>NC_140281.1:9958471-9960971 GCF_964030765.1 Micromesistius poutassou
TATCCTTAGTATGAGTAGGTCTCAGCGGCTTTGTGAATAACTTTTAAGAAAAAACTCCTACGTAAAGTGTTTTAGCACGAGTTAGGAGCACTCCTAGCGGTAAGATAAAAAGCTTTGTGAATACGGCCCCAGAAGTAGAACACACCAAAACGATACAAAGCAACATTCAAGCTGTGTTTAAGACAAACCGCTAACTGACTTCATGAAAGAGGTTGGATAAATACCGGTTATTTGTATAGTATGGATGATTTGTGTGTGTGTCTGTTGTCTGCTGTGTTGTTATGAAATCGTCCATTTTAAGACAACCTACATTTACACCAAGCTAGACTTACAAACTAGACAACCACACCCACAGACAAATTTGCATTTTAAAGCCAGCACCTGATGCTCTGACACCAGTTCACTCCTACTCCAACTCCCCCATGTTCTCTCTCTCTCTCTCCTCTCTCTCTCTCTCTCTCTCTCTCTCTCTCTCTCAAAGGAAGAAGAACTGTGTGCACAAAAGTACAGCTACACACATGCGCACCCACAACCAGATGCACACATAAACGAGCGCGCGCACACACACACACACACACACACACACACACACACACACACACACACACACACACACACACACACACACACACACACACACACACACACACACACACACATCCACGGGCATCTAAACTCAATAAGAGACTCAAGGATGACATCATATATAATAACATCTAATAACCAAATGTAATAATCTCAATCTGCATATAAAGTATAAACGTTTAGTGCTTGTTTTTGTTGCACCCAACAACTGTGCCGTGGCCCTTATCCAGATATTCTCTTTCTTACATAATTCTCCTGGATGATGACAAAGCTCATAAAATGCCGAATCCCGAAAGTGAATGAATTGTGAATTGTGAATGTTTTTAATGTTTTTAAAACTGCAGAATAAATACACAAAATAAAATACATGCACTCATCCACTGATCTGAACCACGTTCGGCGTAGTTTGTGCTGTATGTTAAAATCAAAGCATATATATATTTATATATATAACACTCACACCCACACACACACACACACACACGATAAATGGATAATGAGGAGGGCGAGAGGCTAGGAATTGAGCGGAGACACCTCTCTCTTGGGAATGGCAGAAACACTTTTCTCACTAAACCACTTTCTTTTTTTATCTCTCTTTCCTGTCTCTCTCTCACTCTCTCCCTTCCGTCATTTGTTACAAGACCTTGCTCACACACTCTCTCTCACTGATGCTCTATCAGTTTATTATCTGTCTCTCTTTATTCTGTTTTCATCTCCACCTCCCCCCCCCCCCCCCCTCTCTATTATTCCTCTGTCTCTCGGTTTTAGCTTTCTTTCCATTCCTCCGTTCTCAGATTACTTTCTCTGGCCCCAGGAGGGCCCTCCCTGTGTTGTTGTTGTGTTGTCGACTCTGTTGTTTCTCCCTCCCCCCCCCCCCCCCCCGGTTTCTTCTCTTTTCCAATTGGATGTGCAACTCCACAGCCTGGACCAGAGCGGTGACAGCATCATTTGTCATCGCCCGGTGACTTCACAGACACACACACACACACACACACACAAACTCTTACGCATTCACGCAAAAACACGCCCACACTATGCATAAATACACACAAACATACCCTTGTGCCTGCACACATGCAAAGCCTCACTCACACACAAACACACCAACAAACAGACATCTACAAACAGGCACAGACACAAACACATGCGCACACTCACGATCAAAACACTCCCACTCACCTAAGAAGAACTTAAAACATGTCTCTTCCTCCCCAAATAAATCCACTTGTCAGGACCCGAGACAGTCTAAACTGCACCTTCAACAAGACTTTTATCAAGACTGTGTTGAAAACACTTTCAACACAAATAAAGAGTCTAGTTCCAGGCTGGCTTTAGTTTGTCTTGCTGGTAACACTTAACAATACAGCTACAACAATGAACCGTTAATTTGCATTAGTTAATGCAGTAAAAACATTACCAATTAACAGTTAATTAAGAGTAATGTCTAATTAAAATGTATTAATGGTGTTCATGTTTGCTACTGGTGTTCATGTTAACTAAGGTTATGGTTTTCATGTTAACTAAGGTATTAATTTATATATTTTTAATATGGTAGTGCAAAGGGTCCCCTTTGGTAGTATTATAGAACAATGATTTTTTCTGCATTAACTCATTTCAATTCATGCCTAATAAATGTACCCATATTGTAAAGTGTTACCGTCTTGCTCAACTAACAGATCACCTTGATTTACAAGGTGCCATGAGTGTCCCTGTTTATGTAAGCATTTCGAATGTCTTTTGCATTTCCTCCTGTTTAAAAATTATGATTCCTGGCAATGACATGACTCAATATATTACATATATATTTGCATTATCCATTATATATGTGGTCACCCTTGCAGTGTCGCCATGTCCCCGCCAATTGTCGGAGTTTGTGCAAATGATGGACGTCGTTCAAACCTGAAACGTGGATGTG
>NC_140281.1:9965971-9968471 GCF_964030765.1 Micromesistius poutassou
CCCAATTAACAGGGGGATTATAATACTGTGGCACTTTGCTAATTAACCATAAATAAACTCATCGAAATACAGCATCCATGTTAAAGTTCATTTCATCTTTTAGATCAGTGATTTTCACTAGTGCATTTTAGGCTTGTCGCCCCTTAATGTCCAATGTCCAGTGTCCTCCTTTGACACAAGGGAAAATGGTTTGGCCCAATCAGTGGCAGCAGGTGTTTCCTGACACCATATTTAAAGCCCTCAGCCCCACCCTGACTCTTTTAGTCTGCAGTACAGAACCATGGTGAGAGGACAGACAGGGACAGTGGTCAAACTGTCACACAGGTCAAGCTTGAGAAGGGAAAGTGTTTGTGAATATTTCATACTCAGAGGTTTGATATAGAGTTTTTCTTTTTTTTGTGTTACAAGCCCTGAAAAGGATGCTGCACTGAAACACGCACACAACCACCCAAACACACCCACACACACACACACACACACACACACGTATGTGAACTCTAGTGCATTTCATGGCAGCTGTCTGTTACCTGTGTCACAAAGCATAAAACATAATTATAAAACTGCTTATCATAGGCCATACAAAACGATTATATATTTTTAAACTATTTTTAATTTAATTGTTATCTTTTCATTAAGCTACACGCCTATAATGTTATTGGACCCAGCCTATTTTATAATAATAATTTGAATCATTGCCAATTCTCCTAATCTCATTTTGAAGGAGGGATAAGTGCACACATTGTGATCAAGCTAAAAACACGTTTCTAATTCAATTATTATTGGTTATTACCTGGCAAAACGTGTTAAAACGTGTGAGTGTTTGACGGGGCACTGGTAGCTTCAGTTCAAAAATATAAACAGGGATTACAACTGGCATGAATTAAGCATTTGAAACAGGTTCAGCAAAATGAGAGCAGCAGCATGGGAGACCACACACACACACACACACACACACACACACACACACTGTCTGACAGATGCATGGCACTGAATCACTCAGAGATCAGCATGAGAGAGAGGTAGGTAGGAAGAGAGAGAGAGAGAGAGAGAGAGAGAGAGAGAGAGAGAGAGAGAGAGAGAGAGAGACAAAAAGAGAGACAAAAAGAAAGAGAGCGAAATATAGCGGGTGCATTTTAATTAATTTGTTAATTTTCTTCAAAAGGACTCACACACACACAGACACACACGTCGCAACACACACAGTGGCTTTTGTTTTTCCATTAATCTCTTAGTGTGTTGGCTTTCTTTGGTGACACACAAACCTTGTGTCAAAAGCTCTCGCCTCAATTTGATGGGTTAGCCTTTTTCTTCTGCCTTGCATGTCGTCATCGCATTTCAGGGAGGTTGGTAACCTTTTACGTTCCGTGAATGACCAGTTAGATGACATCACTGTTATGGATGTACTACTTCCTTCTATCCTCCATCCTTTCCTTAAAATCATCTGTCCTTCTCCCTCAAATCTTCCATATTTTCTGAAAATCTTTAATCTTTCTCCTTCAGACTTCCATTCTTTCTTCAAGTCTTCCCTCCTTACTTCCTTCAAATATTCCATCCCTCAATCCTTCCTTTCCTCTCTCCATCCTTCCTGAGTTATTTTCAACCCTTAGATCCCATCTGTACTGGAATCATCCAGTATTTGATGGCTCTGATGGAAAATCAACACTTCAGCTTAGCAACTTTCTGATCCAATGAATTCTGAACTCCTCGGAGACAGAGTGCCCTGTAAGGTTGTGTGTGTGTGTGTGTGTGTGTGTGTGTGTGTGTGTGTGTGTGTATGCACATTTCTGTTTATGTGAGCACACGTGCGTCTGATCCTCTGTTTCTTTGCCTCCAAGCGAAGATTGCTTCAGTTCCCCAGAGAAACAACAGGGCCAGGGGTCAAATTCAACACGAGCAGCTCCATTGACTTTATATCAAGAAAGAGTGTGTGTGGGTGTGCGCTCATGTGCCGGTATGTGTGTGGGACTGTGTATGTGTGTGTGTGTGTGTGTCTGTGTGTGTATGTGTACATGTCCAAGTCGCAACGTGTCGACTACGTGCCAAGTCTTTATCTTTGTAAGTGTCCATAGAGCGTCCACACGTCTCCCTTATCTGGTATAAAGTGAACCGGTGGAGCCAAAAGGAGCTCTATTCTTCCCCGCCGCTGAGCCGGGAGAGAGCAGAAACAATGCTGATACAACTGTAGATACCCCGCGAGGGAGCGTCCCCGTGATGGATGACAAATAAATCACATTAGAGATCATCGGAGCGTGAGCGCAGATTATTGAGCACGGTGCGCCAGGAGAATCAAACAGGAGGAGGAACAGAGGACAGGAGACGAGAGGAGAGGAGAGGAGAGAGGAGGAGAGGAGAGGAGAGAGGAGGAGAGGAGAGGAGAGAGGAGGAGAGGGAAGAAGAGGAGAGGAGAGGAGTGGAAAGAGGAGAGGGGAGACGAGAGGAGAAGAGAGGAGAGGAGAAGAGAGGAGAGGAGATGAGACAAGAGGGGAGAGGAGAGGAGAGG
>NC_140281.1:9970971-9998471 GCF_964030765.1 Micromesistius poutassou
ATCATTAGCCTCAGATATGGTATATATATACGTTAGGGTTAGGCCATCCGCCATCATATATATACGATGGCGGAGTATCACCAACAAAAACTCCTATCATGCATTCTGATGTACAAGCCCTATTGTCAGACTAAAGTTACACACACACACACACACACACACACACACACACACACACACACACACATTTTTAGGCCGTTTAGCAGACGCTTTTATCCAAAGCGACTTAACAACGGTTCCTACACACATTCACACACCGACCCACACTGCGTCAACCACGCAAGGCGACAGCCAGCTCGTCGGAAAGACGTTAGAGTGAGGTACCTCGCTCAGGGACACCTCAGCATTCAGGAGGAGCCGGGGATCCAACCAGTCAACCCGCTCTACCTTCTGAGCTACTGCTGCCCGCCAAAAGACAGACACACACACACACACACACACACACACACACACACACACACACACACACACACACACACACACACACTATGACCCTGCCCAACGGCGTGTTGCCCTCCTCACCGGTGACCAGCTCGCGGACCTCCACGTCGGCCGTCTTGCGCAGCAGGCGCACCAGCGCGGGGATGCCGCCGCAGTTCTTCAGTGCCACCTTGTTCTCGTCGTTGGCCTTGCCGTACACCAGGTTCCTGAGGGCCCCGCACGCGCTGCGGTGGACCTCCCCCAGCCGGTGGTCCAGCAGGTCCACCAGGAGCTGGATGCCCCCCTGACGACGGATCTGGAGGAGGGGGGAGGTTGAGAGAGGGCGAGGTGGAGAGGGAGGAGGATGAGGGAGGGGAGAGGGGGAGGGAGAGGGGAGAGAGGGTGCGGTGGAAAGGGGTGGGGGAAAGCGGGAGGAGGATGAGGGAGGGGAGAGGGGGAGGGAGAGGGGGAGGAGGCAAGGAGAGAATGGTTTGGTGGGGAGGGAGAGGGTGGTGGGGAAGAGGTGGGTGGGGAGAGAGGGAGGAAAGGTTAGGAGGTAAAGGGAGAGAGGGAAGTGCTCAATAGATAATGGCTCCGTTCAGGGCAAATTACGCCAAATTAACACTCAAGGGTATGTTGCTAATATAATTATAGAGCCAGGCTGGTGTAGTGTAAAGGCAGGATTGGATGATGTACTGTCGGGGTACGATAATGTCGAGAAGTAAGGTATTGTTGTCATCCCCAATGTCGTTCCTACCGTTTTACAGCTATTCTCCATTATAGTGGGCTAGGCCACTAGATTTGTCATAATGCCAAAATACAAAAAAACACCAGAATTAATAAAATTAGGTTTATTACTGAATATGGGATTTTCTCATATTTGAATACTTGAAGTGTACCCTTTCTTCAGGTTAGATTATACACATTAAACATATTAACCTGTTGATCACAGAAGACTATTAGGTATCTTTCTGACATCTACAGCACCCAAAAGCATAATGTAAATGTCGAAAGCATAATGTAAATGTCATAAGGAGAACTTTCCCATCCTGCTCATATGTACTGTATACCCACAAAGATATAAATGAATAAAAATGATTAAAATAAGATATCACATTACAAACTCATATTGCCACATACAGATAGTTCCCTGTTTTTTCTGTAACATATGCATATGCATGGTTGACATTTAGGTGTTGCATAGGAATGCATCGACAGTTAATATGAGAAAAGCTATTTTCAGAGTTATTATGCCAGTAGCTGGCAAACAAGGCCTTTTTTTGTAAGCCCTTTAGGCAGCATAACAACTTTTTGAAAGTGAAAATATATTTTTTTATGTAACATTATCTGAGATGTAATTACTAGTTGTATATTGTTGCATTTGAAAGAAAACATTTGTGTTGAATCTGTGCAAGTAACAACCCTATCAGCCCTGCCACTAGCTGATTTAATGCACCATAAAGCATCATGGTTTCATGATCCGGTTCCCAATTACATCGACGAGGGCACAGTTATGCACATGGACTTGTGGTTCAATGTAAATCGTTCATATCCCAGTATACATATCCATAGCATCCAGTATCCATATCACAGTGCTGCTATGCACATTTTCAGTCCATATAGTGGCACGTTTTTGGGTGGCTATCGTCCACACAGCGAAAAAGTGTGGAACAACAAGTGACTGAGTTAACATCGCTGAATTATTCCCTGTCTGCTTGAGTGGGAAAACAAAAGCTGTCAAGACAGTTATCCCGCGGTGAGGATAACAATGGTGCCACAATTGGTGTTACCCATTTTGTCCTCCCCCTATGGTGTTCACATATTGCCTACTGCCTACGGTGTTACATTCAAAACCCTCCTCCATTGGCTTTCATCAGCCTTCAGGGGGTGCTGTGTGTAAGTGTGTGAGGCAGCATGGGCTCAGTCAACGGGAGAGCGGCTACTAATGACCAGAGCAAAGCTGTTACAATCAACCCTGCGACCACTGGGAGGGAGGGCCACTGGTGTGTGTGTGTGTGTGTGTGTGTGTGTGTGTGTGTGTTCTACAAAACCCTACTTAACCTTTCTCAAATTTAATTGTTGAGCGTCAGGTGATTAAAGGAAACACCTCAGAAACTTGGAATTTTAGAAGCGGTGGTGTTTTTTTTTTTTTTTCCACTGTTAAGGGTTGTCATAACAACTGCACATTGGACAAGATCTTATTTTAGTAGAAGCGTATCTAGTGATATTTATGTGTTACATACATACACATTTATAGACACAACAAATAATGATGTAGAAATTAACATACACCACAGAAATCAGACGACTTTCTATAGGAACATTATCATTTAAAGCTTGAAATATAAATTGAGAGAGGGGCAGCGAGAGAGCAAGAAAGAGAGTGAGTTAGAGGAGAGAACGAGAGAGAGAGAGAGAGAGAGGGAGAGACAGAGTTAGAGAGAAAAGGAAAAAGAGAAAAAGGGGTAGGGAGAGAGAGAGAGAAAGGGAGAGAGAGAAAGGGAGAGAGAGAGAGAGAGAGAGAGAGAGAGAGACAGAGACAGAGTTAGAAATAGGGATGGAGAGAGTTAGAAAGAGGGAGAAATAGAGAGAGGGAGAGAGAGAATTAGAAAGCGAGAGAGAGAAAGGGGGAGGGAGAGGCACAGAGAAAGACGGGCGAGCGAGCGAGCGCGCGCGAGAGAGAGAAGGAGGACATGTTTAAAGGGGAGGCAGGGACTGGAGGGGGCCGTCTGATGACGTTGCAGAAGTGTATCAGGCACCAGGACTTTGCTTATCTCTTCAATCCAAAGGGATTAAGGGGATGAAGGAAATGGCAGGACTGGCTCCTGGCCATGACTTTCAGGCCTTCCTTCGGGTCCTCTCCTCCTCTTCTCCTCCTTCCTCTGCTCCCCTCCTGTTCTCCGCTCCCCTCGTATTCCCTGTCCTCTCTTCGCTCCTATCCCGTCGCTGTCCCCTCACCTCACCTATCCTTGTCTCCCCCTCTCTCATCCACTCTCGTCACCTCTCCTGTCCTCTCCTCTCCCTCACTCCTCCCTGTCCCTTATCCCCTCCTCCCCTCACCACCTCTCCTTCCCTCCTTTACTATCTTCCCCCCATCGCTGCCCTTGGCTTCACTGCAGTCTCCCCCTACAGCTCTCTCTGGTCCTCCCCCATCTACGCTCCACACTATAAACCGGCTAGTGTGGATTGCTAGTATAAATTGGCTGCAACACTGCTCCTCCCTCTCCCCCTCTCTTTCTCTCCCCTCTCTCCCTGTCTCTCTCTCCACCACAACATTTCCTCCCTCCTCCGTTCCTCACTCACTGTCCCTTGTGCTCCCGTCTCCATGGTTCATCCGTTATTCTATAAAAAGCCAAGACAGCAGCAACACATCTGTTCACCCAGGAACTCCATCGACCCCTCCCCCCCCCCCCCCCACACACACACACACACACACACACACACACACACACACACACACACACACACACACACACACACACACACACACACACACACACGCACGCAAACCCGCCATAAAGCAGATTAGAAGCACCGACTGATTCTTTTGTCTTTAATTTTCTTCCCTTCCTTTGGTCTATCCCGCTGCTTTTCTTGGTAACCCGTGGCGACGAGATTGCCTTGGCAACGGTCGTGGTGGCGGCGAGCGGCGGTGACAGCTCTGGGACATAGGGACTCGGGGGGGGGGGGGGGGATAGCGCGATGCATACCTGTGTGGCCGCGTGTGCAGGGTGTGTGACAGGGAGGGGCACCACGTACGGTGGCCTGGTGCTAATCAGTGACACGGGTTCCCGAGTGTGCATGTCATCGTGGACTTATAATGAAGACACCGTGCACATGTACACCCACACACACACACACACACACACACACACACACACACACACACACACACACAGGCAGACAGTGGACTGGGCCGCACACCCAGCTCCATGCCCTTAACCCTCCACTGAACACGGCCTTGGGCTGAAGTTATTGTGAAGCCTTTCAAAGCCTGTAAACCCCCACAGTAAATTGGCCAGCATTTGGCTTAAGTGAGATATTTGAGGCAGGCCCACAGTACCTTATTGCTCGCTCGTGTTTGTTGCCTGCCGCATTAAAGCCATGTTTGTGCGTGCATGCGTGCATCAGTGCGTGTGTGTGTGTGTGCGTGTGTGTGTGTGTGTGCGTGTGTGTGTGCGTGTGGGAGTGACTCAGAGAGAGAGAGACATTGATGAGCGATACAAACAGAAAGGAAACCAACAGACGGACAGTAAGCGCGATACAGATTGAGACACAAGAGACGGAGAGACAGAGCAATAGATGGGCAGGCAGACGATATAGATACAGATGAAGAGAACGAGGGGCACGAGAGCTTGAGAAAGAGAGAGAGAGATGTTGCTCGGCTAGTGAAGCTGCTCCATATTGCAGTGCAGTACCTCTCCCGGTAGGACCTCTGCCTGCTCTCTTCCGGAGCAGGTGGAGGTTGGGGAGAATGAGGGACAAGATGGAGAGCATAACAGTTAATGAGCCTCTTCAAACCGCACACATCGCCCGGGCCATTTCGAATATCACCCCCCTGTCTCCCACTCACTCCCTCCTCTACGGACGGACAACATTAAACCAGACACTCCACTCCAAAGGGAGGGAGGGGGGTACTTGCCCTGAGGACACCACTTATCATGGGTTCATCTTTAATGACAGCGAAAAACCCTGCCACACCTGTCGTTTGATGAGTACCCCACGCTTTCTTAATCTTCACCCACCCACCAGCAGCAGCACTCCCACTAACCACCAGCCACACTCATGTCCCCCCCCCCCACACACACACACACACACACACACACATGAGATGGTAGATGAGTGTGATTCATGATTGGACTCCGTTTTGGGTCACGGAGTCTGACAAGACACTGGTGGTTAAATAAGGAGATACCACTGTTGAGGTAAGAGGATTTTCAAGTTGGGTAGGATTTTGGTTTGCATTACAGCAAGTGTTTCAGTAGAGTGACAGACGAGAGCTTTAGGTTGAATAGGGAAGTGAACTGAAGGGGTGGACAAAAATGTATCCGGATTTCAGTTATTTATCAATAAATGTTAGGTGCCCGGGCCTATATTGAACTGTATTTAGTAAAAATATGTTTTTCTATATGAATGTAAAATAAAGAGATTATTTTGATCACTATTAGGGGTTTAAAATGTGACATGGCAACGGCAGCTAGTCACCCTCTCCCTCTCTCTCTCTCACCCCATTTACAGCCTTTCACCATATGTTTCGATTTAAATGTAAACAGAAATGCTTCCTGAATGCAAGGGCAGAAAGGCTAAATGAGCTGTAGCATATGTGCTACTTGTACATGTCTTCCCCTTCCATGTGTCTCCTCAGTGCCGGCTGATCTCTTGAAACGGAATCAGCCCCAAACCGAGCAAGGCAAGAAGACACAACTGATTAAAGTAACTCTGGTTAGGTGGCAGCGAGGGAAATACAACGAGACCACGGAGGACAGGAGGAATAAAGAAATGGAAATGGAAGAAAGGAGAGATGTTGGCACCCAATACAATTACAACATTGGCGTTGAGCACTCCACCAGTATAGAGAGAGACATAAAGGGAGAGATGTGGAGAGATACAGACACATTCAGGGACTGATACAGACAACGAGAGGTCGGGAACGAGATAGAGAGAGAGATAGAGAGAGAGAGAGAGAGAGAGAGAGAGAGAGAGAGAGAGAGAGAGAGAGAGAGAGAGAAGTTCAGAGACATAAATACAGGGAGATAATGTCAAAGAGAGAGCGACACGGGCAGATATACAGATTTAGGGATATAGTGAATGAGATACAGTAGGAGAGAAAGCGAGAAATATGGAGGAAAGACAGAGAGAGACAGCGAGAGAGAGAGAGGGAGAGAGAGAGAGAGAGAGAGAGAGAGAGAGGTAAAATATAGATGATGGACAGAGAGATGGCCAAAGAAAGGAAGAGGAAGAGAACTTAAAGGGTCTGGGGACATGTCTTCTAGCCTTCAGCCGGTCTGGTGGATAAATGGATATCGACAGGCCTGCTACCAGAAAGGAATTACTGCTGGAACTGAACTTTAGTCAACACTGTGTGTGTGTGTATGTGTGTGTGTGTGTGTGTGTGTGTGTATGTATGTGTGTGTGTGTGTGTGTGTGTGTGTGTGTGTGTGTGTGTGTGTGTGTGTGTGTGTGTGTGTCAGAACGGCCATGAACGAGGCTGGCGATGAATCCACCAAGCACTCTCTATGGTCAACCACAATTTGAGCTGAGGCCAGACCTCCATCTGTCCTGCTGTAGACACACACACACACACACACACACACACACACACACACACACACACACACACACACACACACACACATACACACACACACACACACACACACAGAAACACACACATACTTAAAATGTAACCACTCCTGCTGCTCTGATAAGATGAATAAGCTAAATGAGCAGCTATCCGAATATCTAGGCATTTTCAGTAATATTCTCTTGCACCATAATCCTGTCTACATCCTGTCTCTGTATCCTGGCCCTTTGCCATCTCCATCGCCACAGAAAGTGAATGCCTGCAGCTATCACATCGCTAATTCAAACAGAAATGACCTGCGTTGAGGACAACCTTTTCCCGTCTACGTCTGCACTTTCGCTGCACAAGCACATCACGTTTCCATAGGTGATTCCTTTGTGGGGTTTTTTTTCCGAATACACCTGTCTCTATTTCTCCATTTCTTGTGTGCATATTACTTGCCCATCGTAGGATGAAATAGCATGCCTCAACAGAATCACCAAGCCATCAGTGGGGAGTCTTTGAACATGAGGGTGAACGGAAAACAATTCCAAAGTCAAAAAGCGTTGAATAGTGCGTTGCCATGCCAAACTGATGTATATATGTATATACTTCTGGAAGATACCAATGTGTAGTCATTATGAAATTAGTCAGGGTAAGTTAGGGACTGATATTCCACTACTAATGTTTGTATAAAGCATATGTTGTGTCTAAGTGTCTCTTTAAAGTGGATGCAGGCTGGGCTGTTTGAAACAAATACATTATTTTGTTTCATAACATTGTATTATTTCCTGTTATATCATCCACGGCCTTGTGCAGTAATAGTTTTTTTTTTAACAAAGACAGAAAGAGACAAAGCGTAAATATTAAAGTAATTTATCGTGAGAATGAATTGGATAAATCATGTTGCGTCACTTTCAAATAATGTTCTGCCCAAGGACACTTGCTTTGTCCCTGACATTTATACTTTTTATCTCAAGCTTACACCTTGTAAAGTGCATTGAAATACATCCAGCCACGGTAAAATACATTGTAAATCTATATTGTATGAGCTTTCTTTTTAAACACATTTAGTTTAAATATAAAGGGGACAAACAAACCAGCCAAACAGACTTTCCCGTTTTCCTTATTAGTGTCTGCAACCTCAGCAACATTTACACAAATAAGAAAATGAAATGAAAACTCTTGCAAGCGTTTTCCTATTTAGCCGGTGAAAGGACATCACGGACAAGACAATAGAAACGGAGCAGGCAATATCCAACAGACAATAAGCACACTCACAACAAACTACCTTGCCTGGACCTTACAGTCAAACCGTGTTTGTATGTGTAAGTGAGGGAGTGAGTGAGTGAGTGAGTGAGTGAGTGAGAGAGAGAGAGAGAGAGAGAGAGAGAGAGTGTATGTGTGAGTGTCTTGGATTATATAGTTTGGACCTTGTACCATGTGTGCATATACTGTGGCCATGTCCCAATTCAGGGGCTGCATCCTTCGAAGGGCGCGTCCTTCGAAGGATGGAGCCTTCGTAGACCGCGAAGGCTGCATCGAAGGCCGAACGAGCGTTGTGGAATGGGACGGTCTAGCCTACGGAGCATTTCCGGATTGCGTAACCAGCCGTTGATGTCCTTTACCTTGCGTGACCACGCGCCGCTCCTGTCTCCTAGCAACCCTGACAGCTGCGGTTCAAACCGGACAGCGGAGGAGAAATATCGAGCCAGAAATCATAATTGTATTGGTTATGTTTTATCTTTTATTGGAGGAGTGGGAGAAGATTCACCGCCGGGTGAAGAGGAAGAGAGAACGTTGGCTTAACGTTAATTAGTTTAACGTTATATGTCTAACGTTAATGTCATTGAACTTTGACAATAAAGTTACATATTTAAAATGGTCCCAACCTTACTTTTATATAAAAAAAAAATTTTACATAGTTTTGTCATTAAATATGTATTCGCTGCAGCTGCTGCTTCCGCTCTCTCCGCGCCATTTCTGAAAAAATATCCAACGCGCAATGAATGTTGGGATACGTCGGGCCGTGAAGGATGCATCCGATGCGTCCTTCAAATCCGGGAAACGAAGGCTGCATATCTCGGCCGCATTCGAAGGACCCTTCGAAATGGGACAGCACTTGACGCGCCGCTGTGACGTATGCGGTCTTCAAATGCGTCCTTCGAAGGATGCAACCCCTGAATTGGGACACGGCCTGTATAGTGTGGCAACCCGGCCCCGTCGCAATCAACATGATGCAGAGCACCTGAGGAGCCGGGAGGAAAACCTGCTTAAAAGGCAGGCTTCCACAGCCATTCAGGGCTCTCTCTTGGCTGGGGTGGAAGAAGAGTCCAGCTGTTGTGGCTGTGCCACCAGATCATCTTTTAGTTATTTTTAGAAAGACTTTATTGTTTGATTAAACGGGCCGTTGTGGCTTAACACCCAAGTGATTTGCGTGCTGTTTTAAGTGAGGCGGGTTGCCACAATAGGCTGTGTGAAAATGCATATGTGGTATGAATATGGATATGTCTCAGAATGTTTACCATGCTATTTGATTCTACCGACATGGACACATGTTTGGGCCATCACACTCACATCACACATCACACACACATAACACACCTCTGCTTTGATCTTGTTGTCTCCGAAGCACAGATGCTGTAAGTAAGCAGCGGCGTTGGACTGCACCGACGGGAACTGGTGCTGCAACATCTGGATCACCTCAGGCAGCTCTGGATCCCTCCAGCCAAACTCCCTGGAGAGACAGAGGGAGGGAGGGGATTCTTTTTTAACCACTGTAGTATCACATTTAGTTATGCACTTTCAATTCCACGGATCAACAGGCAAACATTTGCACATAAAGAGAGACAACGGGGGCTGAGCAGCAGGAGAGCGAGTGACTGAGAGCGAGCGTGACTATGAACCACAAGCACTCATGATGTTTTCAATCAACAGGTCAACTGGCATTCCATGCATTTAACATTCCAATGCCTCTATTTCTACAGGCTGCATGATAAGAACGACCACATACATTTGACATTTTAATAGATAGGCAAAGCCAGCCAAGATAACCTGCCGAGAAAAAAAAAGATTAAGGTGTTGAATACCTTAAGTCCAGGGTTTGCACTCAATCAATTGGAAACCCTTATTTATAATGAACAACATCTCTTCGGAGGTTCCAGCGATGTCATTGGTTAGAAATGACCCCTTCAAACCACACACACATATACTAAATTGGCCCAAGAAACACAACAATTTATGTGCCGTTGCATGAGGTTACCCAACTGAGAGGAGAGCGGGAGAGAGAGAGAGCGGGCGAGAGAGAGAGCGAGCGAGAGTGAGAGCGAGCGAGAGTGAGAGCAAGAGAGAGAGAGAGGAGAGAGAGAGAGAGAGAGAAGGGAGTACGAAGAGGCAAGATTGAAGTGTAATGAGGAGAATATATTATATATTCCAGAGCAGCATTTTATATATAATATAACCTGGGGCTCTTGGTGTCCTAGTCCTTGTGCCTAATGTGTGTTTATTTTTGAAACGGGTTGATGCAATACATCCCAACCGTTCCCAAATACGATGATTATGATACACATTTGTATTTAGGCAAATCAAAAACAAACAATGAAAAACTGGAAGTAATGAAAACAACTTGAGGGGCATGATTTTGGTAAACAAGTGTGTGTGTGTGTGTGTGTGTGTGTGTGTGTGTGTGTGTGTATGGGGGGGGGGGGGGGGGGGTATATGAGCCATGGTCAGATTAAGGGTTTACAGTAGTTGCTTTCACATATGACCTCCATCTTTTCTCCGCATTTGTGGAGCAGGAGGTTCGACCGTGAGGGTCATTCACACTTATTCACACTTGATGCCCGATATGCGGAGATCGGTGTCAGTAGAATTTCCGGCTGCTTAAGGGGGGGCGGGCTTGCAAGGGACAGCATATGACGTAGGGTCGCAAGAGGCGGGATCGGGCTTGTTTTGGTTTGACCGCAGACAGCACGCAGGTGAAACGGGCAGAACTCATCGCGATCATGTTAAATGTTGCTGCAGCGATGCATATATACCGTTGCATCCACAACATCTGCATCGATCGATGAAAGACTGGAGCATGAGTTACAGACAAATAGAAGAAACGACGAACAAGAAAGGCGTTGCGAACGACTGCCTTACCAGAGGAAGAGAGCGTCTTTTTTGGCTTCATTTCACATCTAACAAACACTGGGACAAATGTAGTTGATTTCTGTGTTTAACTGACAAAACAGGGAGTGGAAGGACGGGACCCTATAATGTTCAGCTAACTGTTGCCAATAATAATTGTTACGCTAGTGCATGTGTGTGCATGTGTGTGTGAGTGGACGAGCGAGGAGAGCGAGCGGTAGCATGTGTCAGTTCAGTGAGGTAATGAACGAGTCCGGTTGTGTCTGTGCAAACGTGTAGGCCCTACTGTAAAGTTAGTGAAACTAAGAATAAAGTACACTGCCTGTCAATAATGGGTGGCCGCTTCATTCCGACCATATTCAAACCTATAAGCACTGCAGACCCACTGCCGGTCAAAGTGAAGGGTGTCTCCCGAGAGAATCGACGGAGCTCCTCGACTATGGTCTGGGAGCCGACAGCAGGAAAGGTGTAACATAATAATAAAAATATTTTTTAAACCATTCAGCGAACAAAAGGCAATAGGCTGATTATCGATTAGGGTGCGGGTGCCACTCAATGACATGCAAACGTAGACCGAAGTGTCATCAACACGCCCACTCAACTGGTGTGAAATGCCGACAGCCTACTGCTCATTCACATATAAGGTAATTAGCATTTCCTGCAGAGAACATACTACCTCGGGGGTAGCATTTTTTCAGGAGGTCCAACGTCAGGATATGTCATTCACATATACGGCACCTCCGTAGAATAGACGGAGAACAGACGGATGCACGTCCATATGTGAAAGCAGCTAGTGCTGTGGCCACCATGGACACAAATAAGTAAATGTCCTTATCTTAAGGAACCAGGTAAACTGGACTCCAAGAAGCAGAGAGGAGCCCCTCAAAGTGGTTGTGCATGTGTGTGAGCGTGTGTGTGCGCGTGTGCGTGTTTGTCCGTGTCTGTGTCTCGGCAATCCCTTCGATTACCTTCCCCTCAAACTAAAAACAACAACAGATTGACTCAGGAACGAGGACCAAGCGAGAGCCAACCAGCGCTGTCTGAGTTATCGAGTTCACAAATGGATCTCTGTGTTTAGGAATCAATCCTGTTCTTTCTGCGTTTCTGTTTCCACGACTACAGGTCACATGATGGCTGACAGTAAGCCTGGTCTTCCATTGTGGAGGGGAAAAAAAGATTGATGATCTCGCCTGGCCTCCTATCTCTGAATGGAGAAAGATCAAACCCATTGGTCCCCTGGCTGGTTTGAAATCAGATAGAGATCTGAGTTGTGTGTGTGTGTGTGTGTGTGTGTGTGTGTGTGTGATTGTCTGTGTGTGTGTGCGTGTGTGTTTGTGTGTATGTGGGTGTGTGCGGAATTTTTCATCCAGGCTTTATTCAAACCTCAAAGGTCATTCAGGCTTCCCTCAATGCTGAAAAGATACTGAGAAATGCATAGGTTTAACAAATAAAACTGGACAATACTCTCGATTGCACACCGAGGTGAAGTCATGCGAGTTCCTAGTCTTAAATGGTTCTGGGGTAGTGAGAGTGGTGATCTTAAAGATGTGTTGTGGTTGGGGCACAACAAACTAAATGTGGTTGATGCAGCAAAAAATACAGGAAGATTTGATCAATTCAAAATAAACCTGCAAGACATATAGAAACATAGGAGAGCTAGTAGAGCATGTTTTGTGAGGGACAGTGGTCCTGTCCAACATAGATGTTCTATAGGATGTTGAATGTGTGTGTGTATGTGTGTGTGTGTGTGTGTATATGTTTATGTTTGTGAACGTGTGTGTGGTTGTGTGTGTGTGTGTGTGTGTGTGTGTGTGTGTGTGTGTGTGTGTGTGTGTGTGTGTGTGTGTGTGTTTGTGTGTGTGTGAGTGTGTGTGTGTGCGTGCGTTCGTGTGTGTGCGCGTGTGTAGAAGCAGCATGTGCGCTCGCCTCTCTATCTGAAATCAACCGAGCCAAAAACATCCAGAGGAAAAAGCAAATGTGTGTGTGGCGTTAGCGGGCAGTCAACATGGCTCTCAGAGATAAACTAAGCTCTTTATCTGTCCAATGATAAGTGTTCATTCAGCCAGAATGGCAAGGGATGGATAGAGATGCGGCTAAGAGAAGGACAGATTCTCTAGGCATTCAGGGATTAGGAACGAGAGACCCTCAAACAGTGCTACTTAAATCTGACGGCCTGATAACATCAAGCATGATGTTTTTTCCCTGCATGTGTGTGTGTGTGTGTGTGTGAGTGTTAGATGTTAGATGTTCCTATACATTCAATAGTCATTTCTATATTCATTTTTACCACCATGGAAACCACACGCTTTCCATGGATGATCCTCAAGAGGGCTTTCAAATGTGCTTCCAAAGGCAGATGTTAAAACAGGCCCTGGCATCCCTGGTGCACTGTCACCAGTACAACCAGCAACAGCTCCAACAGCTGCTACCAGTAGCATCTGTTTGCTGCTCGACATTTTTCATTCCAAAAGAGCCAAGCTACCGTATCCCTAGTGTCACGAGTAGGTTTCATGCATCAAACAAGGTTATACACTCATACTCTCACTGTCATGACACTCACTGTCATATTGCAAACCATTTTCCCCTTCATTTCAATTTGAATCCATTTCTATGCCAGTTCTGCATCATTATTATAGTGACTACAATTATAGGGAAATATATACATATACATATTTGTTTTGAAAATGTCAGTGATTTATCACTGATTATTAGTATTAATACTGTGGCGTTTGTTCCTTTCATACATTCTATGTGGGCCTTAACAACTCTAGTTTGCTAGCTTATGTAAGGTTAATAAAATAAAAACCTACAAACAAACACACCCACACCCACATCAACCTCGTGAACTACTGTATATGTGTGTATGAGTTTATAAAGTATTGAATTTATCAATTGTATTTTGTGTATTTATCCAGTAAATTATGTTTATCAGTACCCTCGGTTAGATTATATGCATCTGTGAACTTGAACTTTTTGTGTGCGTGTGTGTATCTGTGCGTATGTGCGTGCGTGTACGTGTGCATTCTGATTGGAAGGTGTGCATGTGTTACTGTTTGTTTATGTGCCCAAATGTATATACCCGTGTGTGTGTGTGTGTGTGTGTGTGTGTGTGTGTGTGTGTGTGTGTGTGTGTGTGTGTGTGTGTGTGTGTGTGTGTGTGTGTGTGTGTGTGCATGTACGTGCACGTGCACGTATGTCATCCATCCTACACATGCTCCTGGCTCTCTGGGTGTAGTTAATAGAAAGCACAGTGATTCACTGATAAGATAAGCATCAGAGCTCACCATTAATTAAAAAACCCTCACAGAGAGAGAGAGAGAGAGAGAGAGAGAGAGAGAGAGAGAGAGAGAGAGAGAGAGAGAGAGAGAGAGAGAGAGCAAGAACCATAGAGAGAGAGAGAGAGAGAGAGAGGAAGAGAGAGAGGGAACAAGGTAATATGAGTGATGGGGTGGAGCAAACAAAGTGTCAGCCAGCAGTTGAGGGTAAAGGAGCGTATGGCATGTGACAAAACAGAGGTGACTGGGAGGAGGAGAACACTACAAACTAGAGAGAGAGGGAGAGAGGTAGAGAGAGAGAGAGAAAGTGAGGGAGAGAGGGAGATAAACAGACAGACAGACAAGGAGAGACAGACAGATACAGAGAGAGGGAGAGAGAGAGAGTGGGAGTGAGAGAGCGAGAGCGAGATAGAGACAGACAGAGAGAGAGAGAGATGCAGAGATGCATAGGGAGCTGTGGTAAAGGCAGAAACGCATGGAGGGGGAGAGATGTGCAGAGAGAGAGAGAGCGAGAGAGAGAGAGAAAAAGTTGTGGTAAAGACAGACACAAAGAGAGTGGTGTCAACACACAAGCTAATGAGCGCTAGCTAGCATTCTCAAACACACCAGGCATCAGACAGACAGTTGGTGGCAGCGAGGCTCAATTAGAGGGACGCACACTTTCCAAAGTGAGGGACGATCAACAGTATAGAGAAAGGGAAAATAACGGTAATTATGCTATAATATAAATGTATGGATATGAACATGACAGGAAACAGCGCAATAGTTAAAATATATGAACCACCCAACACGGGGTAATGGCAACATTATGTGGATTTGAAATTGTTCGTCTTTTATCATAGATTTGGATTTCTGTACCATACCGCAAGCAAGCAGAATAAACAACAGAATGATGAACAGACTAACCGCTACTGCAGTTAGTAACTGCAGTAGCCTCCATTCCTTTGTTTCTGTTCAATGCTGGATGGTTGGAGGACACACACACACAAACACACACACATCTATATCGATGATTCAAATAACAATAAAACCATAATCATAGTAATTAATATGACAGTATTACTTACTTAGTAATTAATATGTACCAGCAATTTAATATGAACTAGCACTTTATTGCCAGTCCAAATTTATCCCAAGGGAGACGAATAAATGTACTTGACTTGACTTGATTTGTAATCCCCATCTAACCTTTGTGGCAACCCGGCAGGGTGAGTGAACTGCCTTCTTCCAATCAGGACACTATCCGGAGCTTACTCAAGCCAAAACGGCCCTTTTATTCAAACCAACATAACTTTTACAAAATAACCAAAAACCCCTTGTGGGTGGAATCCCGTCACCCACATGGACCGGTCTCTCCGTTGGCGAGCCACATGGCTGGGAGAGCCCTGAATGAGCCTTCGATGCTTTGATGTCTTTATGTTCATTGGCCCCGGCTCCAATGCCGTCAATAGCGCCAGCTATTGACTTCGGTGGGCCGGATCCAGGTTGCCACACCTTCATAACGTTTTTTATGACTTCCTTCTAGGAGAGAGATACCCTGACCTACTCTCTCTTGACTCCAGCGCAGCCTTGTTCTTATATCGACTATGAGTCAGGGGCGGTGTTGGAATGGATCCATATGTACATGCAGCAGTACATAATGTACATGGTGGCACAAACACACACACGCTGGCACGCATGCAGTTGTTACCCCCAAACACCCATATATTGACCGACACACAAACACACACACACACACACACATACATATACTGACCCACACACACACAAACACACTTACCTACTCTCACATACACACACAAACACACGCACGTACACACACAGACACCCGTTTACTTGCGCTCTCACACACACACCCTGACATTATACACACAAACACACGCGCACAAACTCTCCTCTCTTTCACACACACACACACACACACACACACACACACACACACACACACATACACACACACACACACACACACACACACACACACACACTACATAAAACCCTGGAGTCCCCCTAGTGTTCACCATTTGCCGGAACTCCATAAAAAGCCCCCCGTAACTCTGGAGCAGGCTCCATAAATGTTTAATGCCTATGGATTATATAATGTGGAAAACACAAAACAACTGGGATGTTCCCGTGAGTTATGGTGCCCAGTGGCCTGGGTTCAGGCAGGGTTCAACCCAAATGCCAAGTGCATTGTCTAAAACATTGGTTCTCAAAATGTGGCCCGCGGGCCAATGGCAGCCCACAGAAACATTCCTGGCGGCCCGCAATGACATATAGATGTAAGTTTAAAAAAAATAATAATAAATGAATTAATTGATTTTTATTATTTTTATTTTTTCTGTTCTAAATAAGTTTTTATTCTGAAATGCACACAGGACTGTTATATCCCAAATTTGACTGTATAGGGCAGAGAACCCCAGGGATTATGTGTTAGTTAAAATGTTTCTCAAGGTTTTCTCTAGTTTTGCCAGGTTTTGCCTAATTTGTTATTTAAAATGTGTTTATTATATATACTGGATGCAGACCAATACATGTAACTGTAGGATGCAACCTGGTCATTAAGATGATTACAGATGGTATTTTTTTCTGTTCTCAAGCAAGGCACAATAGACTGACTGTTCTAAATAAGTTTTTACATATATTCTGAAATGCACACAGGACTGTTATATCCCAAATTCGACTGTATAGGGCAGAGAACCCCAGGGATTGTGTGTTAGTTAAAATGTTTCTCAGGGTTTTCTAAAGTTGTGCCAGGTTTTGCCTAATTTGTTATTTAAAATGTGTTCATGCTGGATGCAGACCAATACATGTAACTGTAGAGATGCAACCTGGTCATTAAAATTATTACAAATAGGATTTTCTTCTGTTTTATTTTTTTTTTTTCCTTTGGCTGCCCTTTTGGGTTCCTAAATTGGCCCTCAGCTGTCAAAACTTTGAGAACCCCTGGTCTAAAAACAAGACCCTGTGTCTGTCTGACAGTGAGACGCCTAGGGAATCACAGGGAGAGATTACCCAGGCAGGGTCAAAAGTTAAGTTAGATAAGTTTAGGTAAAATATATGCATTTTACTCATTTTAAAGAGGAAATGTTTCAGAGTAAACTTAAATTAGTGGGCAGGGAGTACGAAGAATGTACGGTTATACACAATTCTAGGTTGGCTAGCACTTTAAGTAGGAAACAGGGGAATAATTTCCACACAATAAGGAAATTAATGGTTTGCTAAATCACATGAATCATAAGCTTGTTTACAGTCTAAAAGCCATTGATCAACGATTGATACTTTACAAAGCACCTTGCATCACACGCCGGTCTACAAACAGCTCTTAGGCACACTCCCCGTGCTATTCCCCTGACAATAACTCCATTAGTCCTTGGCCAATGGGGCGCCTGGACTGACAGCTCCACACAGGAAGTTTGTCTCGGTAGCCCTAATCTGATTGGACACGGTCTGTCATGTCTGCTAACTGGTTGGAGGGGCCCGACAGTGGAGACAGTGAGTGTGCATACAAAAGCAGATGCTAATTAGCATCCCTCACATCAATCATCATCACCGGCAAAGAGAGAGGGAGACAACGAAGGAGATCGGAGGCATGAGGTGCCTGACGACAATCGAAGAAAATGAGATGGGAGGAACACCTCCACACCACCAAAGAATAAGTGACTATAAGAGATAGAGAGAAGAGAAGAGAAGAGAGCGAGCGAGAGCGAGAGAGAGAGAGTGAGAGAGAGAGAGAGAGAGAGAGAGAGAGAGAGAGAGAGAGAGAGAGAGAGAGAGAGAGAGAGTTAGGGTTAGGTGTGTTAGGTAAATAGTCCCCAAAGGGATCTTTATGTGTTCTTAAACCTTGATTTAAGCAGCTGAGTCCCCGGGAGACCTGACCAAGGCAGCGGCATAAGAGGTTATAGAGATTAGGGGTGTAACGATACACAAAAGTCACGATTCGGTACCTACCTCGGTTATTAAGTTAGGGTTTTGATTTCATTTGATTTTGATGTGATTTCTAAAATTGTATCAAACAAATGCCTTACACAAACGAAAAGAGGAGGAGGGATAAAAACAGGATAACAGGATTGAGGATAAAAACACAATAAAGTCCAGGACTTTATTGTGTTTTTAAGTCCAGGACTTATTTCCATTGTGGTCCTCAACACAAAACATCAGGACAAGACAAGGCAGTCACAGAGTGTGTGATAATCAATACAAACGTTTTTTTTTTTTTTAACGTCACTTATAAGGATTTGGCTTAAATGTGATTTGCTGATCTATATTTTGTGTGAATGGGTTGAATGCTCGGGTGTTTCATCTCTTAAAACATTGACAAAAACCACCTTCACACAGGATTTACGAAACTTGGTAGCATGACATTACTTCAAGTTATTCTGCTGATTAATCAGGGCAGAGGAAGCCATCTTCCACCCTTACAGTCTGAACATTAGAAACAATTGACAGTATACCTAAATCATTTCAGGATCTGTAGAATTGTATCTGATCTCTGTGGTGGTGGTGAAGAAGGCGTAGGACGGCAGTATACCCAAGACTGCAAGAACCTCCTTTAGGCCAAGCTATCTCTACCATCGACCTCTTACTGAGTAAGATGAGGAGTGAGCGAAACACAAATCTTAAAAGCATATCTCAACTTTGCACTCACAAAGGCGGTCAACTGAGAACTTTTCAAATATCGTCTGTTAAATAATTGTTTGGTCAGTTCATGCTTAGGGTTAGGTGAGCCGCTAACCCCCCGAACCTTTGCCCTTCACTCTTCTTACTCCTCCTATTTACTGTATGTGGGTTATTTCTTTAACCCACTGTTCTTACAGTCAAATCTGAAATCATTTGAACCCAAATCCCTCACCAAATCCACCATTTCTCCTGTCTGCACTTGACGGTGTGCTTTCATCTCCTCCCATTTGTAACCTCTGTTCCATTGCTGACCTTTCTCTTGAACCACATTATATATATTATTCTTCCACCCCCTTGCTCGCCTGCGGCCATCCCTCTGCATTCCTCCTCAGACCACTGAAACACTCTGTCCATCACCTCAGGACGCGACCAGCATCCTCTACTGCGTATCCGACAAAGTTCTCCGCAAATTACAACAAATCCAGAACTCTGCTGCCCGTCTGCTCACTCCCTCACACACACCCACTCACTCACTCACTCACTCAATCGCTCACTCGCTCACTCTCTCAGCACGTTTACATGCAGAGTCATAATCGGGTAACTAAACGAATAAGACCTTAACAGGACTCGTAAAATGCATGTAAACACCTTTATCCGATCTACTTGGCACAAAAATCAGCACGTCAACGGTCAAGCTAAATCGGATAAGAACACCTAGATAAGTCATTCATAGTCTGGTCTCTACCTGCATGTAAACAGCATCGTTTCGGAGTTCACGTTCTGTGCATGCTCGAGATCTTTTCCGGGGGCCGTGAGCCAGAAGTAGAAGGAGATGGTATACGTACGTGTTGTTGTCGCCGTTGGAAAACGAGAAACTGCGATTTATTTAGAAAGTTGGCGCAGAAGATAGAGGAAGCCGGTGAATGTAGTTACCCTCTATAAGAAGCGTATCCCCGGCCGCGGGAGCGCGCATGGCATGCATTCATTAAAGGTGGAAGCACACAGACGCTACGCTTCGATTTCACCCAAGGCTGAATTAAAAGTACATGTTTTCCTAAATGTAGGTCATCAACAAGGTTGGAAAGTAGTAACTTCGGGCACATCTGTCAAAATAAACGTTTTTTTCTTTCAACGTCTTTACGATCTTTATTCATTCATTGCGCTGCGGCCGAACTGACGGGGATATTCTCTGATATTATGAATCTTAAAGACCACGTCGGGTTCTCAGACTCTCGGGTACTTCCACAACAAGTAAAGACTTGTAGTGTGGGTTATCTCGGCCATGGGCGAGAAGGAATTGGGGGAATGCCGTATACCGACAGGTGGCGGAGGGGCTGCTCCGATGGGAGAAAGATGTTTTCAGTAGACAGCTGTCAACTCACTTCAGGTCGGCGATTTATTTAAAAAGCTGGCGCAGAAGATGGAGGAAGCCGGTGTCGTGCCAATGTAGTTATCCCCTATAAGAAGTCATCATCAACATGCATTCAGTACACACTATGCTTCGATTTCACCCAATGCTGAATTAAATGTACATGTTTTTCTAAATGTTGCTCATTAACAAGGTTGTAAAGTAGTAACTACAATCTTTATTCATTCATTGCGCCACGGCCAAACTGACGGGGATATTCTCTGATTTTATGAAATGCGACATGGAGGAGAAAGCAATGTTTTCAGTAGACAGCTGTCAGTTCACTTCGGGTCCATATCATTTCTCCGACGCTCCATTGTTCCGACCTCTCGGCCATATGCAGACTCCTCCGCCAGCAAAGCCAGCTCCTGCTGGACTCCGCATAAGACCGAGAGGTCGGAACAATGGAGCGTCAGAGAAATTATATGGATCTGAAGTGAACTGACAGCTGTCTACTGAAAACATCTTTCTCGAATGCTGCCTGAGTTTGTTGTTTCTGGTGACGTAAAGAGGTCAGCCGGTGGCTCTATTACCACTAGTTGAAATGGGCACAGTGCCACCTATCGTACCGGGGCATGACATGCTTCGGCCAATGAATCGGTTTACTCACCGCCATGTATACTCGGACAATTGCAGTTGTCCAATTGCGGAGCATATTTGAACTATGGCTTTAATCGGAATAAGCTGTGTAAACGTACTGACTCACTCACTCAACCGCTCACTCACTCACTCAATCGCTCACTCACTCACTCAATCGCTCACTCACACACTCACTCGTTCACTCACTCGCTCACTCACGCTCTCACTCACTCAATCGCTCACACACACACTCAGTCACTCACTCAATCGCTCACGCACGCACACACTCACTCACTCACTCATTCGCTCACTCACTCACTCACTAGCGCATAAGAGACCAAAACCTTCAGTAGCTCCCCCTATCAAACAACCAAGACACTTCAAGATATTCCTCATGACCTACAAATCTCTCCTCCCTGCCCAGTCTTCACTCCCTGGCTCAACTCAGATAATGGATCACAATGTGTACTCTTCCCAGCTCTGTGCCACTATCTCTCATTCTGACTACATGTCATTTTTTATTAATGTGACTGGCTGTTTATTTATTTTGTAAAAAAAAAAAAAAATGTTATGAAAAAAATGTTAATTTCACTGCTGAACATGTATGTAATTATCATGTCAGCATGTTCCGCTTATGAGCATGCTGAAAGTGCGTCCAGCCCATGTTAACGTATTTAAACAACAAACAACATGGCCACAGCGACACCGCCAGCAAAAGAAACCAAAAACAGAAATAGACTCCTCATGAGGAAGTCTATTAGCAGGCTGATCTCCCAAGGTAAAGTCAATAAGGAACCGGAGTCTCCCGCAATCCCCGGGATAAACAGCGAACAGGCCGCCCGGAATGAGATGCGGGTAAACAAGGACTCGGCCTGTTTAATTAAAACAGCGCATCTCATTAAGATGTTATCCACAAAACCGGCAGTGCGGATTCGCAAGTCCGCACCGACTGGTTTATTGTTGTTTATTTTTGTTTTTTCTTCAACATTCTGTCTCTGGTGTGATTCAACACATTTGAATGCAACGCCAAGGTTTCAAACACTCCCCCACACGCACATACACACAAAGCCCATCATCACGCTTGGACAGCCAATGAAAATGCATTGAGTTCCACCGGGAATAATGAAATGCCATTCAAATGCCATCTATTTAAGTCCAGGCATTACACGCTAAGCTTTGCGTGTAGCATGATAAGGCGAACACAGTGGTAGGGTTGTGATTGAGCACTAGCTTCCAGTGGCGGTGAAGCAACAGTGTTTACTTTCTGTTGTCGTCGGTGTCAGGCAACATATTATCAGCGTAATGCTTTTACTTCTGGAACCGCAAAGTTGATGGGAGCAGACAGTGTTTGCTGCCCTGCCTTGCCAAATTATCGTCACCATTGGCAATTAAAGTGAAGCCAGGGCCAATTATTTGCCATTGTGGGTTCCCTCTGGTCAAAGGCACTGACTTGTGATCCGTCTTCATTGTGTTTTTTTCAGAGCTTGCCTCGCCAGCTGGGTCCCAAACGTGTGGCTGTCGGGTGTATGAAAAATAAGTTTCGTACTGCACATTCTTGTTGCTTTATCAAAGGGGGTTTTCATGGCCATGCACTGCAGTCAAAATCAGAATACCATCAGTACCTTTGGAATGCATACACCTGTAGGTCATGTCTTGCAGGTCATGTCTTGCAGGTCAATTCTACTCTAGAAAGCGATTAAATGCTTCCATTCATCAAAACGTTTAAAAGAAAATTATTATCTGTGAGTGCGTCAGCAGGAATGAACACACCTGGCCTCTCCTCTCCTCTATTCTTCACTTTTCTATTCTATCCAGCCCACTCCTCCCTGTCCCTCCCTCCTTTCCCCTATTCCCCTCATTATATTCTCTCCCGGCCTCTCCATTATTCTCATCTTCTATCCATTATTCTCTCCTCACTACTCCCTTTTCTCCTCTCTCCTCCTCCATCCTCTTCTTCCTTCCCATCCACTCCTCTCCCCTATTCTCTCCTCCCTTCTCATCTGCTCTCCCCTCCACTCCTCTCCCCTATTCTCTCCTCCCTTCTTGTCTGCTCTCCCTTCCACTCCTCTCCTCTTCCCCTATTCCCCTCTGCCCCTCTAACATTATCCCCTCTCCATGGCCCTGTCGTCCTATTCTTCCACCTCCACTCCTCTGCTATTCTCTCCTCTCTGCTCCTCCTCTATTTCCTCTCTAGTGTGAAGCGTGACAGCCAAGTGGGGAATGACTCTGCAAAACACACACACACAAACCCACTCAGTCACACACACAGTCTCTCTGGCAGCGTGGCATTAAGTCGAGAGAATGTAGGATAATCCCATGGCTAAATTCACCGCGGTGACAGTGAGAGAGACAGACAAGAGGCAAGAGGGAAAAAATAAGGCATGAAGAACATGAACGGGGTGCAAAGGGGTGTGAAAGTAAACATTGTACAAGAGTATGACAGTCGAGAGTCAAGACGGAGTAAACACTGGGATGTGTGTGCAGACTGCAGGTCTACTTCTGTGTTGGGATATGTTTGTTGGTTTTGTTTAACGTTCCCCGACACATTCGCTCACTCACACACACAGAATTGAATAAAAGTAACAATTAGAGTGTGAATAAATTTCTATCATTTATCATTTATCGTGCTGTTGCCTCACCACAACACTTTATGCATATAATATCCATCTTTTTCTGTCTCTGTCTCTGTTCTGCTGGGGTAGACAAATCTGGAATTCTTCCCGGAAACCCACATTACCCAAACAAACTGACAAAGACACACACATATGCACACACACACGCACACACAGGGAAAGAAAAATCAATACAGTTCCAGCACATCCTCTATGGCTGAAGATGTGTGGTTGTTGATGGTTTTCTGTGTGTGTGTGTGTGTGTGTGTGTGTTTGTGTGTTCCTGTCTGTGTGTGATTATAGGGAGCTTGAGACAGAGTGCAATTGAATGTAGAGGGGGGTGAATGGAGGCAGACATGGAGATGTCTGTTCGTTGGTGGTGATGATGATGATGACGAAGGTAATGATGATGATGTGTGATGAGGCAACAATGACACGCCTGCCAAAGTCCAGCATGAAACAGAATGCCGACAACCCCCCGGATTGATTTATTTTCTGTTGACACTTCACCTTTTTTTATCGCTTTCCATTTCAACACACGACACCAGTCATTTCAAAAGTCATTCGAAAAGTACGCAGACAGAAACATACCATTACAAAACGTCACTCCTTCAAAATTGAGCAAAGGCCCTTCACACTCAGGCACTCAGTAAACACTTTTTTTACTTTGCTGCAAAGTCCATCTCTGTAACCTTGGTTTATTAACAATTGGAAGACAAGATGGAGGAGCTGCTCTTGGCTTGACTGTGTCTCTTGACAGATGCAGAGGGGATCCCAATTCATCTATCTTAATCTGTCTTTGCCTTTTTGACGGCACCCACTTATTCACCCATTTATGTATGTAACATTTTGAACATTATGTATGTACAATATGTGTGTGCCTACACACTTGTGTGCTGTCATTAACACGTTAAAGGCACGGTGCATGACATTGGCGGGTGTTGTGATGCTAAAGCTGGGCAGGGGGAAACCTTTATGGGGAGGACAGCCCATAGCCCTCATTTGTCAGGAACACAAAAGGCCTGCACACAAAAGTTGGCTTGTGCAATTAGCTGAAGCGACAGAAAGAAAGGCCTTAGTAAAATAGTGCTTTTTGCAGACAGTGAGGTGTAATTTGTGCATGGGATTGAGATTGGGCCCATTCAATGTACACGCAGCAGAAAAGCATTGAAGACCACGTGAAAAAAAGTGCCGGCACATGTATGCATAACATACATATACACACTCACACACGCACACACCGCAGACAAAAACACACAAAGGCGGCCATCCAATCCATTCACACTATGAACTCTGCATTTGAGGTAAAATGCAGGCATCCGCCTAAAAATACAAAAACCTGTAATGTTCTCAATAAACATTCATAGTAAAAGTCATCCCCTGACACACACACACACGCCTGGCTATTATCCCAAATTTGCTGATCTGTAATTTTCAGCGGCCGAGTGCGGCAGCCCCCCGTCGCCACAGTGCAATAACTGGATGTTTACACAGCCAAACAATGGGCCCCTGGAACACCTCCTCACTCAAACATCCATTATGGGCCCGCAGTACACTCTGAGCAGCTCAGATATTACACTTTTTCATGGAACCCTGGTCGTTACCATCCGACCATGCCCTCTACTGTATCCAAAACTAGAATGAACAAAATCATTAACACTGATAAATAAACAAGGAAATTGTTTTTCTTTTGGGTTAGGTGGGAAGTGACAAAGCGATATTGAAAACAGTGAGTGTTTGTAAAGGCACGCTGGTGGGAAGCACATAGAAATTAATGTTTAGTGCGTAGCACTGACGAGCAGGGTGTTCGACTCCAAGCCGAAAGGCTATGGGTTCGATCCCCAATACCTGATACATACAATCCCTGTACCTGAAGGCCTGTTTGATGAAGACACCTGAGCCCTGCTTATTAAGTACCTGTACCTGAAGTCACTGCAAGTTGGCTTCGATAAATGCATTTATCATTCATATATATGAGTCGTGCTGCAAACCAGAGCATTAGTTAGTGCGAAAAAAAAAAAATTTGCTCTGCAAAAACACACAGTCTGGTATCCATCCTCTTCATTTGTGTCAAAAATGAAGGATCTTACAGTCAAAGGGATGATTCAAGGAAATATCGTTTGCTGTTCCACAAAACCTCTCAACCCAAGCTTAATATCGTCACACACCTACGTCTTTTAAACGTTAAAAGAGGCAACAACAATGACGCACAACCAGGCCTGGAATTTCATGATTTTAGGGGCAAGGCCACTTGGCCTGCAGCGGGGCAATTTTTTTGAGGGCACAAATGCCACATGCCAGGGCATCAAGGCCATAAGTAAAAAAAAAAAAAGGATTTTGATTTCACTTAAATCGACAAATCCATTTCTAAAAGCATTAACGCCTTTTTAATAAACAGTGTAACACTTTGAGATAAATTGTTCATTGTTTTACAGTTTTTATCTGCATCTTGAAGAGCCCTTTTGCAATAATTCTCCACTTATTTTTCAAAAGGAAAATAAGTTGTTAAAATAAATGTTAAAACTGTATTATTGTCTATAAGATTAGAATTTGCCATAAGTAATATATCTTTATCTTTATAATTATGATTATTTCAAAATGAGAATAACCCTTCCTCTGCCGTCATGGGGGTCGCCAGTGTTGCCAGATTGGGTGGGAAATCCGGCCCAATCTGGCAACACTGACAGAGGAGTCACTTACTGATCCTAAGCAGTTTTATTTCAGAGTGCAGCAAAAAGCTCCGCTGCGCTTGAACTTGAGAAATGCTTGAGAAAATGTAACTTGTGCTACCACATTACTTGGTCAATAAAAGAGCTACTCAAAAGCTATTTGATTCAGAAAAAAGCTATTTCTTGATTGTTTTTCGAACGCTTACATTTATTGTCACGTCGTCTTTAGGAGCACTGTGCTGTATGGATCGAGTAGCCGGTCAAAGAGAGCTGTTTAACGCTTGAATTATTGGTCACACTTGTTGATAACGATACTGTTGTGTTGACCAATCAAGTATATGTACTAACATTCTGTGGCCGGGGCGGACTTGACAGGAGCGGGCAGAGAGGCAGGGGGAAAAAAAAAACGGGCAGCGGGTGGGGCACCAAAGCCACAGTGGCCGATGGGCATACGATTTTCAGTAGCGGGGCAATGTCGTGGCAGCCAGTGAAATTCCTGCCCGGCGCACAACCATCTTCGCTTTGTGATGATTTCCCCTTAACCTAAATGCTGACAACCACCACATGTAAGAGCCTCTGTAAATTGAATACGATGCCTCTGCACTTAATCTGACGATAAAAATAATTACCAGGGGTTTACTTAGCTTTTTTTTCCCGAGAGCATAAAAGATAGACAACAAATTACCCCCAAAAAATACTGTCCCGAAACTTAAATGAGCTTTATTCAAAGATTCTCTGAGAGTTTAACACTTTTTCATGTCAGAGAACGTGACAAGCACAGAGCGCCGACATCAAACATGGAACATCTTAAACCCATCTGACTGAATCAGCGCGTGAATATCAACACAAACCCCCAATATTGAGGACACACAAACTCACACAGACAAAATCTAAGATTAGATTTTGCTGACGAGCTTGCTGAGAATTTTTATTCTTCAATCACTGTGTGACTTGCAGCTGCGGAAATGTTAGTGCATTAAAGCGTCTGCAATTGCCGCAAAGTAACGAGCAGGGAAGGTGAGCTATTTTTACTAGCCAGATGATAATGAGAAAGACACCCAGAGCATGTGTGAAGGTGTGTGTGTGACAGTGTGAGAAAGTGTGTGTGTGTGCATATGTGTACTGATTATACATGCACATGTATAATCACCATCAACTAATGAACATGTGATGTAGAGTGTATGTTGTTTGAAGTGTGTGCGACAACTTCAGTGGACACCGAATCCTAATCTAATGAAGGTAACCTAGCATGATGCTTTGAGTGCATGTATGATTGTGTGTGTGTGTGTGTCTGTGTGTGTCTGTGTGTGTGTGCGTGTGTTTGTGTGTGTGTGTGTGTGAGAGTGTGTGTGCCTGCACATGCATGCGTGTGTCAGTATGATGAAATCGTGTACTATCCTCGGAAGGCAGAGGTCACAGGCCTGCCTTGACACTGAGCATGTATCCTAGATTGAACATGAATAAAGACGTGATTAATCTACAAACCCATTCATGATATTGTTT
>NC_140281.1:10003471-10025971 GCF_964030765.1 Micromesistius poutassou
CAGTGTAAAGCACTTTGGATAAAAGTGCTATATAAATGAGGACCATTTGCCTCTCTCTCCTTGTCTGGGGAACTCTATTTTCAGTCAAGTACCCTGATCGGTCAGTCTTGTACAGGGCAAGTTACCTAAGGGTCTCCAGTGCCTTGGCATGATGTCCACACTTCAGGACTTCTCTGGCCTATTCCCACTCTTCTAAAAATATCTGTCCATCCTGCCACCCTTCCATCAGTCCATTACCTCTATGTAATCTGTCTGTCCAGCCGTCCATTAGTCCTTTCACATAATGGGGTTGTGATTGTGTGTGTGAGCCTGTGTGTGTGCATGTGTGCGTGAAACAGTAAAAGGGATAGAGAGAGAGAGAGAGAGAGAGAGAGAGAGAGAGAGAGAGAGAGAGAGAGAGAGAGAGAGCGAGAGCGCGCGAACTGGCTAAATGGCTTGCTATGCTGTGAGCCTACGAGGTTGTGTTGACAAGCAGATGTTGCTCGACAGCTGACAAGGCTGCATGTGATCAGTGAAACGTAATGATTATAATCTCCCAAAATTAACACTCTCTTCTGTCATCAACTGTCTGCTTGCCATTGTTTATCCCCATTTCCTCCGCTCCCGACTTGCAATCATCATCGTCAGACCCGAGGAAATGAGAGTTCTCCTGCATTTGTCTTTCCACTTGGCTTCTTCAGTTCCCCTTCGGAGTTCTCCAGTCCTCCTCAGTGTCTCATGTGCTGATTCACAGGAGCGGCTCAGCCGTCTGTGTGTGAGGTGGCGCTTAATGAAGACATACGTTTGACATTGATTTAGAATCCAGGACACCGACAAAACCAGGCAAGACTTAGTCCACGGCCAGTGTGTTAGCCTTGGCATTCTCACAGTCACTGACTGCCAAAGCATTACGCTTTGCTAATACAAACGGGTTGGAATGGTCTACCTGTTGCTTACGGTTTCTCACAACAGGAACTATCAACCACCACACATTCTCTCTTCCTTTGCTTTCACATTCTTCCCTCCGGCTTTATCTAGCTTTATGCGCCATGCCACTACGCTGGTTTGTGCACTACAATAACAGTTGCTGATCACTCTCTGGGGCTGCTCGTACACAGCACTGTGGAAAAGGTCAAGACGCCTCTTCTTCCGTGGCGAGGCGAGAGATATACCGCCACTCGTGACCTTCACGTCCTCAGCCGTGTGGAAGACTGAGCCCTGGCGGCGAAGATAGCCGCAAGCACACGTGAGACTCGCAACTCCTTTACCTGAACAAGCGTGAAGGGTGTAAATCCTGTAGGTCATTAAAAAAGGGTCAGAAAGAGTCACCGACTCCAGTGGTGCTGAGTTGAGGCTTCAACATTAGTCCAAAGGTGGGGAAAGTACAATATGTAGTTCTTGAGGGCTGAACTCTATATGGACATAATACATGTATGTGTGTATACACACACAAACACCAGAAGAAGAAGAAGAAGAAGAAGAAGAACGAGGTATTGAACAAATGGAAAAAAAATCCCTCAAGTGCTTCGCAGCGTTATCATTTACAGTTCAACTGTAAAGTTCAAAGTACAAAGAATGCAAAGTCCAGTTCATATTTGCAGCGTGGCCCGAAAACATAAATAGAATCATATTGTTTCATCGAGCAAAGCCCACCGAGGGGGAGTGTTGGCGGGGCTGTATTATTCCGCTCGCTTTATTCTAGTTTGGACCCAGAAATACAACAACACTGTTTCAAGTCCGTCCCAAAACGGCTGCGTGTGTTGGGGGCTTGAAGCGGGGAAAGATGACGACGATGATGATGATGATGATGATGATCACAGAGCGAGGCGAGGGGCGTCCATTACAGCGGCATTCAGAGTAAAATACGCGTCTCTGTTCCTGGGGGCCGAGGGACGTCTGCAGTATAACCAGGCGCCAGGTCCTCATGAGTCCCCTCAGTCATATTTGAGCTCAAAAATCAATGTGAAAAGCGACGACCTGGTTCACAAATATATGAATCAGAAGGGCTGAGTAGCACAGAGGGAGCGGTGAGCTAATAGTGTCAAAACCCTTTGAAACGAATGGTTTGGGAAATGAGGGATGAGTGTAGAGAGAGAGAGAGAGAGAGAGAGAGAGAGAGAGAGAGAGAGAGAGAGAGGTGGGCCATAAATAGAGGGATAAAGAGAGGAGAGGGAAGGGAAGAGGAGAGGACAGGGTGAGTCTAGGGGGTGGGGTGGGAGGCGAGGCAAAACTGCTGGGCTGTCAATTCCCCATAATCCCAGTGAATTGCTGACAATTTTGAGGATATGGGAGAGAAGGAGAATGCTTTAAAGGAAGGAGTGAGCGAGATTGAGTCAATACAGTGCATTTGCATTTGTTTTCTGTGCAGCGTAGGTTGGAATACATATGAATATATTGACAACTAAGGAATCAATATATGTAGATATATATGCGTGAGATGGTGATTGCCACCACAACGTTGTTGGAAGCCTCCTCCGGTTCCATTAAATGAGCTGTCGGCAATCCATCTCTCTGTCTTTCTTCTGACACGTCCCCGACTCAACTCTCAACCCCACGCTCCGTATCATCAAACCACACAGTCGGCTGGAAACCGAGGTGAACAGAGACAAACACAGGTCCTGTCTGGATAATTATACTCCTAACTCTGGAAGCCATTGTGATGTTAATGTGTGTGGGCGTAAAATGGATGCCTGGGTGGGTGCCAAATGCATTCGATAGCTATTTACCCCGTTTGCCTGTTTGTTTGTTTGTTTATCTGACTGTTTCTTTTGACTTTGCGCTTTTCACTCATCAGGGCTCTGCTCGGTTGGAGAAACGTACAGACCCATCATTAGGGAGTTAGATAACAAACACACGCCTTCTCATCCCAAGGTCAACCATGCTACACTCGCACACTCCCACCTGCACACGCACTCACAGACTCACACATTTGCACACACACACACACACACACACACGCACAAGCGCGGGCACACACATGTGCACACAGACATACACAAATTGCCCTACTCATAAAAGGAAAATATCTACAATGACCAATTTTACCACAAACAGGCAGGGATGATGGCCAGGACGCAGCTGTGTTTGTGACTGTACACAATTGTATGCACAGTCACCTACACACACACACACACACACACACACACACACACACACACACACACACACATACACACACACACACACACACACACACACACACACACACACAAATCACACGCACCTTGATACACACAGAAAGACGTGCCTCAGGGCCAAGGTTCTGGCCATGCATCATTACCCACCCTTGGAGGTGATTCCATATCCCAGCATGCATTTCTCATGTGGAGAGGAAATTACCCATGGGCCGCGCTGAGAGCTGACAGACTGTGTCCTCTAGCTCTCTCTTTCTTCCCTCCATCTTCTCCTTTTGCATCTGCATTGTTGATAATCCCCCTCTCCACCCTACCGTCTATGGCTGCACCCACTGCAAAACTCCTCGTCTTTCTCACACCTCCTCTTTTAATGATCACGCTCCAAAATCAGCGACCCTTTCCCTTATCTCCCCTCCTCATAATTGTTCAGCTGTTTACTCCCTCCCTCCCCCTCCTCCTCCTCCTCCTCCACTCCCCCTGCACTGTGGGACGGATGAGGAGGTGAGGTGGGGTGCTCCCCTCGATCCCCCTATGGGAGAGCTCTCTTTGTGGGGAACAAAAGTCAACGGATACAGCCATAAAGTTTAGCGGGGATGATTTATAGCCTGGTCTGCGAAATCACACGGCTTGAGAATTAAATAGAAATATGAAACTCATTTGGGGGCCCTTGAATGCACTGTAAATGGTCTCCAGGCAATATATTGTTCAGAAGGTGGTTCATTTTACCCCAATATATAAGGATGTAAGGATATCGTGTGTAAGGATGATCGTGTGTATTGTTAGAGAATGATGGGAGGAGAGAATGAAGCAAAGATAAATTTGTATTTTCCCCTAGAAAATGGACCAGAAGTGGTTTCTGCCACAAATAGAAGAACACACCCAATCACAAACCACAAACACACAGATACACACACACACACACCCAATCACACCCACCCAATCACACACACACACACACACACACACGAAAACACACACACACACACACGAAAACACACACACACACACACACACACACGCTCTCGAGCACACACCCACTCAAACACACATTCCACACCCACACCAACCCCCCCCCCCCCCCCCCCCCCCCCCCCCCCCCACACACACACACACACACACTCAAACACACATCAGGATATTGCCCCTACAGCACTTGTACACAGGAATGCACCATCAGCCGGTGCACCCATGTATGAATGTCACGGCATTCTTAAACATTCTCACACAGACACAGACACGCATAGACACACAGACCGCTGACTGTCGCAACACCCTCCCTTAATAGCCCAGTGTGCCCTGGCTGTCTGCCAACACAGCCAGCTCCCCCCCTCCACCCGACCCCCCCAACAATGGTGTGTCATGACAGAGCTATTTGACGTTGGCAGCTAAAATCGGCCAATTGAAAGCACTGAAAACGATGGAGATGTAACAAACGCAATGTTCCTCGCGTCCAAGATGTATCTCTTTGACATTGACCTGTGTCAGGCGCTGCATAGTGTAGTCATGCATGGCATGTGTGTAGAGATGTGAGCAGCATGGAGAGCTCAACAGACACATGCAGGGCCCTCTCCGGGCTTCACTGGGCTCCCCCGTTGGGTCATTGGTGTTGAACTGCCCTCTGTAGGAAATTAAGGAATTTAGTGTAACTTCTGTGGAATTCATAATATAATATTATAATACCCCTTTGCACTATGTGGACTGTAATGCTTGTCTTCTTATCTCTTCTGACTGTTGATTTTCCAGGGACACACCTATCGCTCTTCTTTGTTTTTCTCGCAAAAATGTATCCTTGAACAGCATGTAAACACATATTTGGATTGAAATTGTGCCAAGCTGCATCATTTACAGAAGAAGATTTAAAGAATAATCTGTGCGAGGCGTTAAATTATTTACCCTCGCCCTGTCCCCCCTGGCTCTCTCCTGCACTGTTTCTGCCGTGTTTCAATCCATTCTTTGTTTAGACCTCTCGGCTCTCCGTTGCCATACATCAGTGTCTCTCTACACCTATCCACAGGCTTTTATTGAGTTTTCTCTTCATGGTGCCACACTTTTCACACACACACACACACACACACACACACACACACACACACACACAGACACACACACACACACACACACACACACACACACAGACACACACACACACACACACACACACACACACACACACACGGACACACACACATGTATGCCAATATACATGGATGCACTTATTCACGCACACACACACAAACACACACTCACATGCATGCAGGTGCAGACACACACACACACATGCAAAAACACAAGCACGCACACACACACACACACACACACACACACACACACACACACACACACACACACGTATGTGTATCTGAAAAACCTCTGGCCCCCTCTCAGTGTTCCCTTGTAGACACACACACACACACATGCAAAAACACAAGCACGCACACACACACACACACACACACACACACACACACACACACACACACACGTATGTGTATCTGAAAAACCTCTGGCCCCCTCTCAGTGTTCCCTTGTCTCAAACAGCGGCTAAGTCTTTTAGCGCTTTATGTTATCTCAACCAGATCCAATTACTGCTGCACCAGAGAGAGAGATAGAGAGAGAGAGAGACAGAGCGAGTGGGAGAGAGTGAGCACCAGCCACCACTAGTTTAACCTTATGCAGCACGACATGACTTTGATTCAATAAGAGGGAATAGAGTTGAATGTTCAGCACCTCAAACAGCAAACGCAAAATGTACTTAAATAACCCCCCCGCCTGAGCGACACTTCCGATTGTATATTCAAATAATCAGACAGCTTGAGGAGACGGTGCAAACCATTTAAAACGACCACAGGGTAACTTACTCCGCTCCAGACGGCCACCTTTCAGTGTGTTGAAAAGCTTATTAGCAGACATATATCAGAGAAAGAAAAAAAAAACGGTGTGTTATAATGTCCATCACCTTGAACTGCCAAAAATCCTAGCGTTAGTATTTGATATTTAAAACCCAATATTTTTTATCTGCAACTGTGTTTGGGAATTGGATCATTAACATTCACATTAAAGCTAACCTTACTAGAAGCTTTGACTGGGACTTTAGCTGAAAGGCACATTGAAGGCACTAGGAAATGCAAGGATCTGTCACAGCTATTCTCTTTCCGGAATGCATTTCCCTGTATCTCTTAGGACTACTTTCATGCACCATATGGTGATGAGTCCTTCTACACCACTAATGAACAAATGGCTTACTCTGACTTCATCCAACAGTTGTGTGTAAGCCAAAACAACAACAACAACAACAACAACAGGAAGACGAGATAACTATTATCATAATGGCTTTGAGATTAATCATTATTGATTGGAATACATCCCCTCTCACTGACAAAATATGAATTAAAGATCATATGAATTAAAGATCATATGTTACCAATGCCATGATTAATTTAGTCCGGCCTTGATTAGAATAACTTGTGTAATTACAACACTGGATTCTATTCTCTTAGGGATAACTCTTAAAAAAATGGAATCTGCTGAATTTCATTGAGACAAAGTCCACACGACTGGGAGCCTGTTTTTATTCCTCAAGCCAAGTCCTAGCACTTGATGAGGGAGATAAATAAAAATAGCTGTGCATAACTTCATTCATTTAAGAGCTCTCCACTGATCTCAGCAGGTGGATGCCTGAGAAGTAAACAGTTCCCTCCACTGACTGATGAAAGAAACGAGCAAGTTTCACTGAAAAAATGATTAAATAATAATACGTTTGGAATTAGGCGAGGCGCGGCCATGGCCCACTGGCTGAAGGAGTTTGGAAGTAAACAGATGAGAACTCGGGTGTCTGTGCGTCATTGTGCATATTTCAGAGATGCGTGATGAAAGGACGAAACGTCACAGTGTGCCTTCATCTAAACCTATGTACAACACACACACACACACACACACACACACACACACACACACACACACACACACACACACACGCAAGGGAGATTGGTCGAAGATGACATTTGTTTTTCCACAAAGCCAAATATCTCCTGCATTTCCAGTGCTCTGAAGTTAACAACCCAACGCTCAGGGGTTGAAAGTGTACGTGATCAAAGAGTGCACGTGATCAAAGAGTGCACGTGATCAAAGAGTGCACGTGAATATAGGTTGGAATCAGCTAGTCTTCCAACAAAGCGACAAACAGAAAGCAACGCTTTGGAAGCGGCACATTCAAATAGAGTGAGAGCGATTTGTTTGTAAATCAATCCAGCTACGCAGCTGTGACTATGAGACAATGTATAGTACAGTGCGCGGAAGTGACAATGTATGTTTACGTTTTTTGATTCAAAGGTTTAATTGTAATGTACACTGATTTTTGCCAATTGACTTGCAGTTTACAATACCTAACCCCTACCTGCTATTTATTTAAATCTATTTAGAACAATGTGGCTTTTGATTGAACCGTATCCTTAATGGGTACCCATGCACACGGAACACCCACACACAAACAGACAGATTGCTGTACATTTCATGCATCCTTTGTAAACTCCATGACAGACGTCACATCAAACACTCTCTGTTGAAGATTGCGTGTCTACGACATTGCACTGAATTTTGTATTCCGTATGTCATTAGGCAAACGTTTGGTGGGACAAAGCACTTGATCTCAAAGAACAGCAGTGTGTGCATCGTATTTGTGCCGTTGCCACACAACAAATAAGCAAGTATAATAGTGTAAATAATTTATGTTGAATCACATAATCATGATTAGTCGGTCCGATTCCTCATTCTGTACACGCTTTTTCTGGTCTACCTTTCTCTCACTACTTTTTGTTATACTATATTGTGTTCTGCCTATCCATTTGTTTGCCTTCCTATTGTACTGCCTATTCACCTCGAGTTTTCTTGGCTGGTCTGAGTCAAGGTAAAAGGTACTGCAATTCAACTTTTCTGCTCAAGGTTTTTACTCCACAAAACGTCTGCGCTAGAATGTTTTTGAATAATAAAACAAGCATGAGTCATTTCATCCAGGCTGTCTGACAATGATATAGCTATAATTGTAGCTACAACTCATCACTAGAGATTGCTGATAGGAAAATCTACATAGTACACATAATCACTATGTAAGTATTGCAATAAATAAGTGGCAATGATTATTGCAAAATAAATACATACATGTACATACATTGACATTTTAGAAGCTGAATACTACATAATGAGAAGACATTATTAGCTCCTTGAGTTGGCAAATATCTGAATACTAGCACTAGCATAAATAATGTACTATCATGGACTCATTATCCATGAAAACCTCCATACCACTTTTAACCAATTCCTACTCTCCATCGCAGTACATCAGATGATGGTCTGTGTGTACATGTGTGTGTGTGTGTGTGTGTGTGTGTGTGTGTGTGTGTTTGTGTGACTGCTGCATGCTATGTCTCATTCTCCCTCTCACCGGCTCCTTCCACTCTGTGATTGACAGCTACCGCAGAGACTCGATCTGCTTGTTTTTTTTATTTTCTGGTAATCTGGTAAAAAAGAGTCCTGTGAAATACATGTATATATAAAACAGAGGGAGGAAAGAAAAGGAGAGGTAAGGGGGTAGAAGGAGTCTTTTGTTAATTTCAGAGACAAGAGGACAGCATGCACGCACGCACGCACGCACGCACGCACACACACACACCACACCACACAGAAAGCAGCACATAACCAGGAGACAGGAAAAAAAATGGAAGAGCTTTTTAAAAGGCATGGGGGGGGTCATCGCTGGCCCCAACCCCATCCCTGAATTAAATGTACATGCTTTCCCGTAATTGCCATTAGTATTGGAGATATTGACGCTGAGAATGTACTCTTGAGTACAGGTTAGTACTTGGTTAGTAGTGATTTATAAAGGTACATGTGAAAATGCTGCCGCAGCGAGCCAATGAGATGATTAAAATATTGCTGATGAACAGAGTCAGGTGAAGAGGGAATTCAATAAATTGCTTTAAGGAACACACATAGATAATTGTGTGTTTGCCCTATAGAAGGGCAATCAGTATAATTTATTAACATGATTCAAACTACTACATGCAGAGATGTGTGTGTGTGTGTGTGTGTGTGTGTGTGTGTGTGTGTGTGTGTGTGTGTGTGTGTGTGTGTGTGTGTGTGTGTGTGTGTGTGTGTGCGTGTGTGTGGGCGCGTATGTGTGCGTCCACGCAATGTTGTCCCAAAGGAGACAACCTGTTTGTGAACCAGCAAGACCAACCACTAAAGGTCATACTGATTTACAGCTTGGCAATACCTTACAAGTCCTGCAACACAGGTGAGATCTGCTGAGGCCTGGCCAGGCTCTGTTGGGGGAGGTTAACATTTCACTGTAAATGTTATGTTGAATGAATGTTCTGAAAATGTTGTTGCAGAAAATTGTGCATTTTTTTTACTAGATGAAAGGGAGTTTGGATACATAGAGGTAGATTATAGATAGACAAAACAATAGAAGAAAAAGATAGATCGATAGATAGACAGATAGACAGATAGACAGAAAGAAAGAAAGAAAGAAAGAAAGATAGATAGATAGATAGATAGATAGATAGATAGATAGATAGATAGATAGATAGATAGATAGATAGATAGATAGATAGATAGATAGATAGATAGATAGATAGATAGAATGGGTGGGAGAAAAAAATATTCACATGACTACTGGGAGGTAGAGTTTGACTCAAAATTTTCTAAATTAAATTTGGGTCCAAGGGACTAATGTGGACGACAATCTTTTAAATCAGCCAAGTATTGAGCTCCACTTGGTTGGACACAAAAAACAAACAGACAGATCAAACGAAAGGTAAAGAGAAAAGTATTTTATCTCTGGAGGGATCCTTTCTATTATGTTATATAATAATATATAATCTGAGCCTGTCAGTGGCAAAAACAAGCACTTTCAGAGGAAGTACATTGACAGCGAGCTACTGCCCCAGAGAAATACATTGCAGCCCGTGTGAGCTGACTACGGCTGGTGTTCTCGCTCAATACTTCACCAATTTCAAAAAGTGTTATCCGCATTAGTCCCTAAAACTAAAAAATGATCTGAAAATGGAGTCCAGGTGGAAACTCCTGAAGTTTTTCTTCAACATCCAAGTTATTATATGAATCATAGCGTCCTACAGAGGTCGCTTCGCCTATAGTTATTTCTAATGGTCTACTATGGTCTATGGTCTGATCTGTTCAGCTACTTTCATATAGAAAACAATGGCGGACACAGACCTGTAGAACTCTAACCTCAGTGTTCTAGCCATGGGTTAAAATCACACAAAAAAATTCTAATATAGTATCGCAATGTTTTGCAGAACCGTAATATTTGCAAAAGCGCAAAGTGTAACAATATCGTTTCGGCACTCCAAAACCTTTGTAATATCGGGAGGTTTCTACTAATTCCCATCCCTATTAGTTGGATAGATCCTTTATATTTAAATATTGTTACTTAATTAGGTAAGTGCTGCATGCAGCGCTCAACTATTGTTCTTCCTAAGTTTTATTCTTTCTTCTTTATTATTCTCTACAAACTTCGGGACCTATCTCCTTCCTCAATTTTTCACCTAGAGACTCCATTCCAATTACAATTTCTGACCATTCAACTTCTTCTAACGTTCTCCGTAACTTGGTAAATTTTTTATCATTAACCTTCGTTCAAACGTACAAATCAACACACTTGTATCTTCAATAATCTGGAAACAGAATTTCAATATCATTTATACTTTTTTCAGAATCACAGTTTAAGTTTCAATCTCCCTACCCGCTTCGTCTATTTCCTGTTGGTCTGATTGAGTTACATTGAGCTCGAGGACGACGTTCAGGCAGTGTTGCCAGATTGGGCAGTGAGGACATTCCGGCAGTGTTGCCAGATTGGGCGGTGAGGACATTCCGGCAGTGTTACCAGATTGGGCGGTGAGGACATTCCGGCAGTGTTGCCAGATTGGGCGGTGAGGCTGGAGCGCAATTGCCTGAGGTGGCTATGAAAGCTAAACATTGTGGACGCCACAGGGCCTGAACAACATCAATATTTAACCTAGAAATACCATGTCAAGCTTAAACGGTTACGTTATTTCATGTTAGTGATTGATTAATAAATTGGAATTATGATTGTTATATATCGGGCGTTTGTCTGTGGGGACCCCCGTTTATATGGCTAGAGGCTAGGTGCTTGCTACATATCCGGGTGTACTGCCGGTAGAAGCTAAATGCTAAAAACAATGCTTGCCTGTAATTAGGGGTGAGGGAGGGCCATCAGACCTGTCACTCAAACCTCTCGGCCAAGGAGTCGTAAGGAGATACCGTTTAGTTGAGCTGGCGTTGACTGGACATATTTTTCTACATACAGTTCTACATAAATGTAAGATAATTTTATGCATGACATATTTTGAGGGTTGTTTTATTTTAGCTCATGTACCAAACATACATTTTCTGTGGCTGTGTCCCTGCACATGGAGTGTGTGTGTTTGTGTATGTAATGTAAAAGTTATTCAGTAGTTTATTGTGCTTACCATTGGTCTTTTACATCCCTTTTTTGTGTATTTGTATATGTCATCTGACGTGTTCTTTACACAAACCTTGTGAGGTTTGTGTATGAGAGATAGATGAGAGGTTCCTTGTACATAACCTCATAGTTAATAGTCAGGTTGCGTTAGGTGTGTATTTGTGCATTTGCAATTGCAGAAGTATATGATTTATCAGATTTCTGGCAATATATGTTTTGGGCAGGTTTTTTGGTTAATTGGGCGGTTTTTGTGTATAGTTGGGCTGGAAAATGCCAACAGAACAGCTCAGCTATTCTATATTTTATCTCAAATGTATTCAAACCTGATCACATTAGCTAACACTTCACTCTTACATTTTTTTTCCAACCATTTTCCATTTTTTAAATTGTGCATGTTGTGCATGTTTACATTGTTTAGTCTCTGTTAGACTCTGTTCAAATCCCTTCACTTGATTGAAGCCATTTAATATTTCTTTACGTCTTTAACTATGTGGTTTTACTAAAACATATTTTCAACCTCACTTTGCACTACAGCACTCACCGCATTTTCTGCAAGAAATGCATTTTCTAGTTCACATGTCGTGAAAAGAATCTGGTAGTATATAGGTAGTATATATTTATATTCATCACATATGTTGTTTGAGACTCCAGAAGAGTTTTGCAACAAGCCAAACGAGGAGTAGGACGGACCCCCTGTGGCCCCCGTGGATTTATGCATAGACATCCTACTACCTTCGGTGTAGGATGTCTATGCATAAATCTTATCTTATATAGGAGTTGACACATGACACATGAATTAAATAGTGCAGTAATACGATTGAGATGTGGCTTTGAGTGTTACAGTATTGACATTGTTTCCAAATGCAGTTATAGCCAGAGGAAAAGGAGGATGAAGGGGATGCTGACAATATACCCTGGACTAAGAATTATATAAATATATATATATATATATATATATTTATAAAATGGGGGGCCTAAATCAAGCGATCTGATTGGTTCCCAACCGTTGTATATTGAGCGTATACACACAGCTATGACGCCCGTTCAGTTTACAGAGTTCAGTATCACTCCGCGCCTAACTTGAACTGTTGTTTATTTATATATAAAAGCGATAGCGTAGTTCACTGAAGCCTAAAAAACATGTTGATTGCTGGAGAGGGTGGAAATGTTGTAAAGCAATAGGCACACGGTCGGCAATTTAGCCTACTATCGAGTTCGAGTGAACTCGATAGAAGGCTAAATTGCCGGCGAACCAAGCTACCGTCTTTAGCCTAGCCTTCTCTCTGAAGGACGCTACAGTGTGTTGCATAGCAACCGCCGTACACTTTGCCGGCAGCCGGGAGGGACTACTTTTTTGTATTCGTTAAAAAAAATGCTTTTCCGACTTTCTAGCTTTTTCAAAATTTAGGGTGTCTATGACTTTCATTTCGCCATATTTACGTAACCGTTTTATAAAAGCAATAGATCACTTCAGTCAGTGATATACGGTCATTATACCACAGTGAAGGGGGTCGCCGCCCCTCCGTTGCGCGTCGGGATGGACAACGCCCCTTAACTGTGGTATAATGAGCGTATACCACAGCCTGTCGTGATCTATTGCTTAAATATATATATATATAGATACATATTACTACTGTATATATATATATATATATATATATATATGCATATATTCAGACCAAATTCAAGTTTATTTTGTTTGTTTGTGTTTGCCATGGAAACCAAAACCAACCTTTCAGAGGCCTCAAGAACATAATTCTAAATTGTGACTTCAAGATTCTAAGCCTTATGATGTCACAGCACAGAGCAGCTAGATAAGTGAGTTTGAGTGAGGTGAGCTCATTGCGTGATTACTTTGGTGACTTACAGCAGTTGTTCTTGCAGTAGTGAGTTATCATTCACGTAGCATTGGAATTAGCATTTTATTTAGCATTTGGTTAGCATCCAGGTTAACTTTTAAGGCAGCATTTGAGGAAGACCGTTCTCCTCAACAAGATGCCTCATCCTCTTCAGGACTTCTTGGTAGAGGAGAAGGAAGTGCTGGATAACACCTCCTCTCACTACCTGGTCCAGTCCTTCGGGGGGGAAGGGTCTTTTGGTAAGGTGGCCACGTGTCTGAACATGGACACCAAGCAGACAGTGGCTGTAAAAATCCTTAAGAAGACGGATGACAACATAGTTGGCGCTGAGGAGGAGGTAAATATAATTCAGCCTTTTGATGTAGTTTAAATAGACTCTGATGATCCTTTTTCTCCAAATACTACTAAACACAAGATGAAAAATTTAATATATTTAAATTCACTTATTGGTGGATCCGTCTACAGATTGCGATGCTGAAAATAATCAAGGCCTTGGACCCGGACAAGTGCAACATTGTGCGCTGGTTTGAGCACTTTGTGCACAGGGGCCAAACCTGTCTGGTCTTTGAGATGCTGGACATCAGCCTTTTGATTATTGGAATTCCACACTCCAACCTCTGAGCCTTCTGGAGTTGAGTGTCATTACTCAACAGGTCAGTATGTGATGCTCTAATAATTGTGGGTATTTGCGAGCACTGATGAAAATAAAAGAAAAATTAGAACGACGTCAATCAGAACGTGGAAAACATTAACACTAATTTCTGCCTTTGTGAATGCAGTTGGCCGTGGCCTTCCAGGCATTGAACGCCCTGGGGATTATCCACACTGACCTTAAAGGGGACAACGTCATGTTTGTGAACCAGCAAGACCAACCACTAAAGGTCAAACTCATTGACTTTGGGTTGGCTGTCCACGTCTCAGACGTACTGCTGGGAGATACCTTACAGCCCCTGGCATACAGGTGAGTTCTACCAGGGCCCGGCCAGACCCTCTGTTGGTGCTGGTTTACTTTCTTCCATTTCTCATGTTACATATGGAAAGTGGTTCTGATGCATCTCATATAGTTTTGTGGAAACATGGCGATACCGTGTGTGTAATCCTCCGAACCCCTCAGGGCTCCGGAGGTCGTCTTGGGCCTGCCGATCACAGGGGCCATCGACATCTGGTCTCTTGGCTGTGTCATTGTCTCCCTGTTTCTGGGAGACCACCTGTACCCATGTCATGATGAGTATGAACTGGTCAGTGGAGCTGAACCGCAATCCTCCCCTCACAGAGGGAACACACGACAAACGCATCTCTCAGGTTCCATGGAAACGTTGGGTAAGATTGTGGGCTAATGTGTTTCTGTGTTGTCTCTCCAGCTGGCATTCATCATGGATACACATGATGTTCCCTCTGAGCACCTGATAAACAATGGTATCAGGGCTAGCCGGTATTTCACCAAGGACCAGGGCTCTCCCACTCATGGCTGGCGCCTAGTATGAACCTTTATTTCACCTGCCATGGCAAAGGTGTGTGCAATATATAAAGGTAGTATATTGTATTAAAAGTATGAAATTGATCATATGTATGGTTTTAAGACTCCAAAGGAGTTTTACAACAATCCAAACAAGGAGCAGGACAGACCCCTCCGCGCCCCCCTTGATGACCTCATGGACATCCTACCTTCGGTAGATATCTTATATAGAAGTTGAAACATTAATTAAATAGTACAGTTATACGAGATGTGGCTCAGAGTTTAACTTTATTGACATTGTTTCCAAATGCAGTTCTATCCGGAGGAAACGGAGGATGTCCTCATTGAATTGATAGACTTACTGAAAGGCCTGCTGACAATAGACCCTGGTCTAAGAATGACCCCGAGACATTCTGCAGCATCCCTTTGTGTCTCTACTGCGAGAGTATTATGGCCACAGTTTGTAAGTGTTTGTGTTTAAGTCAGTCTATCTATCTGAAAGTGGAGGAGATGAAAACAAATAGCAACAGGAATTTCAAGTGTGATCAATTGCATTTTTCTTCTTACAGTGTGTCAGACCAGGCCAACACTATTCAGAAGGCAGCTCCACCAGCTCAACCAACCATCCAACTCAACCTGAGCCCTAACATCCAGACCAGGAATTGGTCTAAACGTGTTTCTACAAACACCAGACTGCGTTCCCTGCCAGTTGGCCTGTCCTCCCAGCATCACGACCAGCATTACCTCTACCAAGAGTCTGAACAAGACAGGGAGGAGGTAGAGCAATGTGTGGAGGAGGGAGCGGAGGACATGGGCGAGGTGAATGCTAAAGACTCCTGGGCAAAGGAGCAGGGTGGGCTGGCTGGCACCTCCTCATTCTTCCCTTACAGTGTGTGGGCTTATGACCAAGCCTATTCAGAAGACGGATACCCAGACAACCTCCATCACCTGAGCCAGACCGATAATTGGTCTGAAGGTGTTTCTTCAAACACCAGACTGGGATCCCTGCCAGTTGGCTGCTCCCCTTCCGAGCATCATGACCAGCACGCCCACTACCAAGAGTTTGGCAAAGACACGGAGGAGGTGCAATGGATGGAGGAGGGAGAGGGAGAACCTCTGTTACATCAGTCTGAGTATCTGATTGAGTCATTCAGAGGGGAAGGAGTGAGGACTGCAGGAGGAGTGAGAAGAGGGGGCAGCAAAGGGGAAAGTGGAGAAATTCTCACAGGAGGGAGAACTTTGAAGGAGGCTTGGAGAAGGAAGAATACAAGAAAGAAGAAGGGTGAAATGATAGAAAAGAGAAGGAGGAAGGGCAATAATAACATTAAGAATACAACAGCAGAGATAAGGGGGAAAATAAGAAAGAGGAAGAAGTGAAGAAAGAGGCAGATTAATATTCTAAAGAGGAGGAAGGGAAAGTCCAAGATGGAGATTAGTAGAAACAGCAGCAGAAAAAAGAGGGAAAAGAAAACAATGAAGAAAGGGACGATGAGGAACAAGAAGAAAAGGATGAGAAGGAGAAGGAGGAATAATAACACGATTAGGGGGAGGAGGAGGAAGAGGAAGAGGAGGATGACGAGGAGGAGAGGAAGGATGATGAGGAGGAGGAAACGGAGAAAGAGAAGCAGGACAAGATGGAGTAGGAGGAAGAAAAAGAGAAGGAGAGGAGGAGGATGAGGATGAGAAGGGAGGAGGAGGAGGAAAGCAATGTTTCCGCAGCAAATTGCAGTGCTGTATATTAAATTTAAAAAATCATTTTTTCATCTTTCATCATCTATTTCTCCTTGATATTTTAAATCCAGTCTAGTTTCATTAGTAGCTGTGCCTCGACTGTCCCAAACCAGGGCACACCACTTTGTTTGAACAAAAACAAAGTATTACCATGAAAGGACTTATTCAAGTAGTGATTGTCTCGTCTACTTATTACTCCATAATTACTCCATTCATTTAGGAGACAGCTCAGCCTTTGTTCATAGTGTGTGTGTGTGTGTTTGTGTGTGCATGTTTGTGTGTGCACCTGTGTGTGAATGTATGTGCGCGTGCGGATAAATTGTTCTCTGATATTTCAAGCATCAATAAGATCCAAGGGGAGGTCAAGAGAAAATTATGTGGTCAGTGGGGCTTGAGTGGTGTCTTCCATTGCTATGAGTGTATGTGTGTGTGTGTGTGTGCCTGTGTGTGTTCAGACCATCTATTGATCAATGGATTGTATCAATCAATGCATGGAGTCACACGGGTCAAGACACCTTAAGAGGAACTACCGAAGGGGGTTTGGTCATGACCATGATGGAATAGGGGCTTTGGACAGAGAGAGAGAGAGAGAGAGAGAGAGAGAGAGAGAGAGAGAGAGCCTATACCAGCCTTGAAGTTATAGGCTTAGCCAACACATTTCACATCGACCACACTACAAACTGTGGAACACATTGTAAATAGTTGCCCCAAACACCGGCCCCCTGAACGGCGAACAGGATCGTAGGAAGCTGAACCGGCTCGCCTCAACAGAGCTGACGGTCTTAGGACATACACCAGAAGAAGAACACACACACACACACACACACACACACACACACACAACCACACACAGACGTCGGCCGTGCACCTACCGGGGGTCCTTCTGGATGGAGTCGATGGAGGGCGAGCGCTGCATGCCGCTCTCCGGGGGCAGGGCGGGGCCAGACTTGCTGTAGGGTGACTCCACCACCGAGGGGCAGTACTGCAGGGTCCGGTAGGGGTCCGCCACGTAGGGGTCCGATCCATACATGTCCCCGACACTGCCTCCGCCCACGCCGGAGGTGTAGCCCGGCCCCACGGTGGCGTAGGTGTTGGCCCCGCCCCCGCGGCCATAGTTGCCCGTGGTGGCGGCGCCGTGACTTCCTGTGCGCTGCAAGGGGGCGGAGTCAACACCGGGAGAGGAGGGAGCTACGGCAGGGAAATAGGGACAGAGGACATAGCTTAGGATGGGTTGGTCGTAGACGCACCGTCTGAGGTCTACTGGGGGGGGGCGGGGGGGGGGGAAGAGAAGGGGGGATTAGGTAGGAGGAGAGGAGGTCAAAGGAGAGAGTGGAGAAGAGGAGAGACGAGAAGAGGAGGACAAAGGGGAGGAGAGGAGACGAGGGCAGGATAAGACGACCCGAAAGGCACACAAGGGAGGAGGGAGCATAAAGAGAAGTCAGAAACAAACAATGAAAGAGGGAATACAGAGAAGAGAGAAAATGAAAAAGAAGCGAGGCAGAGTGATAGACATACAGGTTGAGGAAATTACAATCTCCATATAGAAGCAGGAATATTGGCCACGCGCCAATAATTCATGAACACAACAAACCAACATATATACAAAGGACAGGACGAAGAAGAAGAAGTAGAAGTAGAAGAAGAAAAGCACAGAATTATTCATGAACTTCAGCGACTTTAAATGAAGAGACCTGTAGACAAACAGACAGCAGAACAGAGCACCAATAATGGCTGGGAAATAAGTTCTACCTTCCTTGTGAGCAATATTTTGTTCACCTTATAATGTAAAACAAACAATATTTCTGGCACAAACTGTGTTGTGGTGCGCGTTGTTGCCAAAAAAGCATTGTCTGTAAAAGCCTTTTGTTTTTTAGGTTCAGACAAACACTACACTGTACGCGGGCTCTGAGACAGGTGAGTTTGAGGTTGGGTAATTGCCAAGAAGCCATTAGGGACACCGGGACCGTAATTCGATAGCAGACGGTTAACCTCCCAGGGCCTATTAACGAGGGCTCCAGATCGTAAGACACACACGTCACACACATGTCTCCTATAACTGCATGAGAACCACATCACAACACCCATAAAGGACGCCCTTAGAGAGAGGGGGGGAAACGAGCGAAAGGGAGGGGGGGGGGGGGTTACATGCTCTGTAGGCGCGGGGGCCGCAAAACCTGGGACCTCTTAATCATATCCCACCATGACCCAGAAGCTCACCCAGCCCACCTCATTCACGCCCTCCTTCCTCTACTTCAGTCATTTGTTATTTAGCCGCGTAGCATCAGCCGATCTATCAGGGAGGCTGATGGGAGTTTGGGGACCTCTACTTGAGCTGCCTATAAAAACCCCTTTAAGATGTGTGTGTGTTTATGTGTGTGTGTGTGTGTGTGTCTCAGAGCATGTATGTGAGGATGTATGTGTGTGTGTGTGTGTGTGTGTTTGTGTGCGTGGGGGGTGCTTTGTGTGTGGGAGGTTGCTGTGTGTATGATTTTGTGTCAGCATGTGTGTGTGTGTGGGTGGAGGACTCCTGTTAAAAACACACAGATAGTCAGCATGTGTGTGTGTGAGTAATTGGTAAGTCTCATCTGTCGCTATATCTCATCTATCTCTTTTCCCACTCATTCTCTCCATCTCCCCCCAGCCGCACATGCACGCACACACACACACAATCCAAACACACACACACATAAAACACACAGGCGTATCGTAAATGTGAACTTGGGTGTGTGTGATAAATCAGGATTGGCCAGGAATCAATACATTGGCCATTTGATTAGCAGGGCTTTAAAACAGGCCATTGAGAGGGAATTAGCCACAAAAGATAAGCCATCCATGTGCTAAACATACCTAAAATGTACTCAACCAAACACAAACAGCCTGCTTTTATATGATGGGTTTGCATTTGGGTGTGTCTCTGTGTGTGTAGATAAGATGTATATAGATATATACTGTGTGTGTGTTTAGATTACTATGTGGTGTGTATACATGTGTACATGCATTTGTGTTTGTGTGTGTATACATGTGTACATGTGTGTGTGTTTAGATTACTATGAGGTATGTGTACATGTGTGTGTGTGTGTGAGTGAATGTGTGTGCACCCACATGTGTACTGTGGCAACCCGGCTTGGCTAGAGTGCATTGCCCCATCCCAAAACAGCCCAAGAGTCTGGTTGAAGTGCAAAAGCCAACATGGCACTTTTAATCAAACGTAAAGTACCACTTACTAACTATAACAAAAAACAACTATAGCGGAATCCACAGGCTTGCTCCGTTGGGTGGAATCTCCTCACCGTCGTCGTCTGTTATCTCCTCGTGTGTGTGAACCAGGGGAGCCCTGAATGAGCGTGGAAGCAGGCTGTTTAAGCATGCTTCTCCACCTGTTCCTCAGGTGCTCCGCATTTCAATGATTGGCTGTCACCAATGCTCTTACTGGCGCCATCTGTGGGAAATCTGTGGTACACCGCCTCCACAACCTGCCCCCTGGACCTCCAGGGGCGCTGTGCCGGAGACGGGTTGCCACAGTACGTGTAGTCACGTGTCCATGTGGAACCGATTCAAGCCAACCACCATTAACTGACCACCAAGCTTGCTTCTTTTATGGTCTCCACAGTGATGGCATTTACTTGACCTTCACATGCTGGAATACCTCCTAAACTATTACACACACACACACACGCACACGCACACGCACTCACACTCACACTCACACACACACACACACACACACACACACACAATGTACCAATGATGCTTACTTTAAAGCTCAATCAGTCGGATGACAGCCCTTCAGTGATTTGATCCAAAATGAATGCTTGATTGGTGTGTGTGTGTGTGTGTGTGTATGTGTGTGTGTGTGTGTGTGTGTGTGTGTGTGTGTGTGGACAAACGATGCAGATAGTGTGTGTGTGTGTGTGTGTGTGTGTGTGTGTGTGTGTGTGTGTGTGTGTGTGTGTGTGTATGTGAAAAATCCGATACTGATGCCTTAAATTTCATGTTCCACCAAATTAAGCAGGAGAGAACAAGACATGACGAGACAGAGATACAGAGAAATGTCAAGAGAGAGAGAGAGAGTTGTCGGGAGACAGAGACAGAGAGAGATATGCAGAGAGAGGTACTAGCAAGATGAGTGGCATGCGTTGAAGACCGTTATGGACGTTTTGATTAAGGACAGCACAGAAAGAGAGAGCGAGAGATTGAGGAAGACATGGAGAAAAAGAGCGAGAAAAAGAGGAAAGCACTTCACAGTGACAAAGAGTATATAGGGTATAGACATGTGGGTGAGTGGTGCATAAAACGGCAAATAATGAGCCAATAATGAGTCCTCCCCCCTCACACCAGCACTCTTACACAGCTCTCCTGCTATAGCTATCCTCCCTCTGCTTCCATGTCTCATTATGATCCCAAGGGCCCCGCGGGGCCAAGCCACGCACAGTGTCATCCGGCCCCCCAGAGCACACACTCACAGGCGGTCCTCCGAGACACAGTTGGAGGGAGAGAGAGGGAGAAGGGTCGAGAGAAGATAGTGACATACAGACAGATAGACAGAGAGAAAGAAAGGTGGGGGAGATATAGGGAGTGGAGAGAGGGGGCTGGGAGATAGAGAAAGACCGAGAGAGGGAGGGGGAGGGAGGCAGAGATAGAATATAGTGAGTTACACAGACCGAGAGAATGAGAAAGAGAGAGAAAGAGAGAGAGAGAGAGAGAGAGAGAGAGAGAGAGAGAGAGAGAGAGAGACTGACTCATATCTGGCCAACACTCTACTTCAGTACTGACCACCAAAATGAGCAAAGGGACGAATAAGCAAGGATAAAGATGGACGGGGAAAGAGAGTGACAGTGAAGGAAAATAATGAGAAATGTAAAGAAAGGTCAGGAAGAGAGATTGGATATAGGAAACATATATAGATAGATGACGGGGTAAAAACAAGGCCAGAGTAAGGGAAAAAGAGAAGAAAAAAAAGAGTCAATCCCAGGCAAACAGACAAGAGAGAAAAATAAAAAAAATGGGCACATTTTCTTCACATTTCCTTTTTTTTCATTTCCCTCTGTATAAATTCCATTTTCCCTTTTACACTTCCAGCTCTCCGGTCCATCCTTACTTCCCTTCCTCTCTTCCCCTCCTCCCTTCCGCCACGGATTGCCAGTGTATTAATCTTTGCTCCAGTAATGGTGTTTTCTGTCTGATGGCTTGACCTTTGGGACTCCTGTTGCCTGGCAGAGAGATGCATGCTTGTTAATGTTGAAATGTGAGTGTATGTGTGTGTGTCCAGTGTGTGTGTCCAGTCTGAGTGTGCATGTGTGTCCAATTTGTGTGCATAAGGCAAACTATCAGCAGTGTTACTTTTAATGAAATATAACACCAGTGTCCTAGTTTTAAAACATACACACACACACATGCACTGACACACGCGCACACACGCACACACACACTAAACATTCTACTCAGTCGTGGTGCTGAAGGTTTATGTAAAAGGTTGTGAGAAGTGGTAGAGGAGAAAATAAATCATGTTTCTTTTCCTCCTCTTTGCACTCCTCTGCTCTGGTGTGGTGAAGCCAAATGGTGCTTATGTGTCAGACTAGTGTGTGGGTAGAAGAGGTGTATTAGTCACTAGACAGAACCACCGCAATGGACGACCCTCAACCAATCCATCCATCAGAACACCAGCCATCCATCATACCTCTGCATTTCTATCCATTCATCTATCTATCTGTTCATCCAAACTTTCAAGTAATTTCTAATAATTCTTCCACTTCCCAGGGGCCCATCTCTATTGGCCTGTCTGGACCACATCCTCACTCCTTCCACACATCTCACTCATCCCACAACCCATCCATCCATCTG
>NC_140281.1:10030971-10158471 GCF_964030765.1 Micromesistius poutassou
GAGCGAGAGAGAAAGAGAGAGGGAGGGGGGAGAGAGAAGGATTAGACGGATGCCATATCATTTGGGATGGAGCTGTGGACCGGTGGATGAGACCTAATAGAGGGATGCTACAGAGGGAGGAGTGAAGAAAGGATGATGGATGGATAGATGGATGGATAGATGGAGGAATGGACGGATTGACAGTATGATGAATGTGATCAGGAAGTTCGGGAAAGGAGAGGATTGCATGTTAAAAAATATATAATGGATGGCAGGACCATAAAGATTAAGAGATTGAGATTAAAGAGTAAAGAAAACAACATAGACAACGCCCCCCCAAGACAGGCGAGGTAAGAAAGAACAAAGGATGACTAGAGCCCAAGAGGTACGGAAGTCGTCAAAAACATCACATTTCCAGTCCCCAAATTCACTCCGAGCCCCCCCAACAGAAGATAAAGCAGGCAAACTGAGTAACTACAGGGGCGCTTCTATTCAACGTGGGAGTGCAACCCCCAATTTGTCGGTGTTCTGCGATACCACCACCGGTCTATTGTTCCCGACTGCGGCACTGGCACTGAATGTGTAATATGATTTATTCTTTCATTCTCGCTTTATTGATAGCGAGTATGACAGAGGTCCAAGTGACATGCATATTCTTATTAATACAGAGTCGGGTGAGAGGGAGAGAGACACACAGTGGGAGATAGACAGAGAGAGAGAGCGCCGAGGTAGAGAGAGACAGAAACAATAAGGACGAAGATAAAGAGCGACAGAGAGACAGAGGGAGAGACACAAAGAGTGATGGCATTAGGGAGGAAATCTGGAGATAGAGAAAACAACCAAGCAGATGAAATAAGCGATTAAGGAAAAATGGAAACAGATTTATTTTTGCACATTTAGAAAATGAGTGCGACAGCAGAAAAGGAAACAGACGGAAAAAAAGGAAAAGAGAGAGGGCTGGACGGACACATCATGGGAGGTAGAGAGAGAGAGATAGAAGGGGGAGGAGAGAGGGAAATAGAGAGAGAGAGATTGAGGGAGACAGAGAGAGAGAGAGAGAGAGAGAGAGAGAGAGAGAGAGAGAGAGAGAGAGAGAGAGAGAGAGAGAGAGCGACCTCTGTTCTCTGTCGTATTTCATGTTTTTAATCTCGCCACTGCACATTGCCGAGCATCAGCTCAGAGGTAATGAGATGCGGAGTCGTTGCCCCCCCTCCCTGCTGGATACTTGGCAGGATGCCCACCGACCACACGCCCCCGGGAAAGAGCACTGGCTAGCGGGACGTTTGATCATGACAGGGCGGGACAAATGGAAGCATCACGGCGCTATTAGACAGCTGAGACCCCGACGACTCAAACATGCCGGCACGCCCCCCTCGGAGGACAGGAACCCGATATGGCCTACCGAAAAGAGAGAGAGCGATAGAGAGAGAGATATGGCAGGAAAAAGGGAGACACAGGCAAAGAGGAGACAAGCCACAACAATGACAAACGAGAAGTGAGTCAGAAGTACAAAGGGAAGAAAGAAAGAAAGAAAGGAAGATGAGAGAGAAAGAAAGGGTGCAAATGAGGAAGAAGAGGAGAGGAAGAGAACGGAAGCGCGGGGGGGGGGAGGGGAGAAAATCATAGAAAGATAACGATAGCGAGATGGAGAGAATGGGTTCTTACGCTGAAGCCAAGTGTCCCAACCGATCACTCGCACACTTTCTGATCAAACAGCATAGCATGCCAGGGCCTCCATTCAGGCGTAGACGTTGGCATCTTGGCATGACCCAAGACATGCCGCCCACAGGAAATAACGGTGTACGACAGAAATGCAAAGATAATTATCCATATAAATAATAGAGAAGGTATGATTTTTGGTTGGTACATTCAGAGGGATGTTGGATCGGGCCCATTCGTGTGAGAAGATACAAACGTCAGTGGGTTCTTGGCCGGGGTAGGGTGGGCTATAGGCCAGCCCCTGGGGAGGCATGGCTGAGCCAGACTCCTGCCTGGCCTGTGTGTGTGAACCAACGATGGTGGAGCGTGCATCTCTCTTCCACACCATTAGGTCTGATCTGAGATGCGACAGCGGCCAAGGGGAAGCGAAGAGAGGAGGAAACCGGAGCTAGTCAGGCCAGTGTGTCTCGTCTATCTCTACCCCCACCCCCGGCTACACCGCCCCACACACCAACACTTACAGACCATTGCCCATGGTGCCTCGCCAAAAAGGGAGAGACAGATCGAGAGAGAGAGAGACAAAGAGAGAGAGAAAGAGAGAGAGAGAGAGAGAGAGAGAGAGAGAGAGAGAGAGAGGGATGGAAGTTACATCATAAATTAGCCAGTGAATAGGAATGAATTGAGTTTCACTGCAGCAAAAATAGCTTGTCACTAATACATAGTGTTGAGAGAGAGACAGCGAGAGATAGAGTCATGATTTTCATGTAGAGTCACTAATTAGAGTCCCAGACACACATAGCATGGCCTGGCTCATTCTCCTTCTCTCTCTCTCCTCCCTCCCAAGTCTTCCTCTTTGATGTCCGGGGGAGTCCAGTGGAGTTACTTATTTATTTGAAATATTTATTTATTTCCTTTTTTATCATTTGGTCCCACCAGAGACTCAAACAAGACTCTTTGAGGCACTGACCTCCTTCTATCAACCACCGAGCCGAGCTCAAGTGGAAAAAGAGAGAGAGAGAGATAAAAAGGGACAGAATAAGAGAGAGACCGAGAGAGATGGAAAGAAGAGAGGGAAAAAAGGAAAGAAAGGGAGAAACAGAGAAGGAGATGGGCTATCTGAGGTTTCACATTGTCAGGAAATGGGGCCCAAGAAATGAGACAATGATAAAAGTAAAAGTCAAAACAAAAGATAAAACCGTACCTCGGGGCTCCTTCATTTTCGCACGAACAGCGGTAACAAGTTTAACGGCATCTACATGCAAATCTGTATCTCTACATGGAGATACATATTCAACAGAGACAATCATTCTCTCTTTGCTCCACTCCACATCGGTGTTCATCAAAGTCTACTCTTCATTTATCAGCTCAACTCCCCTACCACTCTGTCTTTGATATTGTACTGAGTAGCAAAGGAAGGCAATCCATACACTTCCCACGCACACTTTCCATGCTGGGGGGGGGGGGGGGGGGCATCCTTGTCTGCGGTCTGATGCAGCTACAGCTACAAGCCGGAGAATACTCTCTGCTTGATGCGGTCGATGGTTAAGTTGTCGATAACAACCACTTCTGCGCAACCCTTACAGCCTCCAGTATGCTACATTCTCTTAAATGTTTAATCTCCTGTTGATTTTTTACAATTTGTAACTTGTGTACTGTCACATGCAGACTGCTGCTCTAGAGGCCATTTGTGGACAACTATAATTAAGATGTTAGAGAAATGTTAGCAGATTAATAAAAGCGTATTTTGGCATTGAGATGCTGGGTTAAAATGTCCTCCATCTCTGGCCTTACATACTCAATGTAGATATGCTCGTTTAAATGTCACACCAGATAGGCTGGGAGTCATAACGGAATCCAAAAAGTAAGAGTGAGTATGAGTCCTCTTTAGAAAAACTCAAGTTCATTAATTATAATTGATTGTCAAACATTTTTGAACAGTAAGAAATGCCTTCACCAGGCTAACCCATCCCATCCTGCGTGTTTCGGTGAATTAAATTCAAAGCGGTTCGGAGGTACTTGCACATTCAAGTGCACTTGAACTAGGTCTGCCCAATTATAGCAGGAAAAAACATGCCATAAGACTCGTTTTCCCATCAGGCAAAGGTCTCATTCATTTTCTCCCTTGTTGATCTCCACTCTTCAGCAACGGGTGGACCCTTGGCTTGGAACCGACAGATGCCTTCAGGGCAGAATCGCTGGAGGCCATGTTTTCCATCGACAGCACTTTAAGGTCCAGAAGTAGAAGAACAGCACATCTCACTGTACTCCAGAGGTTTATTAAATAAATAGCTGGTTTTCGGAGGGGTCATTTTTTATTAATTTCAAACAGCAGAATGTCAAACCGAGAATAATTGTTCCCTTTGAGAGGGAAGCATGGGTACAAATATGGGTACAAGTATAACAATCGTATGATTCCTTGGCTCATTGACCATGACGCTACCATCCAAAATGATGATATTGTATAATACTCAATTTAGAAAAATGTTGCTAATGAAAGAAATCCCATAAAAACTTCAGCCCGACCAACAGTACTGCAAGAACTGAAAATACAGTTCCACAGACCTACATATATTGTAGCTGTGACGCACCATTGTTTAAATCTATATTGGAAAACTAGGTCACCAAACAAGTAGTGCTGTTTCATGGTCAGAGATGTATCTAGTGCCACAGATTTCTGGGGATTCCCAAGAGTTTAATGAAGTTGCATCTTCTCTGTAAAGCTATATCAACAAAGTCTTATTTTATTGACGTCATATCTATCTCTTCAGAGTCTGTACTGTGAATTCAAACAGAATAAAAAAGCCATCTTGACTACGAGAGCTACGAGGCTAACAAAGTTAAGATCAAAGAAATTTGCTTGAATAAAATTGATAAAATTAAGTAAATTATGTATGTTGTGATGCTGAGGAACTACAAAAGATGGAAGTACAAAGGAAAGAACTTCAAATATGTCCTATACTTACTTATACTGCTTCTACTGGTTCTGATTGGATTATACTCACTGTACTGCAAGGCAACGAGATACAATGGCCATAGCTTACTACAAGATATACTATAGATAAAACGCATTATTCAAGAGACAAGGCTGTGTCCACATTTTTCAGCTCATTTGCCACAAACTTATTTAGGTTTAGGTTAACAGTTAGGTTTTCTTTCCTTTTTTCTTAAGCATGTCATTGAAAAACACAAGAAGGTTGACTAAGGCTATTAGCGTCACACTAATAGACTGACCAACACTCCATCATAGTGAAGGTTAAGCTTCTATTCACTTGCATATATATATATATATATGTATATATATATATATATATATATATATATATATATATATATGTATATATATATATATGCAAGTGAATAGAAGCTTAACCTTCACTATGATGGAGTGTTGGTCCTCCAGCGATTCTGCCCTGAAGGCATCTGTCGGTTCCAAGCCAAGGGTCCACCCGTTGCTGAAGAGTGGAGATCAACAAGGGAGAAAATGAATGAGACCTTTGCCTGATGGGAAAACGAGTCTTATGGCATGTTTTTTCCTGCTATATATATATATATATATATATATATATATATATACATATGCAGCCACTGCATATTTAAGGAATTCACCCAGAAATAACCTACTGTCAGACGATGAGGAGAGAACACTTGAGGGATTCCAGCTAATCAAACAACAATGCCGTCGTTTCCTCCCTCTTCCGCTTCTTGGTCTTGGTCCTTCTTGGTTAACTTAACAACAGGTCCAGGTTTGAAATGTGAGGAGACTTAGGATGAAGCCTGAACATATGGCTGTGATGGATTTATGTTATGTGTGTGTATGTCCACTATGCTTATGTCTGTGTGTCAGTGTGTGTAGGTGGGTTTGTAAGTGTGTTTGTGTGTGTCTTGTAGCAAAGGGAACTTGTAAATGTTCTTTAAGCTTACTTCAGTCCTGACAAATTGCTTTCATGACCGTGCATGCATGTCTGTGTGTGTGTATATGCACTATGTGTATGCATGTGAGTGTGTGTGTGTGTGCGTGTGTGTGTGTGTGTGTGTGTGCTTTATGTGGTCATATGTGTGTGTATGTACGTGTTTGCGTATGCGTCTGTGAGTGTGTATGTGTGCGTGTGTGCATGTGTGTGTGTCTGTGTACTCTCCATGCATGTGCTGTGTGTGCTCTGTGTGTAGGTCTGTGTCTGTGTGCTCTGTGTGAAGGTGCATGTGCTCTGTGTGTGTGCTCTGTGTGTGTGCTCTGTGTGTGTGTGTGTGTGTGTGTGTGTGTGTGTGTGTGTGTGTGTGTGTGTGTGTGTGTGTGTGCTCTGTGTGCAGGTGTGTGTGTGCTCTGTGTGCTCTGTGTGCAGGTGTGTGTGTATGCATGTGTGTGTGTGTGTGTGTGTGTGTGTGTGTGTGTGTATGCATGTGTGTGTATCCTCACCTGCCAGGCTCCCAGGGCGCTGCAGCGTTGCGGTGGCGTAGAGCTCATGGGAGATCTTGTACTGGTCGGAGGCGTGGTGGGCAGCCAGGCGTTTGGGAGACAGTGTGGCATAACTCCCTATGCCTGAGCTCATCTACGGCAACACAGAGGGAACACAGGGCTTGTCAAGCAGCATGACTCCTCCCACCCACCGCTAATATGAGCAGCCATTGACACAAGCTGTTTGACTGTTGAAAGTTAAATTAATCGAAGTTAAATTTATTTGTATCATTACAAAGCTTCATAGTATTATATTTGTTATTGTCATTATAGTCTTAAAATACCATTAGCAAAGTTGTTTCCTAGCATTAGCATTGTTATGCTATTCGCTAACCAAACCCTGAAAGCATTCACATTGAGTTTTTAAAACTCGCTAAGCTCTTAAAATAACAACACACATTGATGATGAACACAGTTATTCAGGTAACGTTTTTCGTAACACTTCAAATGATTGATTAAACCGTGGTAACTGTGTTGAGTGATGTAAAAACCAGAAACCGGGTTAATCAAAGAGGAATAAGTTATTCTTTACAGCAACCTCCGACCACTTTGCTGAATCAATAGCATAACTCCTGCTGAGTATCACAGCCCTGCCAATATAATGTGTTTTTAAGGATTGTATACACCGGGCATTGACACTTTTACTGCTGTAGCTGCTTTGGAATGAGTGTATTATACTTTTATGCTGATCATCACTACCCCCTCTTTTATCCATTCATCAATTCAACCATGTGAATTGGAATTTGACAGGCAATAAATGTAAACTAACAGATTTTAATGAAATTATACACAATATGAAACACAGTATACGTCATAAGTATACTAAAAGTGTGCGCACAAATCATGACATTGTGAGTATGAATTTGCTCACACACACACACTGTGCGTTTCTTACCTGGTGGAGGGGGGATGAGGATGCACTAGCCCCTCCCCCTGCGGCGGAGCTGGGTGGAGAAGCCACTCTATGAGGAGACCCGCCCCCTCCCGCTGTCGTCACGGCGATGTTGGTGCTGGGAGAGAAGGTAAACAATTAAACAAAAACAGGGGGGGGGGGGGGGGGTTACACAAGGTGTCACCTATTAACATTTAAATGTGTTGCAATCATTTAGTTTAGAATGGGCTGTTTAGATTTGCCTCTGTTGGGGAACCACTGTTGTGCTGCTGTTACTGATACCAATCGGCAATGTCTTGTATGGTCTGTGTCAATTATAGGATTTGTGGTGTGTGTGTGTGTGTGTGCGTGTGTGTGTGTGTGTGTGTCCGTCTCACTGCAGTGTGAATAAAGTTGTCTAGTTGTCCCTCGGTATCCAACCCAATGCTAGCCCAGCAAGCCCAAATAAAATAAAACAGTAATAAAATCACTCTCACTACACTCTTACCCCCCCCCCCCCCAATCACATTTCTACAAACAAGACACACCCGGCAACCCCCGCATCCGCAACACACGGGTATACCTGTAGGACTTGGCCAGACGGTTGATGGGGGACTGTTTGCTGGGCGAGGAAGAGGAGGAGGAAGGCAGGCGCTGGGTGGTGGCGTAGCCCGGAGCGTCCGAGGCTGAGCCCAGCCGCTGCAGCTTGCTGGGAGAACCCGACCCCGAGCCCCCTCCTCCACCCCCACCGCCGCCGCCTCCGCCCCCTGCAGACAGTGGGGAGCTCACACGCTGGCTGGGTAAGGTGGAGCTGGAGTAGTAGATTCCTTAGGTGGGGGGGGTGGGGGGAGTGGGATTAAGAAAGAGTGAATGAATGAAGGGATGGAGTCTGGGTAAACGCATCGCATGGCCATCTGGCAGACGTGCTCGCAGCTGCGACGGGGGTCAGGCTAGGGGCAGGGCTATGGTATATATATTGTGGTTTGTTTCAAGAGTCGGAATGAGAGGGAATTAAAGCTTATGATGTGTGCATTCCCCGCGTGGCCTCGCCACTCTATGAGCCTCTGTGGTCCAAATGTAACACCAAACACTTGAATGCCAAAGCTGATAATGCTTTTAGGACCAACGCTGGAACTGTAAATATAAGGTGGATGCAATGAAGATATTGTTTTACTTTGATCCCTTAGGTCTGAACTGAACAGTGTTAGTTTGTCTTCAAACATAGCAAATATATGCTATATTTCCTTATTGTGTATATGCTTGCGGAGCAATGATGAGACTGGATGTTTAGATATGTCTACTAGGGTAGATAGGGCCACAGCCTTGATGTCTTCTGAAGCCACACTCAGGGATTTGACAAGGTTAACCACTTGAGACACCATGCAGACGGCTTCAGCCATGCCGCCTCTGCTTTCTATGTGACGTTCTAACTCTGTAATGGGACAGGGCTTTAATCACATTCGCTCGCAAGTATTCTCACAAATCAGACTAATCAGACAAATCAATTATTAATGCAAAGACTGATTCCGAACTAGCTCAAACCTGGGCAAAAGGGGCATTTCACTTTCTTTCACTTCATATTAGTTTCCACCAATTATGTTGCTGGAGCCCGGGATCTGTAAGGCCGTAACTGTCTCACAACCAATACAATCTCAGTTTCTTTTCAGTAGAATATCTCCCTAACGAAACAGGAAACAAGGCATTACTACGCCCCTTTTAGTTTTTGGTTCCTGGCCCATGTCCTATTCTGTCTCCCCCTAGAAATTCTGCTATATTATAGTAGGACTGCAGATCAGGTTCAACGAAACACTGTCACATGATATTGTGGGAAGGAAGTGAATAAAGACATTTAAATTCAGTTACCTGGCCCCGCCCCACTTTGATGTTGCTGCTGCTGCTGAGCAACACGATTGGATGTCACCTGGTGATGGGGGGAGAGGGGGAGATGGAGGAAGGTATTGGAAGGATAAAGGTGAGATCAAAGGAAGAAAGAGAAGGAAAGGAAGGATATGGAGGAGGAGAAAGGAGAACAAAACAGACACAATAAGCTGACTTGGGGGATGAAGGCCCTCATGGCTAAGGGACAGCGAGGCATTAAAATCTCTCACAGAGAACCACCTAATTGACCGCGACTCAACAACAAACAAACAAAAGTTTGGTTAGGCAAGTCCTCCTGCTCACTTGGCTTATTCTGTTAGTTAGAAACAGTTTATGTAGCACCTTGAATAGCAGTTAATGTCTGCTCATCTGTCCATACCTTAGCATCATATTATAAGTAGCCTGAATAAAACAAAAAATTGGTTTGTTTCATCTTATGAGATGAGACATGACCTGATAAAAAACTGCTTTTCTATTTATGACCATTTATATATATATAAATTAATAAGAATTGAAGCAAACAATTCAACTTCACAACGTTAGAACCGTTAAAGCACGAATGAGATCGCCTCGTCATTCTGCTCTGAATGCATTTCGCGCTGAATCACCGACTGCAACGACTGAACCAATGCTAACGTTTCGCAGAGTCTCTTATAGCGTGATGTGGCCCAAGGTGATTCAGATTGTGTTATTCAACCCCAGAGTGCACAGTGGTAGCTGCTCATACCCATCCCACATTATGCAGGCCTACACAATCCCTCTCCGACCTTGAGAAACATGATCACCACTTAACTGTATATAGGTGCTGCTGCAACTAACTCTACAGCAATATATCTGAAAGCGCAAGGCTGCCAGCACCCAAGAATTACAAAAGCCATTCATTCCTCAGCCATAGAGACGCATCTTTGGACGGGAGATATACCGGTGAACTAGTATGCAAATCAGATGTTTGGGTCTGGTAGGGCAGTAAACAAAAAATTATATTTAGCATGAGAATGTATAATAATGCTTAAAGATTTAACATCCAGTGTGTGTGAGAGATAGGCTGTCTGGGGGAGCCAGTGTTTGTGTTTGACCGATTTTATCTACTGCATACGTATGGGAATGTATTATTAAAATCAACTCCCCTCCCGATGGAAATGGCCCGTTGCGTGAGATAACCATTTGGAAATTGAGAGAGAAAGAGAGCAGAGCATATGAGAAAACTCACAGATGAAAATACACCATATTGGCATTTCTGTACTTACTAACATCACCAGTATTAGTCTCTTAATACTCGTTAAAAAAATTTGCCATGATACGGTTATATGTAAGTAATGGTTGTGTTAAACCTATCATCATGGCAGGTTGCCCCAAACTGCCGCGCCCTCTGCCCAAACCCTGAATTTAATATGACTACTTCCTGTTCATCATCCTCACTGATAATGTCATAATAACAGAGGGAAAAGAGAAAAACCTCATTGATAGAATATTCTCAATTTGGATGAATGTTGGATGTTTAATAACAGTCCATACTGTCCTTTACCAATGAAAACCAGAAACAATTTATTTTTAACGATTAAAGAAAGGACATCTCCAAGCAACTTATCCACATCTCCTACCCCATCAAACATCCAGGTTGTAGCATCAGCAGTACATAAATCCCCATGGGGAAACTGAAGGTCTCCATTAAAGGAAAGGTCCAACGTAGGAGTCCAAAGGAGTAACCGAGTATTTTCTCACAATATCATTTGTTCAGTTAAACGAGGCCTTTAAATCAAACTAGGGCATAATCATCATTCCTCTCCTTCTCCAAATTTGGCGACCTTGGGAGATGCCTCCAAATAAAAATCAAATGTGGATGTGGCCGAATAACCATACCGTTACCTCCACCTGCTTTCACTTCTCCCCGTTTCTCAACAAAACACCACCCTATTAGAAATCAATGTTAACAAACACAGACAAATATCCCATCCCTATTTAGCACCTGCAGACCAAAACGTAGGGTCTAATCAATGCCAGAGTATGGCTGATGTATTGATTTATTGATGGATGATGGATCGTTGGGGTGGATGAATGGAGAGGGGGATTCTGTCTGGACAAATATTTTTGCTTGTTTGTTTTTATTGAGCAGGTCCAAAGAGGATTCTCTGCCAACCCTGATAGATAATAATGCAAAAGGAATCAGAATCTGCACAGATAATTGGACTGAAGGTGGAGTGGACGACGAATGGATGGATTGTGCAACAGATGGTTTTATGGGACATATTTTCTGGTATAAATAAAGAGACAAGACCAAATTTATGCTTGCACAAATGGAAGGGCAGATGGACAAGCAGAGAGGACAGGTGGACAGGTCTTGCTCATGTTCATGGTCTGTAATCCCAAGAGCCACCCTCCCTGTATTCCATGACACTGGGGGTCTGAGGTGACAGCTTTGCATTATTAAATCAGTTGGCTCTTAGATATAAAAATACCAAACTGAGAGCTAAACCACACCCCACCACCATTCTCTCTCTCCTTTCCTAGTCCTCTCCCTCTCTCACACACACACATACACACACACACACTCGCACTACAATAGGATTACCCATGCAAATAGTGCAAAGGCATGCATTCAGGTAAATACACACATACACAAACACACACCTGCTCACGCACACAGAGGCACAGAAGCATACACACACACAGACACAAACACACAAACACACACGTGTAAAAGATGCACCTGCTACCCTAGAAGCAGCAGTTACATGAAGCCATTGAGAAGCAACAAGCGTGGCTGACAACAGTGACCCCATTGCTCTGACAAGCCCTACACATCACAGTGAAGAAACAAACACGCACGCACGCACGCACGCACGCACGCACGCACGCACGCACGCACGCACACACACACACACACACACACACACACACACACACACACACACACACACACACACACACACACACACACACACACACACACACACACACACACAGTGGTAGTGAACTAAGATGAGAAGAGAGGAGAATGGCCAAAATGGAATGGAGAATGGATTCATACCTTTCATTCATTCTTCCTTTATCTCTATCTTTCTTCATTTCATCCATCATTGCTCTCTTTCATTCTGTACGGCCACACGAAAAAAACTGGTTTCCCCGGCCTCACCTGCTGGCTCTTTAACTAACAGTGTGTATAAACACAAGGCCCCGGAACACACTTACAGTGGAGCTCTCCTTTTTCTAAATCCTGCTGTAATCAGTGGGCATGTGCAGAAAAGTTCAGGTCATCACAATCTTCTGACCATGCATTGTAAATGACCAGATGTAGCAAAAGCACATAGTGCAGCAGATGTTCATTATTTGCATAAACGCATGGATAGATTTCATAGCTGTGATAATCGTATTTAAATAGGCCTGGTTATGTGCATGTGTGTGTGTGTCGATGGATGTGGGTATTAATGGCACCTGTGTGTGCATGGCTTTGTGCATGTGTTTGCGTGTGAATGTGCGTGTGTGTGTGTGTGTGTGTGTGTGTATGTGTGTACTGTGTGTGTTTGCATGTGCGTGTGCATGTGTGTGTGTGTGTGTGTGTGTGTGTGTGTGTGTGTGTGTGTGTGTATGTGTGTGTGTGTGTGTGTGTGTGTGTGTGTATGCGCGAGTGTGTGAATGGTAGCGTGTGTGTGCTTTCCCACCACTCCGAGGTTAAAGAAATGAGAGTTAGGAGTAATTGGCTCCTGTAGGCTAAGGAGTAATTGGGACCTTTCTCTCCACAAGCATGGCGCTGCAAAATAATCCATGGCTTCTCCTCCTATCTCTCCTATCTCTCCATCTCTCCATCTCTCTCTCTCTCTCTCTCTCTCTCTCTCTCTCTCTCTCTCTCTCTCTCTCTCTCTCTTTCAAGTCCTTTAAAGCATCCTCAACATTGCTTATTTGCCCCAGCACACAGCTAATAGTCTCTGTTCTGTATCACAAATAGCTGGATTCCTTTTAGACTATAGGCAAGGTGCTATGCTGCGGCATCCTAATCGCCTAAATGAACATATCTTTTGTAACTCCTCGCAGCGCAGTCTTCCTCCCCCGCCCCCCCTCCCTCCGCGCAACCCCCTCCAAACATTCAGCACGACACCAAAATACTTTTATCTCCGGCAACCTCTCTCCTGCACAAAATACTGCTGTTGCTTTTTTCATTTGTTCCCCCACCCGTCATTTTCTTCTTTTTCTTCTTCTTCTATTTATTAGATCTGTAGAGAAAGACTCTTTTCAATGAACCCTGATGACGCGTGCAAACAAACAAAGCAGCGTTGCATCAAAAAGTCTAGACCAGTATAACGAGTACATCATCGCGGATTGCCCCCCACCCCTCCTCCTATGCAAATTGAAACAGCCCTTACTGTGGGAGAACTCTGCTAGAGCTGGGACATTCTCCTACCAATCCTCCGGCTTCGGAGGCGAGTTCCCCTCTTGCTATCGGTTTCCTGAGAGATATCATAACCCTGTGAATCTTTTCTCAACTTCAACGGCCCACCCTTTCATCATCGTCAGCAACATCAGCAACATCCACATCATCGACAGCACCACCACCACCATCATTGTTGTCATCATCATCATCATCGTCACCATCATCAGCACCGTAGAAGTGGTTCCTACCTGGTTGTAGCTGTGGACGGCGCCCCCGAACTGCCCGCTGCGTGGAGGGATTGCCGCGGAGATGCCGTCACTAAGGGCGAGGGTCTGGTTGCTATGGTAGCTGGCAGAGTACTGGAGCGAAGCCTCCGGGGTGGAGTTGAGCTGCAAGGAACTCTGGGAAAGCAGAGCTGGTCCTACACGGAGTGAGAGGCAGCGAAAGATGGGAGAGAGAGAGAGAGAGATAGAGGGGGGGGGGGGGGGGGGCGCGGGGGGGGGAGAAAGAGAGCGAGAGGGAGAGAGAGAGAGATAGTTCAATAGTTGTATGGCATAACAAGACAGACAGGCAGAGATGATGTGAGAGTGAGAGAGGGAGAGAGAAAGAGAGAGAGAGAGGGAGGGCGAACAAACAGGAGTTTGACAAGAGATGGAGAGGGGGGTTAAAAGAGGGAGGAAGAGCAGAGAGAGAAGTGATGGTAGGCAGGCATGTAGTGGGAAGGAGCAGAGAGAGAGAGAGAGAGTTAGAGAAAGAGCAAAGAGAGAGAGAGAGAGGAAAACAGGGCGATAGAGAGTTAGAGATAGAGAGGGAGAAAGAAGGAGAGATAGAGTCAGAGAGATAGATAAAGAAAGAGAGAAAGAAAAAGAGAGAGAGAGAGAGAGCAGTCTTTTAGAATAGAACAGGCAGTGCAGCAGTGCAGTGCTCCGTGAGCTCCAGATAGCATACATAATTTATTAGCAGAGGAAGAGAAAACAGAGAGCGGGAGGAGGGGAGGGGAGGGGAGGGGGGAGGAGGGAAGGGGGGAGGAGTTGAGGTAGAGGAGGAGAGAGAGAGAGAGAGGAAGTTGTACAAAGAAAGCAAAACAGACGGAACAAACCAAGGAACACGTCGCCTCAACAGAGCTCTGTGACTTCTGGATCACTAGGTTTTGTTTCCTATCCAATCGGAATGCTCGGGCAAGTCCACTTTTAGGATCACCTCCTTGATAACTCAGACCTCATGATTAAGGGCATCGTTGCATCGTAGGTTGCGTCTATAGTTGTTTGTAGATGATTGAACCGTCATTCATCAGGTAAAAATGTCCATCATTTGCTGTTAATAGCTTTAAAAAAACATGTTTTTGGTTTATCTTCTCTGTTTTCAATGTGGATGTGAATAAGTATTGGAGACGTATGGGTCCTTTTAACCAAGGGAAAGCATACAATATATGGTTGCACGCAATTGTTTTTTTTCATAACTATTTAAAAAATAAATCGGAAGAGCAGCAACATTATAGAAAAACCAATATTAAGCAAAAAATCTGTTTTACAATGCTACCGTGAGCATTAAAAGGCTTTGATATCAGCCTGTACAGCAGACACGGCAGTACTACGGTATCCACTACCCTCAATAGCCCTTTATGCATGTGGTATGTGTGGGTGTGACCAGCTTACACATGTCATCGTTTTACTGGCCAACACTTTAGCTCTATGACCTGTGCAGTCGGCAGTGTGTGAATATTTGATCAAGAGAGAGTGAGGTAATTTAAGAGGATGGCCCTCACACTGTCACTCCCTCTCTCTTCACTTCCCCTCTCTCCTCTTCTTCTTTTTGTCACAGTCGTTTGCTCTTGTGAATGCCTCACCAAAAGTATTCAGAAGTGAGAATTTAACAAGTGGGAAGAAAAAAAACACTTCTCAAACTCTCTCTCTCTCTCCCTTCATCCAATTTAACTCTCTTCAGATTTAATATAGCTGTATATTTGACTTACCCCCTCACAAGTTGTAATAATGATAAAATATCACGATCGAGTCCTCATAAAGTCTACAATGGGTTACATCTTCGCAGTTATTCACCGGTGCTAAGTCTGGCACCCTAAAATAACAAGAGCTTATTAATGTATGCCTCTATGATCTCTCTATTGCTCTCTCTCTTTCATATATATATATATATATATATATATATATATTTATATATTTGAACCTTGGTGCATCAGGATGGGTCTGATAACCCATGTTCTTGTTGCATCAGTGGGAGAACTCAGGGTTAAAATTATCTCATTTTCGTTTCATTTTTGTTTTGGTGCCCTCTCTCATTCACATCTCTCTCTCTCTCTCTCTCTCTCTCTCTCTCTCTCTCTCTCTCTCTCTCTCTCTCTCTCTCTCTCTCTCTCTACTCTTATTCATATGCATTCCTTCCCCTCTCACCCCCCTGTGTGAGTATCTGCTGTGCTTGCGATCACCGGATCACCTCCTCTGCATTTTGCCTCCACAGAAAGACTTGTCCTTCGACAGATCAGTCTCCTGGATTAATTATTGTGGAGCACTTTGCCTTGCATCCGGCCCTGGCTGGAACACCCCCCCCCCAAGAACATAACACACACACACACACACACACACACACACATCCAACTACCCATGCCGTGTAGAGTGAGGTGAGGTTGAGTGATGAGGGATGATAAGGCCGTGGTGTGTGTGTGTGTGTGTGTGTGTGTGTGTGTGTGTGTGTGTGTGTGTGTGTGTGTGTGTGTGTGTGTGTGTGCGTGCGTGCGTGCATGTGTGCGTGCGTGCGTGCGTGCGTGTCTGTGTGTGTGGGTGGGTGTGTGGGTGTTCGTTTGACAGACAGAGTGAAATAGAGAGAGATGAAGGGAAAAGAAAGAGCTGAAAGGATAAGAGAGAGGGGGAGAGAGGACGGGGAGAGGGGTATGTCTGAGAGAGAGTTTGTATGTTTGCCTGAGTTTGTGGTTCACTGTGTGAGAGTGTGTGTTGGAGTGTGTGTGTGTGTGTGTGCGTGCGTGCGTGCGTGCGTGCGTGCGTGCGTGCGTGCGTGTGTGTGTGTGTGTGTGTGTGTGTGTGTGTGTGTGTGTGTATGCATGTCTTGAACAATAGGATAATGCATGTCAAAGAAGGAATATGAGATCACGTGCAGTTATTATTGGTTGAGTGTCCATGAGCTTGCGCCTGCATGTTTGTGAGTGAACTAGAAATGTACTGGGGTATGGTTTCAATACGTTTTTCTCTTTTAGACACACGTTTTTTAATACAAGAATAAGAAATATCTCAGTGTGTATTGCACCCGTTTATTTTGGAAAAAATAATGCTAGAGTGTGTGCGTGTGTCCTTCTGTGTAAATATTTATACATGCTTACGCAATTTGAGAATTACACAAACACACGTAGATTTATGCCGATGCCGTTTCAACCTTTTCACCTGTTTTCACGGAATGCCACGCGCCAACGGTTCATCCAATATTCCTAAGCGGTTTACAATGCTCTTAGGGGAAAACAGGAAACTGTGTCAAATCTATCTGAGAGCTCACGCTGTGATGGGTTTTGGTCAGAGACCCATTTTCGAAAATGGAGGGAAAGCAGCACAGTTGTTCCGAGCAAAGAGAGAGGAGCTATCCTGAGCATGGCTCGTGTGTGTGAATGGTGCATGGATAAAAACACCATCACAATCATATTATCCGAAATGTCTCCCTGGTTCTGCACCTGTAATCAAAGGCGAGGCGCGAAACATCGCCGTAGCATTTTTGAGTTTAAGTGCGCATATGACGGCTGCATTGGGCGTGGGGAGGCGGTTTTTGAGGAGCAGTCCTTCTAGGTTTTACGAAGATGCGGCTTAATTCTGGAACAAAAACAAAGAACGAAACGAAGAACAAACTAAAACAACAACATCAACCCGGTGGTAGGTCAGAGAGAGTGGAGGGGAATTACAGCACCAAAACCTGTGGGTTCACATAAATACAGTGTACCCGAGTGAATATGTACAGGCTGGGTGAAAGTTTGTTTCAAACTTTAGCCGGAAGATTCAGAGGGTCAGACGTTAGTTCAGCACACATTATGCACTTTCACCGGCCAAAGAAAATGCCCTGAGCAAAGTGCATGGCCGCCTTATTATTAAAATGCCATCCATTACCAAAGTATCAGCTATCACAAAATGAGGGGAGCACAGTGTTCCTGCGTAGCGATAACCCTTCGAAAGCAAATGCCAGGAATATTTAGCGACAGCCCATAGCCTAGTTTCTTTCTAATCATCTCATGCATACATTATCTCTGTGATAGAAGTGGATTCACGGAATGGAGGGTAACTCAACTTATAAGCAAAAAGGTCAGACAGAAAAGATGTTCATGGAAGTAGCGTCCATAAGATAATTCCATGATAATAGTTTTGTTCTAACGTTCAATAGAGACACAGTTTTGGCATTTGGACTGCTGCCAATGGCGTACATTTGGATGGCATGTGTTTTTATTAAAAATCCCATGGCATGCTACTTTATGGATGCTTTTATATTATATAGGTGTTAGTAATACAGTATTTGAAGACGTTCAAGAAATTCAGCCTTACAGTGTAGAATTACAGCCACTACGAGCCAGTCCCACAATGAGCTCTCCACAAACGTGCCGTTTTTAGAGGCGGCTCAAGGTGGAGGGTGGGGGTGTGGCCCTGAGCAGCTTGCGGCCACGGTACCATGCGCTGGTGTTTACAGTGGAACACTGAACACTCCGGGTGCTCCGGCGGGAGTCCTGGAGCTCTATATCTAATAATATCATATTATATATAGATATCTATATAATATAATATATATTATCACGGCCAAAAACTCTGTGTGCCTCCGGATGATATTATGAATCTCAAACGACTGCGTCTGGTTCTCCGACTTCCGACTTCTTCCACTTCCACGTCAATCTTAAGTACAGTCTGAACCGCGAAATGGAGGAGAAAGGGATTGTTGCCCGCGATTGTCTCCTGCCGGAGCCCCGCTGCCTGCTGCCGAGGCACCACCGCCACGGGGTTCCCCTCGGTGGACGCCTCGGCAGCCCGCTGCCGAATCTCATTGTGGAAATACAAGAGACGTCAGAGAAGCCGACGCAGTCTAGTCTTTTCACCAAATGGGAGCTTTACGCAAGCTTGTGTTATTGTGTTGCGTGTTATGCGCCATAACACCAACAGCAGAACGGTTATCCAAATAACAAAGAAGTGTACAACACTTGCGTTACAGTGTGTGTATTCACACACACACACACACACACACACACACACACACGTGGAGCTCGCACAGTTGTAGCTCACTGTCTCATTGGCGGGCCAAATTCTCTGGACGGGCCAAGCAGAAAAAGGGGAGGTAACATGGCCCCTTATGACGACATATGGAGCCAGAACCCAAATCGGCAGGTTTGAGCTTTCCTTTTTTCAAAGGTGGAGCAAGATACCTACTCAGGGGTGATAGTAGAAAAAAATCATGAGCCTGAACTTTTTTCCCTGGGAGGTAAGCGAAGCCAAGATATATGCCCTGATCAACATAATTGTCAAGCGGGATCCAGGGGTATGCTCCCCTGGAGGATAAATAGTCCCTTAAATGATAGATTCTGGTGAATTTTGTGGAAATAAATTGACAACATTCAGACATAAGATGAACAAACCAAATATAAGCCTATATTACAGTAGCATCTTTGTGTAGAGCACCAGAGCTCTTGGGACCCTGGGCCTGGTAGGCCTGTTCAGTAATCCATCCCTGCTTTTAACTAGTCACTTACCTGCGTACTTATTGCTTGTATAGCATACTGAGACTACAGATACTACAGCCATACCAAGAAAGGTCAGTAGGTGGCAATTACAATACTCCAAAGTAAACTAGGAATTGATTAGTAGCCTAACCATTGACTAAAGGCATGAACAGGTGACATTAATTTTTCTGCAAAATATGCACCATTTATTTTAAATACATTTTGAAACAGTTACAGTGCAACAAAAACGTATATAATACTAGAACCCTAAAGTTGTTTATTCAAAACAATTTGCTATTAAGAGAATGATATTTAATAGAAAACTAAAAAATATAGCTTACTAAAGATAAGATATTATAAGATAGCTCACATGCTGCCTCGAGACAGCGTAAGGGCGGGTTTATCCTCCGCTAACTGAATTACTTACTTACTAAAAGTAACTAGTTACCAGGGAAAGTAATTATTTGCGTTACTGTAAAAAAAAAAGTAAGCGCCTCTCCGATCTTGGGAAGTGTCAGACCACGCGAACGCAAACCTGATTTTATTTTTTATTTTTTCGCAGACACGTCGGTATGCCAGAATTCCGGCGTGGCGCTGGAACGCTATCACCCCTGAGCCTACTGCTCGTTTTACACCTAACGCAATTTGTAGCTACTGGGGGACCATAGGGAGGCTAGGGGAACTCATATTAACACCTCATAAAGTGAAATTTTCATGCCATGGGACATTTAAAAAAACTTAGATTCAACTGACAGTGAGCACTGTCAGTTGTTCGTCATCGATGCCATTGTGAAGGATTTGCGCATCAAAATGTAAAGTCTATAACAATGCCAGTCTGAAGGATTTACCTCGTGGACAATAACTTACATACACACATCACTTGTCTTACATCACTTACAATTTTGATTGCATGGTTATTTCATCCAATCAGAAGAAGGGATTTGTAACAGGCAATGCTTTTTTTAACCATAGAACCGACAGTACCTGAGGTTTAGTTGTGTAGTGGTGTAGTGTTGGGCCAGGCTTTAAAGTTTATGGACGGAATAAAACCTTAACAGCTAATTCCTGGAAGACCAATTGTGCCGCTGAAACAGAAGCTGAATGAAGCAAGAATATCTTCCTAATCAATAATTTAAATACTTCTGTATTGTGTTGTCTTCTGGGTCTTCTTATTTACCACAAAATAATAAGTGCATAAAATGTATTATCTTGAAAAAGGGCAACTGTGTGATGATAACGGATAGGCCTAATGATGATTTTGGCAGAAGGAGCAGGAATATTGGTGACTTGTATCACTTTTAAAACACCTGAACTTAACAAAGAAACCGGCCTGACAGTTGAACGTGGGTTTTATGTCGAAGGCTCCATTTTGTCAGATGAAGCATTCACATTTCAGCTGCAGTCAAACAGCCAAACAGACATACAAGGCATACAAGAAGGCAATCGCCTCCAACGACACGCACATACTCACACACATTAAAAGTACCCAGACACATGTACACATCTGGGAAACACTGTTGAGCTTACGTTTTTCGTTGTCGAGTATTCCCGATTCCTGAAGGGATCGGATGCATGAGTCCACCAGCTCCAAGCCGGTGGTCAACTCATCCTCTATGTCCTTCTGTCCATCTGCTGCACAGCGCCACGGGGACGGATGAGAGAGAGATATAGAGAGAGAGAGAGAGAGAGAGAGAGTAGAGAAAAATACAGAGGGAGAAGGGAATAGAGAGCGAGAGACAGACAGAGAGAGAGAGAGAGCGAGGAAGAGAGAGAGAGAGGGAGAAAGAAAGAGAGAGGGAGTTAGAGAGAGAAGAAGAGAGGAAGAAAGAGAGACAGAGATAAATAGTGAGAGGGAAAAAGAAAGAGAGAGAGACATAGACAGAGAGAGAGAGAGAGAGAGAGAGAGAGAGAGAGAGAGAGAGAGAGAGAGAGAGGAAGAGAGAGAGGCCGTGGAAGAAAAATAAAGAGATGCATTTAAGTGGGGTATCCAATAGATAGAAGGAAAAAAAAGAAAAGGGTGGAAAGCAAAAGAGGCAGACGGACAGATGAGGAGTATATGCGGAGAAGTGAGACAGAAAAACGGCCACGACAATAAAGGCTGGGACAAAGAAATGAAAATCAGTGTGGGTTGTAACCTCAATCTCTTAGCCGCTCTGACAGTGGGACGTTCTTCTCCACACCAGCTATAGGTGATGAGCTGTAGCTGTGAGGTGGTGCTGGTGTTGGTGGTGGTGGTGGTGGTGGTGTGAGTGGGAGTAGAGCATGGGCGCAAGCCACATGCAGGCAAGAGGGCTGCCCCTGGAACTGCCCGACTGAAAATGAAGTCGTCCTGTGTGGCCCTATGTCGCTTGCTCTCTGTATGGGGGTGCGTGTGTGTACCAGCGTGTGTGTGCATGTGTGATGTCACGATCGAGACAGTCTGTTTGGGATTCTTACAACAGGGAGATTAGAAACTCGGGATTAGAATCAACTGCCGGTGCCAAGGCCTTAAGTGTCAACCGAGCACATAAAAAAATGTGTGTGAATATATGTGTTTTTGTGAGCGTGTGTGTGCGTGTGTGTGTGTGTGTGTGTGTGTGCATGCGTGGCTCTACTCCCTACAACCCAGGAAGTAAGGACAGAGTTTACCCCCATGTATTAGAACTCGTTTTGAGGACATTGCGCTTGAAAAAGAAAGATGTCTCTGTCTTTGATCAGATACTAAAAACAAAGTAATGGTCATATCTAGGTGATGAGGTTAACCCACACACGCACACACACACGGTGTACTGTCGGGGCGTTGAGACCTCATACACACAGCCCTATCGATTCTGTTTATCAGAGCGTGGTATAAGATACAATTTGATTTGTTATTTTTTTTATGTTGTTATTTTCTCCCACACTTATATGGGTTACAAGTGAATACATGATGTAATGTTCTACTAGAGACCCAGTAATGCGCTTTATATTGAGCAGGCAAGCAATACCAGGAAAGTAAACTTTGAAATGATTTCATGCAACGATGGTTCTAGCAACACGGGTGAATAGCTCTGTGTGTGTGTGTGTGTGTGTGTGTGTGTGTGTGTGTGTGTGTGTGTGTGTGTGTGTGTGTGTGTTTATGCGTGTGTGTGTGTGTGTGTGTGTGTGTGTGTGTGTGTGTGTGTGTGTGTGTGTGTGTGTGTGTGTTTATGCGTGTGTGTGTGTGTGTGTGTGTGTGTGTGTGTGTGTGTGTGTGTGTGTGTGTGTGTGTGTGTGTGTGTGTGTGTGTGAGGAACTGGGTCTTAGTTGACGTTATGACAACAGGATCCATAGCTTAACTTCTGAATGAGTGAGGTTATTAGTGAGTTAGTGAATTCATGAATGATTGACTTTATGTGCTGGAATATGGGTTGGCCTTGCACATGGAGTAACAAAAAAATCATTCTGACCTTTACCTTGTGTGTTCCAGCGAAACTGCTCATCTGCTGAACTGTAGGAGAGAAAGAAGAAGAAGAAAATGAGGTTGAGAGGCAATATTATTAGCCACTGTTTATTCATGGATGGGAATGATTATGAAAATTACCAATTTTAGGTCAAATTATAATTATTGACTTTGAACAAATGATAATCAGTACCTTGGTAATTATCCTTCAATCTATCTTAATTATTGTGTTTGCGAAGCGGGTTGCCTGGTAATTTGTTGCGTGTATACACCTCCAGTAAACAGTATAGCATTCAAATCAGATGGACTTCTTCGTGCTTAGGGACATGATAATTATGTGTTGTGTTGAATATGTGTTTGAACACACACCCTCACACTAACTCTCACACACAGACACATAAACACAGGCACACACGCACATGCACACACATACAATTTTATCCCACCTTCCTAATAGTCTGAATTGATCAAACAATCAATCGTGATAGTATGGTATATATTACCGATATTAATCAAATGTCTGCTATTTAATTCATTCAGACCCAGGTCAAGTTAATAAAAAACACCATCAAAATGTTAGTCCAACATACACACACACACAGCCCAAACTTTCTCACGGCCTAAGCCTGTGTTGTCTATTTATGGCCTCTTGGTATTTCAAAACCCATCTTGTTTAAATTGACATCTGCCCCACTGTTTGTGTGTGTTTGTGTGTGTGTGTGTGTGTGTGTGTGTGTGTGTGTGTGTGTGTGTGTCTGTGCGTGCGTGCATGCCAGCGTGTGTGTAATTTCACAACTTGTTTTGCTGCATTAACAAGTGACAGAGCCGTGTAATACCAAACAATATAAACGCAGTCTATAAAAAGAGCATTCATTTAAAGAGGCGGGTCATTGATTTTATCTGTTGAATGCTGCGGGTCAATTTGGTAACCAAATGCTCCCTGCGTAGCTCTCCCTCTCTGAATTACATATCTGATGCTCGCCTAAGTGGCCAGGCTTGCCTGTTGCTGGCCTGATTAGAGAACACATGCAAATGCAAGGTCATGGGGAAATTGACTTTTCACTGTGAAATTGTGTTTCACTATTAAGTCTACAGATTTACATATAGTCTGTGTAAATTGTTCTTGATTGGAGACGTTAATTAATAATGAAAGGAGGAGAGAAGGCTCCTGGCTCATTGGTGAGAGAAAGACACACCGGCGGCAGAGCTGGAAAAAATACAATGAAAGAATGAAACGAAGGACAGAAACAACTAAAAAATAAAGAACAACGAACGAAAGACAACAAAACTCACACCAGTGTACCGCATCAGTGATGAGACCGTGTTTTAGGTGGGTGAACCGGGGGTCCGTTCTAAACAAGTCATTGGTCGGCTTGTGATCAGATTACACGGCGGATTATAATGAACAATCCCGGGGGGTACGTGTCCGATCACTGGCCCCACTCCGGCCCCTGGCCCGTGATGAGCTGTGCTATCCGGGAGGGACACTGCAGTGCAGAATCCCCTGAATGGCATGAGAAACCAATTACTGGTTGGTTACATCTCAGGGAGGCTGCATGCTCAGGGAGCATGCAGCGGCCACCATCTAACACAGCTAAAGGTCGGTATTAATTAGAAAGCATGGGGAGATTATTCTAAGCGGACCCTGTGGCTCGCCAGAAAGGTAGAATACTCGAATGCGACGAGAGCGGCCATCGCCTAAACTTTAAAGCACAGCATCGCAACAAAGTTATTGTCCTGTTTCCAAGCGTGGCGACCAATGAGGAGCGAGAGAAAATAACTGAATCACGGCATTGATTCGTCACACGCCAAACACCCCACACCGCACACCTATTCCAGGTGTGTGTGAGCTCGACATAACTCAATTACCGGGGAAAGGGAGAAGTCTTGGCCAGTCTTGCACACTCAGCTTAAAAGCCCACGGTAAACGGAAAAGGTTGAATTAAACAGTGATAGGGTCACTGCATGCCTCACTGAAAGCGTGTGGGGACTTTCTAATGTGGCACGTCTTTAATTGTTCAACAGTTGCAGCCCGGGCCCTTCATGCACTGTAGGTAAGGGGGCGGGGGGCGGGGGGGGCGGGGGGGGTGTAATTCACACACTGATACACGAGCAGGCACACCCTTGCACAGATACACACACATGGAGAATCACGCGTGCATGCACAAACACACACACACACACACACAAACACAAACACACACACACTTCTAAAGACAGTGAGCAGAGACGAGAGGAAGGCTGGAGCCACAGAGCGAGTAAAAGGGCATTTACATCCTAGAAGGATGCAGTAGAGCTACGAACCAGCACATTATTCTGCGACATTGCCTCTCAACAGTTCACGCTCTGCTAGGCAGCGTAGCCCCCCCCGTCCTCGGTTACTGGAGGTCCGGCGTTGTGAGACGTGGTGTCAGTGTTCCACGCTCTGAGCCACTGCCCCCCCTGCTGCCAACACCAACTACACAGCTCTGTGCCCTGTGCACGCTATCCTCTACTGTCCTCCACACACACCCTCAGAGGAAGCCCCACTGGCACAAAGGCAGACACACATACAGTATATACACGCTGGCACATACTCGCACTGGGATAGACACACAAACACACACACACACTTGCACACACACACACACACACACACACACACATACAAACAAACACGCACGTACACACTGAGATAGACACACAACCTTAATCACAAAGATAGACAGACACACACAGACACAAATGTTGGCAGAGATAGTGGTACACCCAAACACTGGTAGAGACACAGGCACGCACACACACACACACACACACACACACACACACACACACACACACACACACACAGGAAGACACTGGCAAAGTCACAAAGACACTCACTTACACATAAACACACACACACAAACACTGGCACAGACTATGGTACTTGGTACACAAACACCTTTCAGTACATATCCACACACACAGGAACACCACAAACAGGCACAGACTTGCAGTCACACACACACATGCACACACCCACACTTTTTGACACCACAAATAAATCAAAAGCTCACCAGGTGAATGAGGCTAAATGTAGAAAGAAAAGCGGTCTAGGTATAGTGGGGTGAAGGTGTAGAGCACGACATTTTCAATAGTTTATTGAAAATAGTTAAACTACCCACAATACAACAGTGAATACGGCTCATGTTATGATTATATTGTAACAGTATAGCGCTTGCTGTAAAAGGAAGGAACTGGACCTTTAACAGTGGACCGGGTATCCACTGTTTGGCTGTCAGGCAGCAGATGAATACTCCTCTAAACCTCAGGGTCCTCACTAAGCTACAGAGCAGCAGACATGGCACGGCCCCCCACAGGAAGTTCTAATTAGACACACACACACACATGCATACACATGTACATGTGTATGTACAGGCACACACACACACTTTTTGCATGCACATGAGCAGACGTGTGCATGTGTGTTCCATCAACACACACAAACACACACTTAAGCACCAGTTTTTAAATTGGCATAAACACACTATAAAAATTGCCATTGCGTCGACTAAATGCTGTGCTTGGCTTGCAGTCCTGGGATTCTTCCACCATTGAAAGAAAATATAACCGGAGCCAAAATAGACTGAAATGTTCAGTGACATGTAAAACCACACAAAATATAGGAGAAAACTACGTTAAGACACTCAATAAAGCTAGCTCTCCACATTGACAACAATGCTCAGGTAGAGGATATACTACATTAAATATAGGAGACCTTCCAAAAATCGACAACAATGTTCAGGGAAACGTAGACGATACACTACACTAAATAAAGGAGGAAACTATGTTGAACCGTTCCAAAAAGCTAGCTATCCATATTGACTACAGTGTTCAGGGAAACATAGACGATACACTACACTAAATAAAGGAGGAAACTATGTTGAACCGTTCCAAAAAGCTAGCTATCCATATTGACTACAGTGTTCAGGGAAACGTAGATGATACACTACACTAAATAAAGGAGGAAACTATGTTGAACCGTTCCACGAAGCAAGCTATCCATATTGACTACAGTGTTCAGGGAAACGTAGACGATAAACTTCATTAAATACAGGAGGAAACTAAGTCGAATCCTTTTAAAAAGCGAGCACTCTGTACATGACCCGGCAAAATGCAACCTCCCGCCAAAAAACGGCGGAAAAACCAATATTTTTTCTATTTGCCCTGGCCTCCTTATTGCAACAGAAGCGGGGGTTGAATGAGCCCCAGGGATGTACAGTGTTGGCTGGGGTGTAGGCGGAATCAGGGAGCCATCAATGTGTTTCTCAAGGAACACATTAGGTGTTGATCGGCACATTAATAACCTTGATGAAATTAGCCAGATTCCATAGCATGGCAGCGTAATGGAGGAAGCTGCCCTATCGCTCTAATGGTGGCCATTTATCAGTGTGCATAAACCAATAATTAGTGTGGAACGAGGGCTCAAGAAAGTGGAGAAGCCTCTCACCTCCACAGACACACACACACACACACACACACAAACACATTCACGTGCATGCAGCAACACACACGGACGGGTGGTCCGGTGGAGCGGAGATAAAGAAGGATGGCGTGCTGCCTTGTTAGAATAGATTATTAAATGCGTCTAATGTTGTTTGAACACATTTTGGAAGAGAAACAGAGAAAAAGGAAACACTCTACCCCCCAACCAGCTTGTTGTTTGTTGGATTAATCTCCTTAAGTGCCTTTCAGCTGAACGCCGTAGGTATACACTTAAAAAACGTAAACGCATTGAAGAATAAATTTAACTTTTTTTTTCCTGCTGCTCTTGATTTTTCTCTTTTTTCGTTTTTTTTCTCAATAAACAGTAAACAACGTTGATTGCATATGGTTGATTTGCACGTACAAGTCATGATTGCGCTGGTACACTATGAAATGATATGGACAAGACGTACAGCAGAGGATACAGAATGTTTGAAAGCATTTGACCGAATATTTAACATTGATGTTATATTTTTGCCGGTTATATGTGCACAATCAAAGAACATCAGTCACTTCAAGGGTAAATATTCTGGGCATCATAATCAAAAGTTGACCTTCCTGATAAGAGCCATAGGGCATAGCCATAAAATAAGCTGAAGAATTGTTGGAATAATGAATGCTAGCATGAAATTGCACTGCAATATATGGGACTTTGTCACACATTCTGGAAAAGCATTGTTATTATACAACGTAATATATACCTTAAGATATTTTACAGTGCACAACTGAGCTGTGCTTGCCATATTTTGGAAGAACTACTCAATCTTTCATAAAGCTCCATCTTGTCTTTGAGAGACCCACATCTTCCCGTTGGTGTCAAAATAACAATGTTCCGCTTAATAATCGTCAGAGTGACAGATTGTCAACGTAGCGGCAAACTGTCAATCAAAAGTAGAACTGTGGGCTTCTATGCCCCCCTATCATTGTGTGTTGGGGAGGATGTTGCAAATGGGTGTGTGTGCACTTATATAATGTGTGTGTGTGTGTGTGTGTGTGTGTGTGTGTGTGTGTGTGTGTGTGTGTGTGTTTGTGTTTGTGTGTGGGTGTGTGCATAAGAGAGATAGAGAAAATCTGAGAGAGAGAGACATGCTTGGAAATAGAAAGACAGCGAGAGAGTGTGAGAGAGAGCAAGAGATAGCGAAAGAGCAAGATAGACAGAGATGGAAGTTTGTCTCTTTTGTGCTGCAAGGGGGGCGAGGCGAATGCAAAGAATACAGTTCACATTAAACAATGTCAGAACACACACACAACACTTGAATAGAAGGCATGTTTCATCAAAGTGTTGCTGTGCATGCACTGTGTCAGTCAGCACCACAGAGTGTACCCACTGCCTCCAAACCCCCCTTTTTAAATATTGTATTAAAATACCCAGGAAGCTCATTGTGTGCGTGCGTGCGTGCGTGTATATGTGTGTGCATGTGTGTACGTAGACAACTGACTGAGGACAAACTTGTGTTGGTGTGGTGCAGATGACTGGCAGCTCGACAGCATGGTCCAGGCTGAATTGAATCATTGACGTCAACAGCTTGAACAGTGGAAGGACTTGTTCAGGCTTAAGACTGACAACTCATTCTCTTCAGTAAAACAAAGGATTATGGCATACAATATTCTTGACATTCTCCATGCAGATGTTTCCATAGCATCGTGCCATCGCCTCCGCGCTTGACTCATTCATTTTCCCCACAACCAGAAACCATCACATTGCTGTACCTGCACCTAATACAATGCTACCTATGGCTACGGGCAGCAGCTGTCTGACTAGCATTGGCCAGCTAGCGATAGATCTAGCAATTAAAGCGGAATGTAATTGATGCTTGTGTGTGTGTGTGTGTGTGTGTGTTGTGTGGGGTGGGTGTATGCTTCTTTACTTGTAAGCGTATGAGGGTGTTTGCAGAAATAGATGTGTGTGTGTGTGTGTGTGTGTGTGTGTGTGTGTGTGTGTGTGTGTGTGTGTGTGTGTGTGTGTGTGTGTGCGCACTTGGCTGTGTGTCACCTATAAACATGTCTAAGTGTTTGCAGTGATACGTGTGAACCCGGCACGCTGAGGCACAGCACCTGTTAGCGATGCCAGCCTCGGATGTAACAGCTGCTGTGCTAACTCACCAGGCTATTATAGTTATTATGATAGGTGGGTCATCGCTGCTATGCACCGCCACAGATAATAACAGACCACCCCCATGCAAAATTTACTGATGATGGGAAGCCTGACATTGTGTGTGTGTGTGTGTGTGTGTGTGTGTGTGCGTGTGTGTGTTTTGTCTGCACGACACTCTGACGCAGAGACAGCGGGCTGTGCTCATATTTATAGTGTATCACTGAGAGAGGTGTGCACATTTATTGCCCGAGATGTGACCCCTTCAATATATTATCCTTCTTAATCCACTGATGGGAGTGTTGCATGTGGCCGATGGCTTGTTTCCGCCCCAGACAGATGTCCTACACCACCTTAGGAGTCAAACTATAACAGGGTTCAATGTATTGCTGTCTGCAGTACACCCTGTATGCATAGCCCCAATTTCACCATGATGGATTGACCAAATACTTAGAATAGCATGACACAACCCTGATTCTTATCCCTGCTAATACTAATGGTAGTCACACAACGTAATTAACTAGAGATCATATAGGTCAACGCAATCTAATGAGCTGTTTTCTGAAACCATCCATCACCGGCTCTATCACTGCAATGTATCACTGTTCACTGAGTAACTGTCCCCCAACAAAATATCCACACGCAAATGCAAGACCACGCGTGCGTCTCACTGGAAGACTCATAGTCACGGGGGGCCACAGCTCAAACCCCAGAGCCAGGGAGCCACAGATGCAGGGTGTGTCAGGGTGAAGGGAACAGGGAGGAGGCAGTGGCAGGAGCCGCAGGCAGGAGCTTAAGCACAGCTGATGCCTTTTGAAATGACCGAACCTCCGGTGGATAATCTAACCCGTGATTTAGCCATCAAGTTCTTCCCCCAGCTCTTCCCCCACCAGCCACACTGCGCCCCACTCATTCAGCACCGCTGGGGCTGAGGGAGAAATAGAGGAAGAGAGACACATGGAGAGAGAGAGGAAGAGAGAGAGATAGAGAGAGAGAGCAAGAGAGAGAGAGAGAGAGAGGTTAGAAAGAAAGAGATAAAGAGAGAGGTAGGGAGGTAGAGACAGAGGAAAAGAGAGGTAGATATAGAGAAGTAGAGAGAGAGAGAGAGAGAGAGAGAGAGAGAGAGAGAGTGAGAGAGAGATAGAGAGAGGTAGGAACAGAGAAAGAGTAGTAGAGAGAGAAAGAGAGAGGAAGGGAGAGAAGAAGAGAGAGGTAGAGAGTGAGAGGTAGAGAAAAGAGAGGGGTCGGTAGGGAGAGAGACAGAGAGAAGTAGAGAGAGGAAGAAATAAGAGAGAGGGAGAGTAAGACAGAGAGAAGGGTTGAGAGAGAGGTAGAGAGAGAGAGGTAGGGAGGTAAGGAGAGAGAAAGCGAGAGGTAAAGAGAGAGTAGGTAGAGGTAGAGAAAAAGAGAGGGGTTGGTAGGGATAGAGACGGGAGAGAAGTTTAGAGAGGAAGAAAGAAGAGAGAGGGAGTGAGGCAGAAGGTGGTTCACCCTACTCAGTCTATTTCTTTTTGATGTCCCCCGGAGACCAATTACCCAGGGCCTTGTGGCTTCAGATCCACACGTGTAAAATCACACTACACACGCTGCTGACACGCACACACACACACACACACACACACACACACACACCAAGCCACTCCTATGAATGCATGTGTAGAAATACACACTCACACACAGACACATATACATGCATGACCCCCCCCCCCCCCCCCCCACCCACACACACACACACACACACACACACACACACACACACACACACAACAAACACACATCCACACAAACAAACACACACACAAGTGGCCAGAGGTAGTATTTACTATGCCACCCAGGAACCCTTACTGTTAAGTGTGTGATCAACATAATGCTCACCACACACCTGCATGTCAATATCCATGGCTCAAGGGAGACGCTTTATGTGGGCTGTTAAAGACATGCATTATTATGTCCACACATTAACACACACACTCTATAGGCAATACACTATGTGTATTGCCTTAATATTAAGAGGTAGTAATATAGTATCATTTCCAGCATATTTTAGGGGCCAACTATCTCTTTATTACTGGCCAGTTATCTCTATTTCACTGGCCAACTATCATCATTTTACTGGCCAACTATTCTATTTTACTAGCCAATAATCTCTATTTTGCTGGTCAACTAAATGTATTTTACTAACCAACTATGTACATTTTTCATGCCAGCTACCTTCTTTGGATCGCTCTCTTTTTTACGTACCTAAGATACTGCCCGCATTTTTCAATGAAAAGACCAAGTGTGAACCAAGTGTGAACAATGTTTTTCCCACCTCGACTCCACATAACGAATAGCCAATGCATAAAATCCATAGTTCCAAGGGGTCCATTTAATCATCTTTGTTGCTACGCTGTGACTTTGTGACACATTAAGCACATTAGAGCGCTTAACCCAAAGATTAAATGCACAATTCACTGTGTGTGTGTGTGTGTGTGTGTGTGTGTGTGTGTGTGTGTGTGTGTGTGTGTGTGTGTCTTAGTGTGTGAGTGTGTGTGACTAATGATGAAGAGTGCCTGGACTCGATATGGACTGAAAATGAATAATAGTTAAAAAATGAAAATGTAAATATTTTTGGCATACAAAATGTTGCACACACTAAGTCAAGGTATATTTTACATAATGTAGCACAGAGGGAGGCAATATATATTTAACATGCATAAATATGCACACAGTGAGTCAATGTATCTTTAACATGCATAAATATGAACACAGTGAGTCAATGTATCTTTTTCATACCTAAATATGCACACAGTGAGTCAATGCATCATTTTCATACATAAATATGGACACATTGAGTCAATGTATCTTTTTCATGCATACTGTTGAACACAGGGAGTCAATGCATCTTTCACAAGGGAGAAAGCTTTCTGCAGGTGTGAGTGAGGAAAAGCGAAGATGGGCGATGATGGGTGTGTGTGTGTGTGTGTGTGTGTGTGTATGTGTGTGTGTGTGTGTGTGTGTGTGTGTGTGTGTGTGTGTGTGTGTGTGTGTGTGTGTGTGTGTGTGTGTGTGTGTGTGTGTGCGTGTGTGTGCGTGTCCGTGTGTTTGCTTGCGCTTGATTGATGCGAAAGGAGTGATTTAGACGGATGTGTGGAGGAGAGAGCAAAGGGGGGCTTAGGTTTTAATTAAGCGACAGGAGGAAAGCTCACTGGCCCGGCAGTGACGACATATATCACGACGCCTGGCCAGAGACGACAGCTCCGTCTACAGCTCTGAGTCAACTCCCACAATGCATCTCTCTCCCTCTGGTGAAGTCTATGAGAAGGGTGCACCCAGTGCTAACTCTTCTCCGTTATATTTGTCTGGTATCAAGGCAGTAAACAGATACATGCATGCATATATGAAAGTTTATCCATGTGTGGTGTGGTTTTTATCCACTGTATTGTGCGGCTGTTTGAGGCAAACTTTGAGGCTCTCAAACTTGTCCCTGCAAAATGACAAGCAGAAAACAAATAAAACCTCTGAGTCCCGTTCCTGACAGGTATAGGGTTAGAGGGTTCATTAGTATCCAAAAAACAATTCTGACATTGTTAGTATGTCGGAGTTCGATAAATGAAAGTACACATCCTCAAGGCTAATTACAGAGAGCAGCGTCCACAAAACCATGTGTTGCTGAGGTTGGCCGCCACAGAGACTGCCTTCGCATAATACATGGACTCCATTAGGAGATGAGAGGCAGCCATGGTGTTACAAGTGGTCCCCCCAATACCCAAGATTAAACAAACACAGAGATCATTTTCAAAGGCGAGGGGATTTGGTTTCCCTTTAACTTAATGTTGACGCCCACTTGGTGACCTGGCTATTGTGATGTTGTTTAATTAGTGTGGTTGCAAAGCAAGCCACTAATATCATGTTTCTTAATATAATCTTTCCTCCTCATTTTGCGTAATGATTGACTGCTACAGCTTTTGAGGGATTAACACCAGCAACATCAACAACTACCGCAGGCGAGGTCTCCGAAAAGTAAAGGACGGCTTTGGCCACAGGGGGCACTATTACCCACGATCAAGCAAACAAAAAAACAAAAAAAACAATCATATTGTTGGGTCGTCGAGGAGTTGGCTCATGCAACCACACGCATTTTCTTCAGAAAATGCACATGCGGCGACATGTCTAGTTTGATAGTGTAATGCCAGAATAAAATACACCAGAATATTCCTCCAGTGTATTTGTTAATTTAATTATTTATTATCTTGCAAACTGCTTTCTCCGCCCTCTGTGGCGGAGAAAGCAGTTCTGACCTGCAAATTGTAATTATGTTGGGCTTGGACCCAAGTACAGCATATATATAAAGTGCCACCATTGGCAGTGAGGCCGGCTAGCTGCACGTTTGATTAAAAGGTGTGCTCAATTCATGTCCGTCCACACAGGAGCTATTATTACAATAAAAGGTCCTAAAAAGGAAGAAAAGTGCAGCCTCAACATGACCTACATCCAGTTGCAGCTGTTGGGGAAGAAAACACTGCGCCACAAAGCTAGCGCTCACATTAAACTAGCTTGTTAGCGTCACAGCATCATTCTTTACAAGTCCCCCGCCCCGTTAAACAGAACAAAAAGTTGTTACAGTCTGTGTTCTATCCCTTCAGGTATATTTCATTTATATTAGCTGCAGCCTCCAAAACCCCACAGTAGCTAGGACAATTTGATCAAGCTAGATGAACACAAACATATCACTATGAATAAATAACTAGAAACCTGGGAAAAGGAATCAAATTAGTCCCCCAGTTTCCCCCTAACTATGCTCGTCATTGCTACCGGTTGGCCAGGTATACAGTACTACCACTAGTGCTTAGCATTCATATTAGCGCTAGGCTGCTAATCTAGTGTCAAGGCGTGGTCCAGCTGCTTCCCAGTGCATCTTAGCTTCATATGAGCATCACAGGCAGAGGATGATCCCACAGCTTTAAGGTTCACAGCACATTTTACTTGCAAATAGTTTGCAACTATGGTGCTGCCAAACTATGGCGTTGAGTGTGTGTGTGTGTGTGTGTGTGTGCGTGCGTGCGTGCGTGCGTGTGTGCGTGTGTGCGTGTGAGTGTGTGTGTAGTCTTCAAAAAGAGTCCACATTGGCAGAAAAAAAGTATTTTCAGATTGCTTCAGGCATTAAATCTTTTGGCCTGAGGGTATCATGTCTCAAGAGGGCCCCCCCCCACCTCTCTCTCTCTCTCTCTCTCTCTCTCTCTCTCTCTCTCTCTCTCTCTCTCTCTCTCTCTCCCTCTCTCTCTCCCTCCCTCTCTCTCCCTAGGCTAAGATAAGAGCACATGGACACTTGCATCTTCAGGCCCATTCCTCTTGATGTCAACAATAACAACATGAGAAGGAGTTAGCGTGGCATCCTTGCTGTCTGACCGCCGCGTCTGAGCGGTCGTTCACACACAGGCTCATTACGGTTTCTTTCTTCTCTCGCTCCACTTCTCAGACGGTGCCTTCTATCTTCCACCGGTCTATACATGGGAAGACCTGCCCCTAAGGCCCTCTCTCTAGCTTGTTCTCGCTGTCGCTCTCTCTCTCGTTCAAACTTTTGCTCTGTAGCCCTTCATCTCGCTCTCAGCCTCTCACCCTCCTCTCTCCGGTCCTCCTCTCTTCCCCTCCTCTGATCACGCTCTTTTCCTATCAATAACCCCATCCCATCATCTTCCCCCCCAATTGCCCCATTCCAGCCATCTCTTCCTCTTAATCTCACATGTTCTTTCTTCCCATGTGCACTCTCCATCTTTGTTACTCCCTTTCTGAGTCGCTGTTTTCCTCTCTCTCCCTCACTCCCTCCCTCTCTCTCTCTCTCTCCCTCTGTCTCTCTCTCTCCCTCCCTCCCTCTCCCTCTCCCTCCATCACGCCCGATCTCTGAGTGCTTTTTGAACTTTTAGGGTTCATGAGACTCACTTGAGTTGACGTTGAGACTGAGAGTGTGGTTTGTATCCATCAGTTATTTAGTCAACAGCATGAATGTATCAAGTGCTCACGAAAAGTCCATTACAAGTCCCTCCACTGATCTATCAATATGCAAGCCAGCGTGTTTTTTTTTCCCCCTCTCTGGTACTTACTTAATGAGAAAATTTAAATGAGGATTTGGATAAATAATAAATCAAATGATTAATCAAAAATGTAGTCTGTTGAACACTCCCAGAACGTTGACTTGATGGCCAGTTGTAGGTTATGCACTGAAACTATTTGTTTCATTAGGGCTAATTAATCAGTATTTGAGAGATGACCTCATGGTATCAACATCCCTAAAATTCAATTCCATTATTTTACAAACGCAACAAACGCATGGCATGGAGTTCAGGCCATGGCTATCAGATCGTCCTATGTACAACATGGAAGATAGCATAGAAATACGATACCCTTAGGTGTGATAGATTTATCTGTAGGTCAGTAGGTGTCAAAGCATGTCCAGCCTGTTGAATAAGTGATCTACAGATAGCTATCTCTGAATCAGCATCCCGTAGCTAGCACACAGAGCATATTGGACACCAAAAATGCAAAGCCGTCAGACTTGTATGTTGGTCTTCACTACTGAAGGCTGAGGGGACACCTCTAAACCACTATCAGCTGCTTTGCTGAATATTCAGTGCAGAACGCATGACTTTATACAGTGACACTTAATTAGCTTTTGTTCCTTCCTTCTGTCTCTTGCCTTGGATTTCCTCCTGTGAGTTTCTCTCTCTCTCTCTCTCTCGCTCTCTCTCTCTCTCTCTCTCTCTCTCTCTCTCTCTCTCTCTCTCTCTCTCTCTCTCTCTCTCTCTCTCTCTCTCTCTCTCTCTCTCTCTCTCTCTCTCTCTCTCTCTCTCTCTCTCTCTTTGCCCCCTTACCCTCACTGTCAGTTGTTTCCTCAAGAGTAGTCTCCAAGCCCTTTCTCCTTTGCTCTCACTCTCCCTTCATCCCTTTTTTTATCTGTCTACTTTTCCCATCAAAGCGCCAACGTTTGGTTTCTCTCTCTCTCCGTTTCTATTTTTGTCCTCTCAATATTTTCCTCTTTCAATCTTTCCTTCGCCTCTCTGTCTCTGTCTCTGTCTCTGTCTCTCTCTCTTTCTCTCTCTCTCTCTCTCTCTTTCTCTCTCTCTCTCCCCGTTGCCTGGGTTCAATCTTATCTATTCTCAACACTATCTGGTGTGGAGGGGAGATAAGCATGCATTTGCATAGTTGATGAACCAAACACACACATGCCCCGCCCCGATTCTTTTTGGCAAAACAACGTGCGCCTTCATACACACATGTGCGTGTGTGCCACTTACATGGATGTATGCCTGTGTATCTGTGTGCGCAAACGCAACGACCAACCAACAGACACACGCACACACATTATCTCTTTCACACACACACACACACACGCAAATTCTGCCCATTCATGTGCGTGTACACACACACACACACACACATTCATGTGTATATGCATGCACACACCCACACCCACACACACACACACACAGTGATTTTGGCCCTGCAGGAAAGGGGCCGCTGACACAGAGTCACCAGCTGCTGACTCCCACAAGAATAAACATGACCTGTCTGTCAGCCGACACAGACACAGCTGGGATAGCAAATAGAGAGAGAGGCATAGCTAAAGAGAGAGAGAGAGCGACAGCGAGAGAGAGAGAGAGAGAGAGACAGAGAGACCGAGACAGAGAGAGAGAGAGAGAGAGAGAGAGAGAGAGAGAGAGAGAGAGAGAGAGGCAGCCAAGCATCAAGGAAGAATGGCTAGGCAATGACAGCGTTGACAAGAACGAACCCGGGTTAAAATGGCTTCATTCCATCACAGTATCAACGACTAAAGCATTGTTTGTTTAAAACATATTTTCCTCATTTATTGTTGTTTTGGTTCTCCTTGTTTTTACGGTGCCACTGTTTGAATAAGGAGTGTTGTGCTACACCTGGCTCTGGCACAGGGCTGAGGCAGATGGATGGTGAGTGGTTGGTGTGAAGTGGATAATCAGAGCATTGGCCTCCATGTGGAATAACCTTCTTTTTTCTTTCTGGAGGCCTAAGTGGGCCACCGGCATGTGATGCCAACGTATTCAAGGACGCTGAAGGTCAGATGTGAAGCTTGACCTCAGGTCCGTGCTCTAGAAATACACACACTCAAAGCCGTAATTGAGAAATAATCTAAATAATCAGATAATGTTCTCTCTATAACCAACTCTCCAAAAACGACATGTGAGACATTAACATCTAATCCGATACAACCCAAATGCCATATTGCTGCTGAAGACACGAATAGTGGCTCTGCTACACAAACATATTACTCAATTTGCACTTCAATCTGAAGTTGGGGTAAATAAATAAAAATAGCATCAAAGAGTGAAGGAAAACAAGAACATTGAGACAGAGTTGAAGGGAGACAGAAAGAAGAAGACTGGCTGTGAGAGAGAGAGAGACCGGGTCAGATAGACTGAGACAGACGGACAGATGGAACAGAGAACAGAGAACAGAGAGAGAGCAATCAAACAAAATCAATAAATATAACTCAGAACAAACAATAAAAAAATGCATAAGAATTAAAAATATATATTAGAAAGGCAGCAACAAAGTGTCATGAGGAGAATGGAGGACACGCCCACTCATGTATAGAGAGAGAGAAAGAGGGACACAGAGGCAGAGAGAGGGAGACAAAGACACAAAGGCAGAGAGTGAGAGAGAGGCAGAGAGAGAGACAGAGGCAGAGAGAGAGAGAGAGACAAAGATACAGGCAGAGAGAGAGAGGCAGAGAGAGAGACACAGAGGCAGAGAGAGAGACAAAGACACAGAGGCAGAGAATGAGAGAGAGGCAGAGAGAGAGACACAGAGGCAGAGAGAGCAAGAGAGACACACAGAGGCAGAGAGAGAGAGGGAGAAAATAAAATGAGAGAGGGAAAAAGAGAGGGAGAGGGACACAGAGCTGCTTCTTGAGGGATGACATTACAGTGAGCGATGTCTCCACCTGCCACCATTTCTCTGCGCTCCTCTCACAAACACATCATCAGTCATTAACTGGAAACATGACTTACTGCACATCTCAATCAAGCCCTGCACACACACACATATATACACACACTCTCTCACACACACACACACACACACACACACACACACACACACAACATGACATGTTTAAAGATAAAATGCAGCGGCCTATAATTTGAGTTTCCTCTATTCAGCAATTTGCTGAGTGTACAACGTCCCGGCAGCTAATGGTGTGATGGATCTCTCTATTATCAGCCAACAGAGGTGTGTGGAGCAGGGTATAAAGCATTGTAATTGGAAGATATTTTACAGTACCTGGGCTTGCACCAACGAAGCTAACAGCCGTGGTGTAGCAGGAAATTCCTCACCAAAAAAATAAAAAATATTAATGTATTTTCTTATTTATTATTGGAGCGATCCGTGTATAAGGGGGTTTCCAAAGCAGAACCCAAGACTGATGTCCTGGTGTTCTGCGTACCTGAGGACATCTCCTCTCCTTCCTCCACCCGTCCGGTAATGTGATCATGTTTCAACAATAGGACACTGTCTGCAGCTCCCATTTAGTAATGGCCGATAATCGAAAGCAATTGTTTGGCCCCTCTGGTTGCCATGTAACGTAATTGAGGAAGGGAGAGCCGAGACGAGAAGGAAAAGGGAATAAATAAGATAAGGTGACAGGGAATAAACTGAAGTCATGAAGATGAGGATAAAGAGGGCAGCAAAGAGCAAACTAAAGCAGATAGAAAGGATATGAAGTAATACACATTCATATTAATCATTATTCATTTTTGGCTAAGGTTGATGCTTAGCCCGGTGTCTGAGCTATAATAATGGTTCTGAAGAATCCTCTTTGCAGAGAAGTCCTCGCCTGTATGGATTTTGTGTGTGGTTTTGAAGGCATAAATCAGTGATCAGCAGTTATACATGGGTATACTGGGACTGGTGTGCACAGCTGTACTTCTAAAGCACTTTGCAGCATTTTGTGTGTGAACAACTATGTTGTGTGTGTGTATGCGGGTGTTTATTCTGTGTCTACTGCTTTCAGGTATAAATCAATGACCATGTGCATGTGTATTATTTCCCCTCTATATGCTTTACGCATTCGAGAGAGTGTGAGTGTGTGTGTGTGTGTGTCTGTGTGCGCGCTTCGGTAGGTGGGTTTGAATGCATTTGTGTAGCTATGTATTTGATTATGCGTGCATTATGATTGATTATTGATTATGTGTCAAGGGCGCATGGGTGTACATTGGTTACATGCATATTATATCGATAATAAGAATATTTCTACTCTATTTTGTGTTTATATTGCTAGTCGTGTTTATTATATTCCATTTACTTGATGATTCTGGCTAGAGCTGAGCAACTGTATAATACCTAAATAATAGTTTCCTCAGAATCAACCTGTATCTGTGTATGTGCACAAAGGTGTGTGTGTGAGTGTGAGTGTGTGTGTGTGTGTGTGTGTGTGTGTGTGTGTGTGTGTGTGTGTGTGTGTGTGTGTGTGTGTGTGTGTGTGTGTGAATGTGTGTGTGTGTGTGTGTGTGTGTGGTGACTCATGCTTTCTGTTCCCTCACAGACACTTTAACTTCCCATGACCTACCCTAGGGACATAGCAGACAGACATGCAAAGCTGGGAGTGACTATGGCTCCTGGGCATGAACTTTACACATGGTCAACCTCTCTCTCTCTCTCTCTCTCTCTCTCTCTCTCTCTCTCTGGCTGTTATTTCACCATTCAACTCACAGCTTTACAACTCACAGTGACAGAGATGACAGAGGGACCCAAGAGCAGGTAAGAGTCTGTTTGCAAAATGATAATTCAAAAACTTTTGTTCCACACATAAATTACATCATCACAGCAGAGAAAGAGGAGAAAGAGGAGGAAGAAAGGAAGGAAGGAAGGGAGGAAGGAAATATAGAAGGAAGTAAAGAAGGAATGAAGGAAGGGAGGAATTAAGTAAAGAAGGAAGGTAGGAATGAAGGAAGGAAGGAAAGAAGAAAAGAAGAAGAAAAGCAATGTGAGGAAAAATGAGCAATACGCAACATTGAAAAAGGAGGCAGGGCAAAGAAAAATGAGGAGAAATAAATCAATGAACCCAATCTGTGGCTTGCGACAGGGTAATGAAAGCTATTTATTAGCCTATTTTCCTCTCTCGCTCCTTTGCAACATTTCTCTCTTTTCTGTCTCCATCCCTCCCTCTACCATTCTCATTCGGCCATACCTCCTCTCTCTTTACTCTATCCATTTGTTCATTCAAGACCACTCTAAGCTAGGATTCACATGGGGCTGCTAACCCTCTCAACAACTAACATATGGACTTTGTTGACTTTTATTTCTGTGATTTTTTTGGAGCTTTTAACCTCTTTCACTGAAATAATTGTATGATAATTGAACTCAAGATATCTACATATACTATGATAGTCATGAATTGCAGTAGCACTTCAGAATGGATGTATTTTTGTACTATTTAGTGAGGATTTAGGGGGTTCAGACAGTAGAAGCAGGTAGAGTTAGGCATTTTGCTCTAAAATGCCTGCAGTCAGTAGGCATTGGGATCGAACTCAGACCATTTTGTCTGAGTGGAACCACCAGGACCACTACATTATCCTGTCTAGACTTTTAACTGTATGTTAATAACTCTGTGGTCATTAGTGCTTACAACTGTGTCATTTTTCTTTGAAATTGCATTTTATTGTTTCAGTATGACCAGTCAGTGTTACGGAAATTACAATCTGTATATTTTATTCGGTGACTAACCCCATAATCAGTAACTGTTAAGAGCAGAATGATATTAAGTTGTACTTAGTTCACAGTAAATAGAGGGGACGTTGCCATTCATTATTACTTTTAGTCCAATGCTAGCTACTAAATACACGTTACACAATTCAAAAGAAACAACAAATACAGGGAGAAATCTACTGAACTTTTTTTTTTTTTTTAATATGCTGGGGAATATATAAGTAAAATATCAACATGGCAGCATGCACTGAAAAAAGTGAGTGTGTAGAGTTTGCCTAAAGTCTGTGGCAACCAAAAGCAGCAGCACAACACATTTATTCCAACATCTTAAACTGAGGCAGTGTGGGAGATTTGTGTTATTTATTTTGCTTTTGTTAATCATTGCTATTCTTCAAATAAAATCCAAACTTAAAAATATATATTTTTATATTAAAAAAAAAAATTATTATTATATTTTTAATTAAAAAATAATAAAAAGGGCTGGGCGATTTGGCCTTAAAATAAAATCTCTGATTTTTTCAAACCAATATATATATATATATATATATATATATATTTGAAAAAAACCAAATCGCCCAGCCGTAGGAACTAGACAATGAAATAATAGAGTTTGGGGTATTTAGAGTTCATGCTGCAGGTTCATGTGGTGGTCAGCCAGGCTGAACGCCCTGCAGGGAAGATTGTTTCTCACCTGTTGCCACTCACTTCCATCTACACAGGGGGGGAAATTGATCAATTAGTAGCAGACTGGTGTGTGACTCAAGTGCAAGTGTGTGTGTGTGTGTGTGTGTGCGTGTCTGTGTGTTAGTGCAAAGATGTCAACATTTATCTTGTGTGTGTAAGTGGATGTGTAATGGATGTGTGTACGTGTCAATGTGTGTGTGTGTGTGTGTGTGTGTGTGTGTGTGTGTGTGTGTGTGTGTGTGTGCGTGCGTGTGTGTGTGTCTGTGTGTGTGTCTGTGTGTGTGTGTGTGTGTGTGTGTGTGTGTGTGTGTGTGCGTGTGTGTGCTAATTTGTCTGCTTCTCTTCCTGTGTTCCGGGTTTGTTGTCATATGCCGTGCGTCACGTTGCTTGCCAACCATGCACAGTGTGAACAGATGTTGGAGACTCCCACAGTAGAGGTATTATCAAGGGGCCTCGGCTCTGAGACGATATCCACGGCGTTGCCAGCATTACGGCCTCATAAACACAACAACACAACTTAAAGGACGCAGGTTCACGCGGTGCAGTCAACGCACACCAGTGCTGCCAGAACACTCTCAATAAGGAGAAACGCACAACGTAACGCACGGTACAAATGCACAGAAAAATTGAACTTTCAAAAGAATAACTAAAACATAATTGCATCCTGACAAATCCTCACAAATCCTCACAAATGCACACATGCATACTCTACACATTCTCTCTCTCTCTCTCTCTCTCTCTCTCTCTCTCTCTCTCTCTCTCTTTTATGTTCATGCTAAGAAAGCAATGGACACACAACTCAGCTATTTCTGGGAGAATGTCAGGAAACAGCATGAAATACTTTCATTCTTTCCCTGCCTGCCTGCCTGTCTGCCTGCATATCTGCCTGCATATCTGCCCATCTATCTGTCAGATATAATAACCATCTGTCTGTCTGCATGCATGTCTGTTTATCTGCCTGTCTGTCTGCTGGCTTGCATGTTTGACTTTCCGCCCATTTGTCTCTCTGTCCTGTCTGTATGACTGTCTGTTCACCTGCCTATCTGCAAACCTGCTCCTCCCTCTGTCTCTCTGTCTACCTGCATGCCTGTTTGCATGTCTTTCCCCTGTTCCTCTGTCTCCCTGCATGCCTGATTTTCGTGTCTTGCTACCTGCTCGCTTACGCATCGACATGGTTCTCTGGGTTGTGTTTCTGCATGTGTTCACAGAGAGCACGCTACAAGGCTGCTACAGCTCCAGCTCTATATTTAGACACTTCCTGTCACAGACGAGGAGAGGAAGATGAGCGATGACACAGAGGTGAAAAAGGAAAGGTCAACGCCGTCAATTTTAATTTCCCCCTCCCGGCCCCCCGATAAGGCTGACTCTCTTTCATGTACTATATGCTATCATTTCAATACTCCCCTCCCCCCAGCCAGATGAAACAAACATAATCTGCTGGAATGAGCATACTCTATGCCGTCAATCAAATGTACACACTCAAAATGATGTGTAACTGAAGGGCACTGACATGACGCACAGCGATGACAAATGTACATACCACAGAAGCATGGGGTTCGCTGTCATGGTGTGAAACCCATACAAATGAAAGGGTGTCTCATGTCACCTTTGCTTTAACGTACGTGGCATAGGTAGCATTAATAATGTGATAATAAGTGAAGAACCCTGTATGGTAGATAACACACACACAAGGTCTGCTCATACACACTCACGGTCAACAAACACACTTTGTGCATTAGAAAACATATATAATCTATAAATATATATGATCAGTTATGAAGGAATATGTGTGAGGAATATGTGTGTCGGTCTTGAACCGACATAAATCTCCATTAAATGGCTCTGGGGTAACTGTCCATGGTGCTGAATGTGTGTCAACGCCATGGCCGATCAATCAGCCTTAGTAGACGTCTGTCAGCTTCCTATCCATTAAGACTACGCTGCTCTGGTCCTAATGGACTACAACTATGTCACTCAGTGACTTATGTGCTCTGTCCGTCCGTCCCGGTCATGTTATGGTGAATGCCACTCTAAATGTTCGGGCGTGCGCGCGCGTGTGTGTGTGTGTGTGTGTGTGTGTGTGTGTGTGTGTGCATTACATGTTGTTACATTACACTGTGTGTCATTGTTGTGTGATGATCTGTGTTAAGTGAATTGTTGCCTACTCTCTTTGATATACAGTTTCATGGCAAATTATTCCTCCCCCTTGGAAAATAAAACTAACTAAAAATTTTTGCAAATTATTAGAATAAAGCCTTAATGCTTACTGAACGGTGGCTTGAATCAAAACCCATCTTTCATGTTTAACGATTTAGACATGCCTTTTATACAGAGAGCATGAAAAGGCATGAGAAGGCTCAGCTTATTTGAAGTCACATTAGTCATACCTTTACAACCGCAAATGCGAGGACATGACATGTAATGGCCTTTAATGACAGAACCATAACCAGATTCATTCCTTATCTCGCCCCGGCTGAATTACGTGCTGTGGGAGCATAAAGAGCCTATCAGCATGTGTGTCTGCAGACAGGAGGCGGGCATCAGGCACAAGCTCAATTTGATTGGCTGATGCTGTGCAAGTGTGGGAGGAGAAGTCGATAGACACTTATAGGGTTTGGTTAGTTAATTTGACACCGCTGATATTATCTCAGTGCTAGCAATTCAGGAGAGAGAGGTCTAAGCCTCACTAGTATTGATGAGAACAATACACCGTCCAATATGATTTGAATCATTAGAATTTCCTATGAGCTGGAGACATAGGGAGAGAATCAATCGGATCAAACGTAAACAAAGATGTAATATTAAACAGCTTCACCATGAGTGCTAAATATATGTTCAACTCTGGAGAGAGGAAATACAATAATGTGAAAAATTAAAAACATTTGACCTACTTTGTTTCTACCTTGCCTTGTGCTGTCATATTTTGTTAAACCTACTTATGTTGCCTTTTTTACATTGGTTGTAATGCTAGAGTTCATGAAGTAAAACTAAAATATACTGTGATGTTTGGACAATCATTTAATCCAAATCGGAACCAAATTAAAATCACAGTTCAAACCTAACAGCTACAATTAATGCCATTCATATATTATGGTCTAAAGGTCTACATCTTGATGGATTTGTTGTATGCTGTATACCTACTGTATGTGTGCTTTCAATCGTATCTACTGTTTTAGACATGCATCAAAATTGATTTGTTGGTCACATTGATTTAATTGTCTGCGTTTAACATGATCATTGAATTTTGTAGTATTTTGTACAGTATTTTGTATTTAACAAACGGCACCTAAAACCCATTTGCTTAAAACTAAATTTCCCAAAAGTATATTCCTCATATGCATCAGCACATTATGATTGGTTCTCAAAGCTCTAATTGACAATGCTATTTGCTTGCTGATTTAGCTTGAAAGCAATGCGACAAAGGGATTTCTGGTCCCACTGCAATTTGTAAAACATTTATTTTGTGTCAGTATTCCCATCAGTCTACACAGGGTATGTCCCTAAACTAGGAGACGCAGTATGTTCCCAAATATACACATTATGATTAATTTCACTTTATTTTGTTGATGTCTATGGTGTGGTCAGATGAATTGACTCGATGAAGTCTATGCAGATCGACAAAGCCACCTTTGACCGTATAACCAGGTGTCTGTTGTACTTAGTCAATCAGTTTCAGGTTCCTAACTGTATTTAAACGTAAAGTGAAAGGAGAAGGAGTTGAGTCAAATAAAGCATGATCTCCATGACCACCGCAGGGCTGTGTACTAACCCAGGAGGCCAGAGGGAGTAAGAGAGCTGCTGGATTTATACACACCACACACCCTTCTATCTCTCCCTGTGACATGACAGCCAAGCTTTATTCAATCACAACAACACACACACACTCAAACACACACAAAAGCACACATGAATACATACGTGCACCAACCCGTAGAAAGTAGGTGCTCAACAAATAACATACATAGCAATTAACATACGCTAATTAATTGGCGATGATGGCATGCGATAATAGAGAAATGTATAGAGATCTATCCCAGACAGAAACACAGACACTTGCCTAAGAAAAAACACCTCTATATTGAAGAATACACAGTAGAGTATCAAAGTATCAAATATTCATATGATCAGGTGACTCAAAGAAATCACTTAAAACGCAGCAAGTAGTCTCTGCTTCCTAAAAAAAGAAGCCTGAAGGCTGAACATCTAACCTATCCCTGCAGTCCTCCCACCATGCTCTATCCTTCCTGCCTAGTTAGCACATTCTCACTCACGTTTTCTGGCTGGAGCTCTCACTCAGTCATCGGAACACAAAGGTTAGACTTCTAATTGGGAAACATAATGAAGTAGAGTTGGTGTGGACCAGTACATTTATCACCAGGGTGTGTGTGTGTGTGTGTGTGTGTGTGTGTGTGTGTGTGTGTGTGTGTGTGTGTGTGTGTGTGTGTGTGTGTGTGTGTGTGTGTGTGTGTGTGTGTGCGCGTGTGTGTGTGTGTGTGTGTGTGTGTGTGTGTGTGTGTGTGAGAGAAAGTTTGTGGGTGTGTCTGAATCCGTCCATGCTTCTAAGTGTGACTATGTGCCTCTGTGCTTGTGAGTAGGTGTGTGTGTGTGTGTGTGAGAGCCTCAGTTCTCATGGGCCTATATAATTGTTTCTCCCCCACTCCATCTAGCTGATGAATGCAGCTCTCAGCAGGGCGGGGGACGGGGGGGGGGGAGGGTTGTCCTCGGAGCGACATCGCTCTAAGGACGTGCCGACGAAGAGCGGGAGAGAGAGTTCCTCACTGTGGGAGCTGAGGAAGACACCTCCTGCAGGCCTCTAGATGACAACGCGGGTACCGCACACAGCGGAGGCATAATGCCGCACTCATCATCTCAGGGTGTCAGGCGGTACGTACCACATGCTGCTCCGGCATGCCTTCAATCAGCGTCACACACACACGCATGGATATAGACACGCACACACATATGCGGACACACAAACACACATAGGCGTGTTGAGTTCACAAATCTTACAGAACATGTAAGTCACCAATTAACACAGACTTGTTGCATAACAATATACCCTCCGCGTGACGGGGAGGTAGTGTGTTTATATGGAGAGAGAGAGAGAGAGAGAGAGAGAGAGAGAGAGAGAGAGAGAGAGAGAGAGAGAGAGAGAGAGTTGACGAGCATGTTCTGACTGAGACATATAGACTCAGTCACACACACACACACACACACACACACACGTAAGGCAGGTCCTGGATACCTGATGCTGCTCATGCTGCCAGCGTCGGAGCCCAGCTTGCAGCGCTCCAGCTGGGTAGCCACGATCTGCCGCTCCGCCTCCAGCTCTCTGGTCAGACGCTCAAACTGCAGCTCCTGTGGCCAGAGAGAGACAGCGCGAGATCGAGTTAGAGATAGAGTGAGCGATGGGGGGGGGGGGGGGGGGGGGGGGGGGGTGTGGGGGGGGGGGGGGAAGGAGAGAGAGAGTGAGAGAGAGAGACATATGACATCTTTTGCAGCAGTTTCTATCTTCCCCTCTGCACCAGTAGACAACAATAGACAGAACCTGAGCGCTGGATCCTGTGGGTTCTCCACACTTAGTCTTGGACCATTTATTAGTGTTTGCCCATTTCCCCGTGAGCAATGGGGGCTTAAAATGGCTGGAAGCAAAAAGAGATCCCACATGCATGAGTGAGGAGATGTTATGGAGCACTGTCAAGACCGCTGTAACACACACTTCTACATACAGACTAAACTTCCATTTTTTACAACAGCTGCTTTAATGAGTAGCACAGTGGAGATATGTCTAGTTATTGTCATGTTCGGCAATATCTTACAAAAATGTGTTTTTGCCTGTTATTCAACAACCACGCAGCTCAGAAAGAACCAGTGTGCGCATTTGTAGTCCATATAGAGTTGTGTTTGTTCAGAGTGTGCATGACTGTGCCTGTGTGTGTGTGTGTGTGTGTGTGTGTGTGTGTGTGTGTGTGTGTGTGTGTGTGTGTGTGTGTGTGTGTGTTTGTGTGTGGTTGGTCAGTATCCTAATGCATTAGCTATTTATGTGACTTAATGGTGCATCGGTGTATCAGTCATCCCCACTTTAAGCCAGACAGTGGAGCTTTCACGCCACAAGATCTAAGTGTGTGTGTGTGTGTGTGTGTGTGTGTGTGTGTGTGTGTGTGTGTGTGTGTGTGTGCACACGCAAAGTTGCCAGTGTGCATGTATGCCTCTGTGTGTTGCTTCCCAGTTAATCACAGCCACACAGCAGATCGATATTGCAGCAAACTCAACTGAAAAAGGATTGTGTGCGTGTGTGCGTGTGTGTTTACGTGACTGCATACGTGCGTGCGTGTTTGGTGTTTGCTTGCAGGGGAGAGGCTGAGAGCAAAAATAGGAGCGAGAAAGAGAGAGCGAGAGAGAGAGAGAGAGCAAGAGAGAGAGAGAGAGAGAGAGAGAATGGAAGTTAGAGGGAGGCCGGTCCGAAAGCCATTTGAGGCGCTCAATGGAATGATCCTCGCGGTCCCTATCTCTATCTCTTCGACCCCAATCCCCAGGGTGCCATAGACACTACACCCCAGCATGATTCAACCTCATCTATCCTCTCCTTTACCTCTCCCCCAGACACACACACACACACACACACACCTGATCACTACATATCGGCAGGCACACCTTTCTCTGCCCCCTCCCCTGTCGCCAAACTCCAGGATCAATGTCCCTAAGAATTCTGGGAAGTAGACGCTTTCATTCGATGGAACCCGATGTGCTGTTGGATGGGAATCCTCAGTCTCATATAACCATTTGTACCCTTTTATCCATTCATACTTTAATACACACACAGCACACGCGGTGTAGAGCTCGGCATTTCCTGGGACTTTCTTGTCTGGACGCCTTTGTGTGGTTCAGCCACCCATGTGATGGGCTCAGTGCATGACTGCTGCCTGCCGTTTAAGCCATAATGGTAAACGTCTGCGGTGTATTGGTAAATTACGGCTTTAGGTTAAAAGCTAGGCGTCACCACTTGGCTGCTGAGCAGTTCTTCGCTAAAAGCGATAGTTATGCTAATCTACAAGGCATTATGGAAATACCGCAGCAGCCTATATGTGCTGAAACACTGCGTGAAGTTGTCTGAACAATTTTTCAACACGTTGAACTATCTATGTCATATTTGTCGTAAACATCTGTCAAGAGCTTTTAAATCCCACGCTTTTAACGCCTCCGGATAAGTTATGTTGATCGATGGCTATGCAATGCCTTCCTGGCAGATTGAGGGAAGCAAGACATTCGCTAAGTGAGTTACGTGGAGGAGGATCTGAGAAATCGTTTCAATTACTAGTTTCCTTCAACACGTGTGGGTAAAAGGACGTAGTGTCGGCAGTGTTTTGGAAATCTCAAGTCCGCTGAGGGGAATGTAATTGGCGTAGTTGGACAATGTTTTTTGGGAGTGTAAGAAAAAGAAGAAAAAAAATCATAAGTTGAAGTCTTCTTGAATGTAGATGCAAATTGATTCTCATGAGAGCCTTCCTAGAACAACAAATACAGGCATTGATTGCTGCTGTTTGTACCAATAGAACTCAGGAAGTTTCTTGTTCCAACAACTTGTTCCAGTTCATGCAGAACTGGAAATGTGTTATGGCACGCTTGGAAAATCATTAAATGTCCCATGGCATGAAATTTTCACTTTATGAGGTTTTCTAACATTAATATGAGTTCCCCTAGCCTGCCTATGGTCCCCCAGTAGCTAAAAATTGCGTTAAGTGTAAAACGAGCAGTAGGTATCTTGCTCCGCCTTTGAAAAAATTAACACTCAAACGCACAGATTTGGGATCTGGTTCCATATGTCGTCATATGGGGCCAGGTTACCTCCCCTTTCTCTGCTTGGCTCGCCCAGAGAATTTAGCTAGGACCATGCGAGCGCCACATGTGTGTGTGTGTGTGAATACACACACTGTAACGCAAGTGTTCTTTGTTATTTGGATAACCGTTCTGCTATTGGTGTTATGGCGCATAACACGCAACACAATAACGCAAGCTTGCATAAAGCTCCCATTTGGTGAAAAGACTAGACTGCGTCGGGTTCTCTGAGGTCTCTGGTATTACCACAACGAGATTCATAGTGCGGGTTAACTCGGCCATGGTTGAGAAGGAATTGGGAACCGCGACATGGAGGAGAAAAGGATTGTTGCCGGAGACCCACTGCCCGCTGCCCGTTGCCCGGGGTTGTCTCCCGCCGGAGCCCCGCTGCCCCAGTAACGGTCAGCGAGACAACCCCGGGCAACAATCCGTTTCTCCTCCATTTCGCGGTTCAGTCTGTACTTAATATTGACGTGGAAGTGGAAGAACCAGAGGCGTCTGAGAACCCGACGGAGTCGTTTGAGTTTCCTAATATCAACCGGCGGAGCAAACAGCTTTTGACCATGATAATATATATTATATTATATAGATATCTAAATATAATATGATATTATTTAGATATAGAGCTCCAGGACTCCCAAGTCCCGCCGGAGCACCCGGAGTGTTCAGTGTTCCACTGTAAACACCAGCGCATGGTACCGTGGTACCTGAGCACAAGCTGCTCAGGGCCACACCCCCACCCTCCACCTCGACCCGCCTCTAAAAACGGCACGTTTGTGGAGAGCTCATTGTGGGACTGGCTCGTAATGGCTGTAACTCTGCACCAAGGCTGAATTTCTTGAACGTCTTCAAGTACTGTATTAGGGGCCCACTAACACCTATATTAAAGAATCCATAAAATAGCATGCCATGGGACCTTTACACAAAAACTGATTCAGCTTCAGAAATTTCATCGGCAGGTTTTTGCGAAATGCATATGTTGCAAATTAATAGAAAAGGTTACATCACAAAGTACTAACCTTGCTTACAAATTTGCTGTCAAGTCCTTAAGTCACACTTTAAACTGTATCATACTGTAACGCTCAACATGATTGAACCAGATAATTCCTGAAACATAAAAATCTGTATACTAGGACAAGAAAGGTAAGATTACCTTGCCAGCCGAAGGGAATCAGAGCCATGGTGATCCTGCACTTTGGTGGAGCTCCCTGCTTTACCTCAGTGAGTTGGTCTCAAAAATAGGCATGGTGTAGGATTCCACAGCATAGTGTGTGTATGTGTGTGTGTGTGTGTGCTTATGCTTGCTACCTACTACTCTCTCCAGCCAGAACAAAAGTGCATGCAACAAAAGTCGCCATGGCAACCATGTGGTCCCGCCCCCCTGCTGAAGTTATTATCCAGTAGGTCTCGACTCTTCTCCACATGCAAGCACACACTCATGTCTGCAGACACACAGACGCACATATGGACACACACACACACACACACACACACACACACACACACACAGCTTCACTGACCTATCACGTACCTGCTCATCCCGGAACATACACGCACACTTGAACTTTTGTGCGTGTGCATGTGACCAGGTAGTTGTTGGTCTTGTCAGCCCATGCGTCTCTTCTAGGAATGATAACTATATTAACATTTTAATAACTAGTCATGTGTTAATAACAGTGGTAATGGGAAATAGAAATGCCCACCTCAGCACTCAGGTGTACTATAAAAAAGTTATATTGTAAACTCCACCTTGTATAAACTATGTTTGAGTGATTCAAATTCCCATGGAACATTGTGATCAGGTTAATGATCATGGCAGGATCATTAATATTATACAATCGGATTTTAACAAAAGCATGTTGGAGGTCCAAAAAAATCGCTTGGATAAAGTGTGAGATAGTCAGGAGTCAGACTTGAGTCAAAGCTACACTTGACCAATAAGGGAGCTGCAAAGGAGTGAGTCCAACCCTATTGGTTCTCCCAGTAAGGCTGGTTCAAATGACCAGTGCTCTAAGGTGGTGAGTCTGTTCCTTTTCCCTCTTCAGCCACACACCACAAATTGATTAAACTGGTGATGTTAATTTGACCTACAAGTAAAAATGTAATTGACGTAGTTAAGTGAGATGCATTCATTCATTCATTCATTCATTCATTCATTCAATGAAAGATTTTGCTCATGCAAGAGTAAATCATTTAAACAGAATGGCTTGAATAACAACTATAAATATTACTATATGTACATATATATATATATATATATATATAAATTCTCCTTTTAGTTGGAATGCAGAGAGTATTCAGTCCTTACTTTGCTCTAATAATATCCATACACAGTGTGAGTGAGTATATGTGTGTGTGTTTGTTTATGTATTTGTGTTGGTGTGTGTGTGTGTGTGTGTGTGTGTGGATCTGTGTCGACCAGCCATGAGGTCCTAGCAGTATGAAGTGGCCTATGAGTAGCTATTAACACCACTTGGTATTTCTTTAGTATTCTCTTTACAAAACACAAAAACATCATCAAACCAAGAAATGACCTTCTCGTTTTAAATCTCTCTCTCTCACTCTGTCCCCGTCTTTTGCCCTATCGCACTTGCCCTATGCCAATCAATACAAAGAAATGAGTAGTGAGACAAAAATTAGTGGAATAAAGGAAGAAGAATGGCGCCTGAATGGTGCCTGATAAAAAGGTCACTAGTCTCCCACTCCCCATGTGCATACTAAACACCAGCCCCCACACACACCACCACCACCCCCACCAGCCCCACGTGCACACAGATCACTCAGTTTTCTCTTAAGCTCCATAAATCCGTTCCACTTTCACACCTCCTCCTCCCCTTGTTTCCGTATTTTTCAACTTGCTCTCTCTCTCGGTCTCTGGCCTTAAAAAGGCTTGAGTTAAGTCTTGGTTCCTCATGCTACCAGCATGAGCATTGGAATTGACCAGAGGGTAAATGGAGGTCTGTGGCAGCAACTCAAGGCTACGTGGCTGTGGTGGGTATTTCCTCGCTGTAATAAACTCCCAGCCACCCACCACTCAACTTTTCTTGACTCACACTGTGCTTTTCCCTGCTATTTTCATTATGCTCCTTGTATTGTCTTGCAACCAATGTTAATATGAACCATTCATTGGCACAAGGTGTGTTTAATATTTGTATGGGCTTTTTCGGTCCCTTTATGGATGGTTGGTTGAAGGAGAGGAAACGGCATGTAGGATAGGACCACAGGTGGGAATCGAACCCTACGAGGCATAGTACATACATGGTCGCAGGTTCAACCACCAAGCCATCCAATAGTTACTTAACGTATGCAGTATCACTTTTGCTCACTGGCCATTTTTAACTTTGAATATGTTAAAGATGAAAGAGGCAAAGGGGGGAAGGGGGGGGTGGAGGTAGGGGAGGGGAGAAGGGGCAGAGGGGGAGGCAGAACAGAGGAGACAGAGATGTCTTTGTTAATGACAGTTACTTGAGACTTCTGCAGGTGGGGGGCAGAGAGGGACACCTGAGCCACTCTTTCTGTTAGTGTGTGTGTGTGTGTGTGTGTGTGTGTGTGTGTGTGTGTGTGTGTGTGTGTGTGTGTGTGTAATATGCCAATGGCTGGTGTTGGGGGGGATGTTCATCAAGAGGGACAGAACTAGACAGATTACAAAATAGCCTGACCATGTTAAAGACATCTTTCTTGTATCTTGACCATGTCTATTGTGAACCCAAGTCCTAATAGTGGGTGTCATGTTATCTGCCCAGAGAGAGAGAGAGAGAGAGAGAGAGAGAGAGAGAGAGAAAGAGTCCAGTAACACACACACACACACACACACACACACACACACACACAGAGACAGAGAGAGAGAGAGACACACAGAGATGGAGACAGAGACAGAGACAGAGAGAGAGAGAGAGAGAGAGAGAGAGATTGTGTGTGTGTGTGTGTGTGTGTGTGTGTGTGTGTGTGTGTGTGTGTGTGTGTGTGTGTGTGTGTGTGTGTGTGTGTGTGCATGCGTGTGTTTGCATTTTATTTGTTAAATGGAGCCTCGCCATGATAAAGTATGGCGCTTAACCAAACTTGAAGTGGAGAGAAAACTTTTCTCTGGTTTGTTGGAAAACACTGCTACTACTTGCTATTTCTTCATAAATCTTTAGGTTATTTTAAAAGGTTACAAATATCTATACATGTGTTGTCGGTTCACTCAAAAGCTACTTTGAAATTACCCAACATTCTGTTTGTACAGAGAAATATTCACTAGTCGCTTTGGCTCGTCCTCTAAAGAGTAGGATGCGCCTAACCTTCCGTCTGTAGAAGGAACACGAAGGCAGTCCCACCTTCCGGGGGGCTAACTCGGCCAACTATGAAGGAGTGCCGCCATTCTCTTTGGCTTACAAATCCCCAACTTACCTTTAGATTGACTGCTAACTCCACCAACCACACTCTCAACCATATTCTTCTGTTTAAATAATTTTGATGCTAGCAGTGTTTCAGATAAAAAATATTTATTATTAAATGTGTTTATTTTACCACTATTTAAAATGCTAATATTGAATTTGTTTGTTACTGATTAGTTACAAATAATATTTGTGTTTGTGTCATTTTTTCAATTCCCCATCTGTTCAACTTTGCGGCATGTAACTTTAGGTTACACATGCCTATGTGGATTGTGGACGGGAGCACACTCGATAAGTGTGTTAATGTGATGTTGCTTGTGAGTGTGTGTATCCGAGAGTCTCTCAGTGCTTCACACACTCAACATCGTTGTCGTGATGTCGTACTTCTTTGCGTGAACGTGTGTTTGCTTGAATGTAAAGTGGACTTGCGCTGTGTGCAGCTGTGACAGCCATATGGCGAGCAGAAGTTACAAGGCAACAAACACAACATGGTTTCATTTCTTCCAACTTCCTTCCTGCATATGACTTCGGCAGTCGTCAACGTTATCACCACGAGAAATGCTTATTCTTGAAGATATGTACTTCTTAATTATCTGTTGCTATACTGGCCAAGCTTGACTTCAATTACTGCGCTGTAACTCCTTTAAGTGTGTGTTGTTTGGCTGTGATGATGTGTGTGAATATAAATGTCTATGCGTGTATGAGTGAGAGAGAGAGAGAGAGAGAGAGAGAGAAATAGAGAAATAGAGCAAGAGACAGAGAAAGAGAGAGAGTTTGAATGTGCGCGTGCGTGCATGCTTGGTGCGTGCATACGAGCTGATGTGTGATGAGCTGATGAGTCCTGCAGGGGGCTGAATGGGGGGATTGGGGGGTTGTCTTGCCACAGTTATGAAACGCACGCATAATGGCAGACAACTTTTCTATAATACGGCTGCACGTTGGGTACGAGAAAACGGCAGAGACTAAAACAAAAAAACAACAACAGGCGCCCGATTACCCCAAAGAGTGGCGCAACCAACCCGTGTAGATCAATCTCTTGCCTTTGTGTTTACTTGTGTTTCTTTTTTTGTACCATAATTCTAATTAAAGTGGATTAACAGAAATGCTTTTTCATTTTCAGAATATAGCTGCATTTTTTGACACATAAATAAAATTTATAATAAATCATCCAAAATACATTTTCATTTTCTTCTTCAATATTGTTCATTTTGTAACGTAATTAAAATGAAAAAGAAAAGGACATTTAAGATTTAATTTTCAAAAGATGCCCCGGCAAATAGTTACCAAAATTCAATTTGAAATGTCAAATTTGAAAATTTAAATACATTAGCAGAAAGGCATTTTCATTTCAAGGCCATTGCTGCATTATTTGACTCATAAATAAATTGAATAATATATCATCCAAACTGCATTTTAATTTTCTTCTTCAAGACTGCTCATTTTATGACACAACTAAAAAGAAAACAAAGAGGACATTGCTTTTTCGTTTTCATGCCCGCCCCCCCAAAAAAGAGTCCATAATTCAATTTGAATTCTCAATCCCAAGCGGCGCAGGAGAGTGACATCAGTGGCCGTTCTTCTCTTTCCGGGTTGGTTGAGCTCACCTGCACACAACATGGTGCTCCCTGACGCCATCTCACAATCCTTGTTAGACGGAGACTCTGATTTTGTTGCCTTTCCAGGGCAGCTACAGCCTCCCTCAGCAGCTCTGGCACAGATTTTGCCATGCTTGGGATTTTCCCGCTGTACCAGCGCACTCTACTTCACACTCTCCTCTTGCCCCAGCGTCAAATATGCACACCGACCCCTAACGTATTAGATGCGTATCACGGTCAGACTCGGAACTGAAGAAGAAGAACGGCCACTGACGTCACTCTCCTGTGCCGCTTGGGATTGAGAATTCAAATTGAATTATGGACTCTTTTTTGCGGGGGGCGGGCATGAAAACGAAAAAGCAATGTCCTCTTTGTTTTCTTTTTAGTTGTGTCATAAAATGAGCAGTCTTGAAGAAGAAAATTAAAATGCAGTTTGGATGAGCTATTATTAATTTTATTTATGAGTCAAATAATGCAGCAATGACCTTGAAATGAAAATGCCTTTCTGCTTATGCATTTTAATTTTCAAATTTGACATTTCAAATAGAATTTTGATAACTATGGCACTTGATGGCACTTGATGAACTTGATGAACGCACTTAATGCAGGTTGTATTCATTCACTGTACTTAATTGTGTAGCATGTACTTAATTGTGTTGGGGAATGGGGTTAGCCTGGCGATTGTTAGTACTTGCACTTGGTTCTATGAACGTCTTTACTGTACCGACGGCGATGTATTGTTTCACTTCTTATGACAAATGTACTTATTGTAAGTCGCTTTGGATAAAAGCATCTGCTAAATGCCCTAAATTAAATAAGTAAGTAAGTAAATGTAAATTTGCCGGGGCATCTTTTGAAAATTAAATCTTTTTCTTTTTTTTTTCTTTTTCATTTTAATTAAGTTACAAAATGAGCAATATTGAAGAAGAAGATGAAAATGCAGTTTGGATTTTCAGTCAGACCGTAGTCAGACCAATGTTGTCTGCAAATTGTGCAAGACCATCGTCCCCACCAAGACTGGTAATACAACCAACTTGTTTTACCACCTTAGCCGCTCTCACTCTTTGGAGCACAGCCGTATCCGACAACAACGGCCATCCACACCTGTTGCTGAATATGCAACACCACAAAAGCAGCAGCAGACCACCATGGAGAGGTACTCAGCATCAGTACCTTATGACAAAGCATCCAAACGCTATAAAGACATAACCCAGGCAGTGGCATATCACATAGCTAAGGATATGCTTCCACTCAGTACCGTCGAGAAGGCCGGTTACAAAAATCTCCTTCACGTGCTTGACCCACGCTACGTGATTCCAGGGCGAAAGTACTTTTCTAAGACTGCCATTCCCAAACTCTACACGATGTGCAGAGAATCTGTGCAACAAGAAATCGTGTCAGCCAGGTACTTTGCCACAACCTCTGACCTGTGGTCAAGCCGTACTTCAGAGCCATACATGAGCTTTCATAGACCAGGAATGGAATCTGAAAACCAGATGCCTCGAAACAGCATATTTCCCTGAAGATCACACAGGAGAAATTATAGCAGAAGGCTTGAAGGAGGCATTGTTGTCCTGGAGTCTAACTGAAGACAAAATGGTGTGCATCACCACAGACAGTGGGGCAAATGTGATCAAGGCGACTTCACTGAACGACTGGACCCGACTACAGTGTTTTGGCCATCGTTTGCACTCTGCTATTGGTGAGTAGCGTTGTCATTTTGATGGTAGTCCTTCATTTTGGTTCCTGTATTGATTTAATTAGCCAATACAATGAGATGAGCTGCTGCCCCCGTGACCCGACCCCGGATAAGCGGATGAGGATGAGGATGAGGAATGAGATAATAATAATAATAATAATAATAATAATAATAATAATAATCTTCTTCTTCTTCTTCTTCTTCTTCTTCTTCTTCTTATTATTATTTTTTTTTTTGTTGTTTTTATTATTATTATTTTTTTTTATTATTATTATCCATGAAAGCAGCTTTACATACTGACTTCCTGACTGACTCAACCTTATCTATTATCTATTATTTACACATTGTTACGTCATTGTTTTTCTGCAGGTGCCGCAGGAAAGGATAAAAGAGTGGACAGGGCTGTAGGGGTTTGCAAGAAAGTGGTCTCTGCCTTTTCCTACTCCTGGAAGAAAAAGAGTGCACTCTCCAAAGCACAGCAACGTCTCAATCTTCCCACACACCAGCTGGTCACAGAGTCACTAACCAGGTGGGGCTCAAGACAAAAGATGGTGGCAAGGGTCCTAGAGCAACAAAAGGCCATCACTGAAGTTCTGTCTTCTGACAAAAATAGTAGGCACCTGATCCCAACGTGGCAGGACATTGATGTCCTTGAGTCAATGAATGCAGCCTTAACTCCTCTCCTGGAGTTTACAGACTCCCTTTCTGGGGAGTCATATGTGACAGTCTCTTATGTGAAGCCTGTGTTCCACCTGTTCCGCTCCAAGTAAATGAGGGGGACACTCAACTCACAAAAGAGATGAAGACGAAGATAATGACCTATCTTGATGAGAAAAATGCTGGCCCTGACACAGATGATCTCCTTGACATGGCTACCTTGATGGACCCCAGGTTTAAAGTCCAGTACATCAGACCAGAGACGGTAGGGGCCATTAAAATGAGAGCAGTGTCTGAGGTAGTGAATGAAGACCAAGGCCAGTCACAGGCAGGGGCTTCTGATGGAGCAGCAGACCAAGGTGCAGAAGGAGGAGCTGTGGCTGCGGCTGCCACTGAACCACCTCTACCACTGGGCTTGAAGAAGAAACGCAAGTCATTGGGGAGCTTCTTCAAAAAGGTCTGAGGTAGTGAATTGCCTCTCACTGATGAACAACTAAGTGGAGAGTGAGCTGGAAAGGTACCTGATGTGCCCTGATACAGACGGTGAGTCTGAACCCCTGGACTGGTGGAGGCTCCATGAACACAACTTCCCCAGATTGTCAGAGCTGGCAAGAAAGTACTTGTGCATCCCAGCCACCAGTACCCCCTCAGAAAGAATTTTTAGTACTGGGGGTAATATTGTTTCGTGCACCAGGTAATATTGTCACATGCACCAAAAATGTTATTCACCAGAGGGTGAAATTTGCACTAAACTTGCAGTAAATAATATATATGAAGGTAGTTTTGAGAACTTTAAACACTTTTGATAATTGTTTTCATTCAAGTTTGCATTGTGATGTTAATTTATTCATCATTTAAAATAAACTTTACGTTTATCATTTTCTCCTGGTCCTTATTTTAAATAGGTCATAAAAATTATCAATAATTATCGATATCGACCGATATGAAACACTTATATTGTGATACAGTTTTCAGCCATATCGCCCAGCCCTAGTTTGGATGATTTATTATTAATTTTATTTATGTGTCAAAAAATGCAGCTATAGGCTTCCGGTTTGGACATGTAGGAACAAGACGTGCGATCGAGAGTCTCCTGAGAATTTGACCTTAATTACCTTAAAACTCCTATATACACAAACTTTCATCGAAGAAATAGTTTATTAAGTTTATTTTTTCATTTGCTATATTTTTTTGGGGTTGCTGGAACATGCCAAAGAAAGATTCTGAGACAAAGAAGCCCAGCCTAACGCTAAGTGACAAAGTAGCTGACACGGCGACCACTTCTAATGCCAACGACCTTGCAATGATGGGACAAAGAGGACATGGCTCTCTATCGGAAGGGAATTCAGTTCAGGCTACTCTACCCTGCGTGTTTACGTGTGACCTATGGAGGGGAAACATTTATGTTTGAGACACCAGCGGATGCTGAGACCTTCTACTCCCAAAAAGTTGAGAGAAACCTCAACATTCCGGCTTCTTCCGAACAGGAGGATTAACGCAACATCCATTCATCAACAATGGGTAAAGTAGTAAACTATAGTGGCTACATTTGAAACTAACTAACATACGGACTGTGGAGCTATAGGCTCCACTTTAGGGTATGTCGTGGACTGTTAAGGCATGTTTCAGTGGACCTTTGTTTTTGGTTTGTTATCTTTAAGCTTGTCTTTTTTTAATTTTTATTCATGAACATAAGTACTTTGGAATTATAGGAGGATTTTTTCTTTTTCCTCTTCATTAATTTTGTCAGAACTCAGGGGCTCTCTAGAGAGCAAGGTTGTTGAAAACAAAGGGAGTTTTTGGAAGCGCTTAGAGTTAGGAGTGAGCCTGCAGTCTGCTCTTGTTCTAGAGGCAGACATAGCAGGGATGGGGGCCAATTTCTAAGTCAACTAATCATTTATTTTGTACTGAATGGGGATTGTATACTGCTAAATGGGATTTTTTTTTGTTTTGTTTTGTATACTTATGTTTTTGGAGGTTATTGACGAATTATGGGGCGCACTTTCTTATTTTCTTTTTCTTTTTAACAGAATATGTCAAAAGATATAAATAATGTCAGGGCTGAAGTAGGTGCAACACCAACTTGTTTTATTACTTGGAATATAAAAGGAATGAATGGGCCAAATAAGAGAGCAAAGATATTTTCCCACTTAAAGAAATTAAATGCAGAAATAATATTTTTGCAAGAAACGCATTTGAAAATAGCAGACCAAGTAAGGCTTAGGAGGACAGAGTTTCCATTCTAACTTCAACACTAAAGCACGGGGGGCAGCAATCTTAATTCATAAAAAAGTATTTTTACGCCATCCCAAACAATCTGACCCCCAAGGACGATTTGTGATAGTATCACGGTCACTCTTTAACACTCCAGCAAGCATATACGCCCCAAATTGGGATGATGTCAACTTCGTAAATAAACTTACTTCTCTCATTCCGAATTTGAATTCACATAATTCTTGCTGGAGACTTTAACACTAATAGATCCAGCCATGGATCGCTCCAACCCTAAGACTTTAGCACGCTCCAAAATGTCTCAAGCTCTTAGTGAATTTGCAGATAAGACTGGTTGTGTTGATCCATGGAGGTTCTTTTATTCACATAAAAAGGAATTCTCCTATTTTTCACACGTTCACCATACATATAGTAGGATAGATTTTTTCTTTATTGATAAAACACTTCTTCCTGCGGTAAAGAAGGCAGAGTACTCTGCTAGTGTTGTGTCAGATCATGCACCAGTGTTTCTTGACCTTTTATTTGCTCAAAATCTGACACAGCGTAGCACCTGGAGATTAAATACAGCCCTACTGACAGACAGTCACTTTTGCAATCTCATATCGAAGGCGATAGATGAATTTATGCTATTTAACAAGTCAGACTCCATATCTCCATCTACTTTATGGGAGACGCTTAAAGTTGTTATAAGAGGGGAGATTATATCATACACTATTTCACTCAATAAAGAGAGAAAGCAGAAGGAACAAGAACTCATTGTGTCAATTAGAAGCATAGACCGGCAATATTCCACCACCCAGACGCCAGAGTTATATAAAGAGAGAATTGCACTGAAATCTCAATATGATTTATTATCAACAGAAAGAACTGAAAAACACCTGTTGTGGTCAAAAGGTCATTATTACAAACATGGGGAGAAAGCAGGCCGTCTTCTGTCTTATCAGCTGAAATGTAGAGCCGCATCTCAGTACTTCACAGTCATTGACCATAGATTAAAATTAGACATTGACAATAGATTGAAATTAATAATACTTAGAATAGAATTCTACTCAGAAATATATACATCTACATCCCCACAAGATAACTCAAACATGAGAACTTTCTTGGATAGTATAGATATACCTAATATAGATGCGGCTGCTAAAGACAACCTTGATAAGCCCATACATCTGCAGGAGATTGTTGATTCCATTCAGAAAATGGCTATCATGTGGAGTTCTACAAAAGATTATCTTCTCAACTTGCTCCTATCCTACTTGAAATGTTTAATCATTCTTTTAATCAGTCATTTACCACAGACTCTGACTGAGGTGTCCATCGCACTTCTTTTAAAGCCAGGCAAGGATCCACTTGATTGATTCTACCAACCTATATCCTTGTTAAACACAGATGTCAAGATTTTAGCTAAACTTCTTGCCTCAAGATTGGATAATGTAATATCCCAAATCATCTCAATGGAGCAAACCGGATTCATGAGAGGCCGTCACTCCTTCACAAATATACGCAAACTCTTAAATGTTATACATTCTCCAGCGTCCAGGGAGACACCTGAAGTTGTTGTCTCCCTGGATGCTGAAAAAGCATTTGATAGAGTTGAGTGGTGTTATTTATTTGCTGTCTTGGAGAGATTTGGTTTTGGCTCAGATTTCATTTCTTGGATCCGCTTATTATATACCGTTCCTAAAGCATCAGTAATTACAAACTAATTATCTTCCCATCTATTCTCTCTGTCAAGGGGCACACGTCAGGGATGTCCCCTCAGCCCTTTGCTATTCGCACTAGCTATTGAGCCGCTATCAATTAAGTTCAGAACGGCCCCCGACATCCTTGGAATCCATAGGATGGGAGCTGAGCATGGGGTTTCTTTATATGCAGACGATCTGCTGCTTTATATTTCAGATCCAGTGTCATGCGTTCCTAATATTGTTAATATTCTAAATTACTTTGGGCTTTTCTCAGGTTACAAATTGAACCTTTCCAAAAGTGAATGCTTTCCAATCAATAATCTAGCCCTTCAGATATCAGACAATAAACTCCCTTTCCATATGTCAAAGTCTGGCTTTAAATACTTAGGGATACAAGTCACCCGTGCTTTGTCTGATCTTTATGAAAATAATTTAAAATCCCTCTTACTCAAATTGGAAGCAGATTTAAAGAGATGATCTGTCCTTTATTTATCTCTTGCAAGTGGAGTTAATTGTATAAAGATGAACGTCTTACCTACATTTTTGTATCTATTTCAGTGTCTCCCAGTCTTTTTGTCCAACTCTTTCTTCCAGTCTTTAGACAAGTTAATGTCTTCATTTTTATGGGCTGGAAAAAATCCTAGAATTCGCAGAGAACTTTTGGAAAGACATAGAGACCAGGGTGGCCTAGCACTTCCCAATATGAAAAAATATTACTGGGTGTCCAATATACAAAAAGTTGTACACTGGTATCACGCTCCAGAACTGGATTGGTGCAAAATTGAGGTGAACTCTTGCACTTTTACCTCACTTTCTGTTTTAATTACAGCAAAATGACCATTCTCACCTTCCAAGTTCACATCAAGCCCAGTGGTAATTTTCACTCTTAAAATATGGGCACAATTCAGACAAAAATTCAAGCTTAAAGAATTCTCTGTATATAGCCCAATTTGTGACAACCACCTCTTCCCTGCAGCTAGAATCGACCACACCTTCACATTGTGGTGTAGGAATGGTCTTTTACAGCACTTTTACAGATCTTTCTGAAAAATTTCACTTACAGCAGTCAGACTTATTTAGATACTTTCAGGTCTGTCACTTTATTCAAAGTCAGAGTCCAACATTTACCACTTTACCAACAGATTCAGGACTTGGGAAGGTTTTGCGGGAGACAGCACAAGAGACAGATCTCAATTATCTCAAATATAATTACTTCCCTCCAAGAAACGTCACTAGACCGGCTTAGAACTAAAAGAACTTGGGATGGAAATATCTGAAGCAGTCTGGGACTGCGCTCAGGTTAGAGTTAATGGTACATCATCCTGTGCCTGTCTCAGCCTGATACAGTTCAAGGTTTTTCATAGAATCTACTACACCAAATCCAATCTATCCAAAATATATTCTGACATTCAGGATAGGTGTGAGCGCTGTAATTCTGCACCAGCAGATATGGCTCATATGTTTTGGACCTGTCCAAAATTAAGAGATTTTTGGACATCTGTTTGCAAAACTTTGAATGATGCATTTAATACCAAAGTGAAACCCTCCGCAGACATGGCCATCTTTGGAGTATTTATTAATGAGATCTTGTTGGCCACTGATGAGAAGAATGCTTTTGCCTCCTCGCTAGCCCGTAGAAGAATACTTTTACAGTGGAAATCTCCTGACCCACCTAAAGTGTCTGTCTGGCTTGGTGATTGTGGAGGGGGACGTGCGACGTCTGGCCTGCGGGGGGAGGTAGAGGACGGTTGGGAGCACACCGGATCGGCTGGGGGGGGATTGGACCTGATTGCGGACAGGTGCCCGCGATCAGGGCCAATCAAGGAGGTGTATTTATGTGTGCTTTGTTTTTCAGTGAGGGGAAGGAAAAACCAGAGAAGGAAGGTGTTGCGGACGGGAGGACACGACCGGTTGCTAAGAGCATCATCTTATTTCAGTTTATATGGTCAGATGTGGTAGAATCCGCAACGTGCTATTTAAGTTGTAATTTAAGCGTCTTGGAGGCGAATAAAGACTTCTTCCTCCCAAACATTGGGTCTCCTCTCGCTCATTACCCGTTACAGTGGAACCCAATCTGGGGCGAGCGAGAACAGAATGGACCAGTCCCCGTTGGGAAATGTGCTCGGACACCTGGCCCAGATGTCGGAACGACAGAGTCAGCTCCACCACGCCCAAAACGAGGTGCTCACAGAGCTGGCCCAGTCTCTGGCCGAGGATCGGGCCCTGCTCCGGGAGCTCCTCACCTCCGGGGGACACGGCGAGGGACCCCGGCCGGCCACTCCCCACATCCACATCCCAAAGATGGGGGAGACGGACGACGCCGAGGCCTTTCTGGGGACCTTCCAGGGGGTGGCCGAGGTATCAGGGTGGCCTCGCCAGGAGTGGGCGCACCATCTCCTGCCGCTCCTGACGGGGGAGGCGCAGCTGGCCGCCCACAGTTTGCCGGTCGGGGCCCAGCGGGACTACGAGGCCATCACCCGAGCCATCCGGGATCGGCTGGGCCTGCACCCAGAGGAACATCGGCGGCGGTTCCGGGCGCTGGCCTTCGGCGAGGGGGACCGGCCCTTCGCCTATGCGCAGCAACTACGGGACCAGGCCAGGAGGTGGCTGGTCCCGGACCAGAACACGGCGGAGGAAGTGGTGGATCAGCTCGTCCTCGAACGGTTCATAGAGGGGCTGCCGGCGAGGACCTCCGCCTGGGTCCGCTACCACAGGCCCGAGAGCCTCTCCGCTGCGGTCGCCTTGGCGGAGAGCCACCTGCCGCCACCAATAGCGAGCCAGCGACCGCCGGTAGCAGGCCCACGGGTCGGGGCGGCGGCCCCGAGGCGGGACCGACCAACACCGGCACCAAGGGCGAGAGGGGGGGGGGGGGGGGGCGGTCCAGAGCGGGCACATGAGTCACTTCCCCCCCCCACTCCACAGACGGGCGCTCAGACGGCAGGGGAGGGCTGCTGGCGGTGCGGGCGGCCTGGCCACTTCCGGCGGGAATGCCCCATGATGGAGGTGGGTCAGGTCTCCTCCCCACGGTCCCGGTGAGGCGTACCGTATCCCGGTGAGGATACAGCGGGGTACGCACCAGGCGCTGTTGGACTCAGGCTGCATGCAGACCATGATCCACCAGCGTCTGGTGCGGTCCGAGGCATTGGTGGAGGCGTCGAGCGTTTTGGTGAGGTGTATACACGGGGATGTGCACGAGTATCCTTTGGTCCCTATCGAAATTCGTTGGGGGGGGAAAAAGCATAGAGTTAAGGCGGCGGTTAGCTCGAGCCTCACGCATCCCCTGATTCTTGGGTTGGATTGGGGAGGGTTTCCACAGGCTGTTAGGGGGACTATGGGGGTGCAGTCACGACCGGTAGGGACATGTAAGTCGTGTGCGGTGTTCTGCGCCGAGGCGGGGGCGACCGACGCTGCTCAGGGATCGGGGGAGGCGGGGGAACCTCAACCCGAGGTCCCAGCACTGACGTTCCCACCGGTGGAGGATTTCCCCCTCGAGCAGTCTCGTGACGCCACACTGAGCTCAGCCTACGACCAGGTGATAGCTATTGATGGAGGTAAGGTCCGGCCAGACGCAGCACTGACTTACCCACACTTTATAGTGGTTAGGGATAGGCTTTATCGGGTGAGTCGTGACACCCAGAGTGAAGAGGTGATCACCCAGTTGTTGGTACCCAGGAGTCGTCGGGAAATGGTTTTCCAGGCGGTGCATTATAACCCAATGGCGGGCCATTTAGGGTACGAGAAAACACTTAACCGGATAATGGCCCGGTTCTATTGGCCGGGGATTCGGGCGGAGGTGCTGCAGGTGGTGTGCATCCTGCCCCGAGTGCCAATTGGTGAATCCCCCGGCTGTCCCCAGGGCTCCCTTACGGCCCCTTCCCCTGGTGGAAACTCCATTCGATCGGGTCGGCATGGACATTATCGGGCCATTAGAACGTTCCGCACACGGGTATCGATTTGTGTTAGTCCTGATCGACTACGCAACCCGATACCCGGAAGCAATTCCGTTGCGCAACATCTCTGCGAAGAACGTTGCGCAGGCGTTGTTTCATGTCATATCGCGGGTGGGAATCCCAAAGGAGATTCTCACTGACCAGGGCACCAATTTCATGTCACGCACGATTAGGGAACTTTACGGGTTATTGAAGGTCAAAGCCATCCGCACAAGCGTCTACCACCCAGCCACAGACGGCTTGTGTGAGAGGTTTAACCGGACGTTAAAGTCCATGATCCGTAAATTTGTACACGAGGATGCTCGGAATTGGCATCAATGGCTAGACCCTCTGTTGTTTGCAGTGCGGGAAGTGCCCCAGGCTTCCACGGGGTTTTCCCCATTTGAGTTGCTTTACGGGCGTAAGCCCAGGGGCGTCCTGGACCTCATTAAAGAAAACTGGGAGGAGGGGTCCAGTGACGGCAAGAACGAAATCCAGTACGTCATGGACTTGCGTGCAAAGCTTCACTCACTAGGGGTATTGTCACGTGAGCACTTGCACCGCGCCCAGGAGAGTCAGCGACGCCTGTACGACAGAGGGACTAGATTACGCGATCTCACCCCGGGGGATAAGGTCCTTGTGCTGTTGCCCACCTCTAGCACCAAATTACTCGCGAAGTGGCAAGGACCCTTTGTGGTCACACAGCGGGTCGGGGACGTGGATTACGAGGTAGCGCGCTCGGACAGGGGCGAAAACAAACAGATCTACCACATCCACCTCCTAAAGAGGTGGAACGATGTGGTCCCTGTCACATTTGCGTCGTCGGTGCCGGAGAGAGAAGAGCTCGGGCCGGACGTCCCTAGCCCAGGCCCCACCCCCCCGGTCGGACAGGGCGAGGGTCTTTCAGGGGGTCAGGCGCGGGACGTGGCCGATCTGCAACTCCAGTTCGCCGACGTCTTTTCGCCCCTGCCCGGTCGCACCTCGCTAATTACTCACAACATCGAGACGCAGCCCGGGTTAACGGTGCGGACACGCCCCTACAGGCTGCCCGTCCACAAACAAGATGTGGTGCGGCGTGAATTAGCAACCATGTTGGAGTTGGGTGTGGTCGAGGAGTCGCACAGTGACTGGTGCAGTCCCGTCGTGCTGGTGGGGAAGCCGGACGGGTCTGTCCGGTTCTGTGTAGACTACCGGAGGGTGAATGCGGTGTCGAAGTTTGACGCCTACCCAATGCCCCGGATCGACGAGCTTGTGGACCGGCTTGGCATGGCCACCTTTTACACGACTCTGGACTGCACGAAGGGCTACTGGCAGATTCCGCTATCTCCAGCAGCCCGGGAAAAAACGGCCTTCTCCACTCCGCTCGGTCTCTATCAGTTTAAGGTGCTTCCGTTCGGGTTGTTCGGGGGCCCCGGCCACGTTTCAGCGGCTGATGGACCGGGTGTTACGGCCCCACGCCGCGTATGCTGCTGCCTACATTGATGACATCGTCATCTATAGTGGAACGTGGGAGCAGCATGTGCGGCAGGTGGCGGCCGTTCTTCAGTCGCTGAGACGGGCGGGGCTCACGGCCAACCCGGCGAAGTGCGTGATCGGGCGGAGGGAGATCCAATATCTGGGGTTCCACCTGGGGGAGGGGAAGGTCCGACCACAGGTCGCAAAGACCGCAGCGGTCGACGCCTCCCCTCGGCCCAGAACCAAAAAGGAGGTGAGACGGTTCTTGGGGCTGGCCGGGTACTACAGGCAGTTTGTACCACACTTCTCTGACCTGGCTAGCCCCTTGACCGATCTCACCCGTAAGAGGGCCCCAGATACAGTCCAGTGGTCGGAGTCATGTCAGGTGTCGTTTGAGGCTATTAAAACAGCCCTCTGTGGAAAGTCGGTCCTATGTGCTCCTAACTTTGATCTCCCGTTTTCCCTGCAGACGGACACGTCGGATAGGGGGTTGGGCGCAGTCCTGACCCAGCAGGTGGAGGGGGTCGACCGGCCGGTGCTGTACCTGAGCAGGAAACTATCAGACCGGGAGGGTCGGTACAGCACCGTGGAGAAGGAGTGTCTCGCCATCCGGTGGGCGGTCGGCACCCTTCGCTACTACCTGCTGGGGCGCGCGTTCACCCTCTACTCCGACCACGCCCCCCTCCAGTGGCTCCACCGCATGAAGGACGCCAACGCGAGGATCACCCGGTGGTATCTCGCGTTGCAGCCCTTCAACTTTCGGGTCGTGCACAGGCCTGGGGCGCAGATGGCCGTGGCGGACTTCCTCTCCCGTTCCGGGGGGGGGGAGTAAGTTGGCGGCCGGATGTAACCCCGGCCTGTGTCGGGCGGTGGGGGTATGTGGAGGGGGACGTGCGACGTCTGGCCTGCGGGGGGAGGTAGAGGACGGTTGGGAGCACACCGGATCGGCTGGGGGGGGATTGGACCTGATTGCGGACAGGTGCCCGCGATCAGGGCCAATCAAGGAGGTGTATTTATGTGTGCTTTGTTTTTCAGTGAGGGGAAGGAAAAACCAGAGAAGGAAGGTGTTGCGGACGGGAGGACACGACCGGTTGCTAAGAGCATCATCTTATTTCAGTTTATATGGTCAGATGTGGTAGAATCCGCAACGTGCTATTTAAGTTGTAATTTAAGCGTCTTGGAGGCGAATAAAGACTTCTTCCTCCCAAACATTGGGTCTCCTCTCGCTCATTACCTGTTACAGTGATCTAATGTTTTTCCTGAAATGAGAGAAAATTAAGTACTTCACCAGAGGATCAATAAGAAAATTCCACAAAATATGGGACAGTTGATTTTGTATTTTGACAGGCTCAACACTCTCCCATAAGACAATAGAGCCCTGATATATTTAGTTTTGACTGTGCATAACTAAAAGGCATATAACAGAGTGCAGAATGCCCCCCTCCCTTGTTATTTTGTCACTTGTCACTTTTCTTTACTGGTTAATTTAATATATTTTCTATTAATGTTATTAATATGATTATTATGATTAAGTATTATCATTATTTATTTACTTTATTATTTTCATGGCAGTATGCGGGTATTGTGGGTGGGTGGGTGGGACTTGCTTGACAAAAAAATAAAAAAATAATTCAAGGCACTGTATTTAAATACATCCTGTACTGAATAAATCTTGAATAAAAAATATGGTTTAAAAAATGCAGCTATATTCCGAAAATGAAAAAGCATTTCTATTAATCCACTTTAATTTGAATTATGGTACAGATTTGCTTCTGTACTGACCAATCCCGCTCCTATTCCCCGCGTAAAGTTAAAAAAACCACAACAATAAATGAATCAGAGTAATTCATTGCGTAACTGTGTTAGATCGCGACGGCGGCCTGTTTTTAACACTGCAGGTCTACGCAACACTGTGGAGACAGTAGAGCCTGTAGGGACAGGAGATAAAACAACACCACGCAACACTACGTTCATTCATTTATCCTCAGTGGAGGCTGAATCTACAAACACAGTTACTACAGGAGAGGAGAGGCAGGGGGGGTCTGACTGCCATAGACAACGAAACAGTGAAGTGTGTCATTATTTAATACGACCAGGCAGAGTACCAGGAGTATATAGGGTATAAATATAATGTATCTACATTTCTTATCTCCAGCGAACCCAGTAGGGTATAAGAAACTACAGTTGAAGGAGGCAGCAGTTTGTGCAGCTGCCGTGATGTTTTCTTGCTAAGGTGTGTCTCTAAGATGGTGATAACACACCAAACATCACTGATATATCTGTGAATTCTCTGAGTAAGGTTTCAGGTTGGTTAGTCACCATGAGAGGCCCTAACTCTATCACAGTTTTGGAGATTGTGTGGTTGTCTTCGAGTCAACGGCCATCAAATGTAAATAAGAAATAATTTTAAAAATCATCAGACTACTAGGTTCCACCATGGTTTCTACTAGCCTCAGACCCAGGCACGTGCACACATAGGGCCCTAGGGGTGCTTGAGCCCCTGCCCTTTTTGCCTCGTATTAAAAAGTGCCCTCTGAAGGCCCCAGTATACTCGCCGTTTCCAAGTTGTCGCGCGACAATGTGATGTCAAAATGACGTAGATCTCGCCGGCGTGACAGGATTTAAGCCCTGTCACGCCCCACTCTTTTTTTTTCAGTGGCGCACGACAAAGCGGAAGCACAAGATGGAACATTTCGAAGGCAAGCTTTCCGAGCAAGTGCGCCCCTATAGGCACCTGTATGATACTTCAATGAAAGAACACAGGGATGCCCAGAGGTGCAGAAATTCATGGCGAGAAATCGCAACTAATGTTGGAAAGGATGAGGCCACATGCCGCAAAATATGGAAAAACAATATCGTCGCCGACATTGACTGTGACATCATTGCTGCTGCCAGCTCTGCCATTGTTTACGTTTTATTCTTCTTCTAGTGCATGGAAATAGTAAAAAGTTGGCTAGCCTTTCCTCAGTGGCGACACCTCTGTTCAGGAGAAGACTGCAAATAGTGTCGCGGCCACCAGCGCGAGTATAAATAGTCACAGCGTCGCGCGACAACTTGGGAACGGCGAGTATACTGCGGCCTTGAGTGTTCTTCAACAATCACGCCCGCAATAGTGCTTGTCCGCGATCGAACCCCCCCATCAACAATAGCGCTCGTCCGCGATCCAACCCCTCAAAACTCCTGTGCACGTCCCTGCTCTGACCAGCCGGGACAGGATGAGTCAGGCCTCAGACCTGGATCAGTCAAGATAAACCGCAGGCGAAACAAACAAGTTGTGTCTGTATTTCAGCCGGTAATGCTCCTTCATAAAACAACATCAGTTCTGGTTTGTGACTACCAACAGCTGGAGCCACAAAACAGTTTTATATGCCATATAAAATGTTAACGCTCAAACGCGGCAAATCACTGACAGATTCATCCCCCGTTAAATTATTTAAGGGCTCAATGAGCGAAATTGAAATCATCTCTCCACTTTGTCGCTTTGAAATTCCCTGACATGCATCTGTTTGTTTATTGTGTGCATGATGGTGTGCATGTGTGTGTGTGTGTGTGTGTGTGCATTTGACAATGTCTTGCATATATTTTTAAAGCTGACATCAGCAGGTTACATTTTAAGCCAACAAAATGACAAAGTTGGCAGATTTCCCCCCCCACCTCCCACACAGACACAGACACACACGCATACACACGCTCAGTCTCCAAGTGAACTTCCTCAGTGTCCTAATTATGGCAGACATTAGCATAGCTTTGGTCTTCAGACATTACATAAAGGAAGAGGGATACAGCTTACAGAGAGAATAACATGGGCGAGAGAAAAAATGTCAACAGAGGGAAGAAACTAGTGGGACGAAATCCATGAGAAGAACACGATAAAAGTGGCGAGCATAAATATGAGTTCAAATGTTCATGTATGTGTGTGTGTGTGTGAGAGAACCTTCACAGTTGGGTGTTTTTGATAGCTCTCTCTCTATCTCTCTCGCTCTCTCTCTCTCTCTCTTAAATATCTTGTGATGTCTAATTAGAACCAACGGTACAACAATAAAATTTTCAATTCACCGTTCCCCACAGGTTCTCTCCTTCGCTTTGTCTCGTAACTTTTGCTCTTGCTCTCTCTTTCTCATTCCGCTTGATAGAAAAGTCAATAATGCCCTCATAAACACAAAGCAATAGACAAAAACAACTTCCTACTCCCTTGGTGAGTGGAAAAAAAAGACAGTACAGGAAATTAGCCCTCATTGGATAAACATAGCAGCCCCACATACTCACAAACATGTACACGTACACATGGGCACGCACACACAGGCGCATGGACACACACAGACACACAAACTACCACACACCCACCCATGGGAAGAAGATGACAAAAAACGAGTCAACAATTGCAATCAGGGTCTCAACAGTGCTAAATCTGCTCAGTTCTTAATATAGAGAAACACACATCCCATATTTAGTTCATGTGGGCTCTCATCACTCCAGCACTTCTCCTCCTACCAGCCAAGAGAGATTATTTTATCCATGAGTTATATTCTACTTGGATATTGATATATTTCTGAGGTTTATTTTCTTTCTTTTTTATAATTACCTGGCGCCCTGTTTAAAAAAAGAAGATAAAAGAAAAGAAGATTTAAAAAAGAAGATAAACATTTCTTTTGGATATGGGCGTGTCTGTAGATTGATAGAGGCTCTCTGAATAAGTGTCACCAATGAGAAAAGAGGGCTCAGCCTTTCCCATGTATTATTATTATATCCTCTTTCTTTTTTTAATCATTTTTTAGCGTGATTAACCCAACGCTTATTAAAGGGGAGGGGGCCAGGTGGGGAAGGTGGGAGGGGGGGATTTAATTGGATTATGATGAATGCCTTCGACACATTAGTGTGTTTCATGGACAGCATTCACAACAGAGTCTTCAACATGGCTTTAGAACTCTCTTGTCAGCTCCTGTCAGGTTAATGTGTTGTTCCTTTGTTTCAATCAATCAGCAATGATAATATAAACAATAAAGGTCATACTTTTGATTTTTAAAGTCTCAAGCATTGTGTCACAAATTACAAATATATATATATATATATATATATAGGTATATATATAGGTATATATTTGTAATTTTGTATATATATATTTGTAATTTTGTATATATATATTTGTATATATATATATATATGTATATAATTCAAACATATCTGCAAGCCACCGCTGACTGTGCCATGTGTTTGAATGACTTATATTTAAATACCCTGATTGCATGCATGTGATGTGTGCCAATTAGTATGGCTCCTCAAATCACCCCCATATGCCGTCACATTGAGGATGTATTTGTCAAAGAGGGATTTTATATGGGTCTGTTCTTCTGTCTGACAGGCAGGTACCTATGGATGTAGAATAGCCAATTCATCTGTAAAGCTATGGGGTTTATACATGACCGGGTCACATGGTAATGAACACCTCCATTTTAGAAAGCAAAGGAGCTTTGGAATGTGAGGTGTTATGTCGGTAAGAATGGCTTTTCATTGTTTTGCTTTGTAGTTAATCGTTAAATGATTGTCATTATGGGGAGACATTGACGGTGTTTGAAAATGCCGTACCTTTTCAAATGTAAGACGGACCAAAGCTATGTTTTCTTTAGCCTGGGTTGCGGTATATTTACGCTGATTTATCTAACAGTACTACAACTCTCTGGAGTCCTTGAGTGTACTGTATTATTGAAAACATATAGCATGTTATGTACAGTTAACCAGGATGTGTTTGTGTGTGTCTTTGTGTGTGTTTGTGTCCAAATTCATTCCCAATCTCACAACATCCACTGACAACGTGCCCTTGAGCAACCTTGACATACACAGATAGATACTATATATAAATGGAGAGATAGATGGATCAATAAGCTATCATGCACAGCAAGTGTGGATTTGACCACGGACTAAATGTCACTTGGAAAATGTCACTGCCGAAATGCTATTGTAGCTCTATGTCTGACTGTGTGTGCATACCCAGTGTGTGCGCACGCACACACACACACACACACACACACACACACACACACACACACACACACACACACACACACACACACACACACACACACACACACACACACACGGCCCAGTGAGAAGGTTTGTGAACAGTATGAAGCCACAATACAAATCAGTGGGCAACTCAATTTGAGTGCACTAGAGAGATGTGTACTCTCAGATGTTGTGTTGTCTGTCATTCCTGGAATTGTTCATTTTTTTCTGAAATTACTCTTGATTCTAAGTTTGTGATTAAAACTGTTTTTGAAATGCTTTGAGAACATTTTTCCACCACAAATTTAATAGACTAGGCTATAAGTAGTAAGTAGGTTACTACTACTACTTCTATTACTACGATCACCACCACCACTACCACAACCATTAATTCACACATTCACACACCGACGGTGGAATCAACCACACAGGGCGACAGCCAGCTCGTCATGAGCAGTCAGGGTTAGGCATCTCGCTCAGGGACACCTCGAGGAGCCTGAGACCGAACTAGCAACCTTCTGGTTACCAGTCAACCTGCTCTACCTCCTGAGCTAATGCCGCACCGCAGTAGCTCAGGAGAGCAGGAGAGCTTACTACTACCACTACTGCTACTATGCTAGATAAAGTACTGGAGCTATCACTAAACAATAATTAAATTGCTACAGTACCAAGGCACTACAACCTCCTGGTACATGTGACCTATTGTTTTGGACCTGACCACCTCAGTACAGTACCGAGGACCCACATTGGCCAAAAGGGATTGGAGGATATTACATGTAAAGTTGCAGCCCTGGATAAAATAAATCCTGTTCAGGTATACTTGCGGCCAGGGCCATAGCCAGGGTTTGTGCTGTTCCATTCTATACTTAACAAAACAAGGTTGCAGGGTAAAAATCACTACAACATTGCTGTCTTGTTTAACATGGATCAATAAAATGTTATATGGGGGGTCCCTACTGCCATTTTTTAATTATATCTCACAGCAAGATCCTTACAAAACTGGAAAATGAAATAAAGCCAAAGAATTGACTGATGGAGCATGTCTCATTTGAGTGAATCTGCTATCTACAATGATTCATAGATACAGCTCCCAGTAGTTTACCAATGAGCGAATCCCATGTGAGAAGGTGGGTAGGCTGTCTACACACACACACACACACACACACACACACACACACACACACACACACACACACACACACACACACACACACACACACACACACACACACACACACACACATATATATATATAGGATTGGAAGGTAAGGGGGGGTGCTGCTGGCTGAACACAGCATGCATGTTTACAGGGTGTATGGCTCTCCCCTTCAGTCTCCCCCACCACCACCACCACCACCATTGGGTCCAAGAGTTGTTTTGAGAGAGGCCTGCAAAGGTCACCCATGCTTCAGCCATCAGAAACACTTGTGTTGAGGAATGAATTCCTGGAAGCGCACACACTTACATAAGTATACTCAAGCAGACCCATTCCACAAAATAACTACATACATGCACTGAAAACACACACACACACACACACACACACACACACACACACACACACACACACACACACACACACACACACACACACACACACACACACACACACACACACACACACACACACGCCCGCCCGCCCGCACACATGTGCCTACATTTATATGGACCCGGTGTGGGGAACCAAATCTATGTTAGTTCATTTTTATATTTGAAGAAGGTTAATTGCATTCCTGGTTCATCAAATTACTAGATTAAAGCCAGCCACTGTTGTTTTTTCAAGAGCTTTATTATCTCAAACAATTTAGAGAATCTGCAAAACGCCGGTTAACATTTGGAAAGGAACTGAAATATGGATGAGAGAAAAAAAGCTGTTATTGTAAGCTTCAGTTGACTCCTTGCCAGAGGAAGGCAGATTATCACCTAGCTGAGCAGAAATATACTTACACATTCCTCCTACCAGGATCCACAACCATGCCATAGGAATTAGAATTAGTACCATGGTTAGAAAAGGGTTAAATCAAAGTGGTGTGTCAGCAGTCTATCACGGGTCGATCAGCCAGGGAAGGGATTTTGGCTACAAAGTAGTAGTAGTATTAGTAGCTAATCAAAGTTTTTACTGGTTTCTCAGCATTGTTTTATTACTGCTTTCCATTCCTTGAGCAACCTAGACAGACAGACAGACAGACAGACAGACAGACAGACAGTATAGTAGATGCATCAACAAAAGATAGATGAATCAAAATGCTACCACGCACAGCAAGTGTCGAGTCGATTTGGCCACAGACTAAATGTCACAGAATCAAAAGTATCGTTTTTCATTGTTTTTTCTTTTCCAGAATCAGCCCTAGGGAGCCCCTGAGGTGACATGAATCTGAACCTGCAATTCACCAAAGTGAGTGCACAATTCAAAAAAATAATATTCACGTCTGTCACCTCTGGGTCTCCATACTTCCCTGATACAGATACAAACGAACATCCAGTATCCATACATTGATATTACGATGGACACAGTGCTATGTTAAGTGGTTAAGTAACTTTTTGAGTCAAAAGTCTGTGTCACAATTCAGTTGACTAGATGTAAACAATGGCCCATGAAGGACACCCACTGGGTCGAGGCAGCTCTCTAGCTGCACTGTGATCGACAGCTTTCCTCAAAAACACAGGCCCAAAAATCGATCACTAGAAAGAAAAAGTAATACCTTTAGGGGCTTGAGTGTCTGGGTGTCTTGGGCCTCAAAAACACAGCTGTTGATCTCTGGTTATTTTCAATAGATCCCATTAGAAAGGAACACAAAGACAAGTCATGCTGTACGAGGGCCGAATGGCATGCCTGTGCAAAAAGTGACACACAATACATCAATACTTTGCCCTTTAACATGAAAAGAGAGATGGCCTGGTCTATATGGTACAAAGTTTAATTGAGTCTGATGTGAGGGCTTTAATGAGTTTCACAGATAACGAAGTCTACCGGCACACACTCCATCCACCATATGCGAAGCACACGGCGGACCAGCTAGGAGTCAACCAATTGCAGGTGATTGCTTTGATCTTTTGATCCCTGTGTTTAATGGTGGGGGAAGGGGGGGGGGGTGGTAAGGCAGGTGCAGTTGGTCTCCCGACCAGAGAGAGAATGAGTGGCAACAGAAATTGCTTAAGAGGAGGAAGATGAAGACGAAGAAGTTGAATCGGTTGCTAAGAGAAAATCAATCAGGGGGTAGAAACAGTTAATTGCCAAGTGGATTCTGTGGCAAAAAGCAGAGCCTCTTGTCATTCAGAGGCGGTTTCGACGGGGTTCTTTTGGAAAGATCATTGACGTGAATGTGTGTAGATGTCATGAATGGGCTTCATTAATTAAACTGAACAAATTCACAGATAGTTCCTTTAAAAGGCGCAGTTGAGGCGGACCCCGTTCAAAATGCCCGAAACAAAAGATTTGGATAGCTAATTTTTTCCCTCATTTAACACAAACACACGCACACATACACGCCAACATGAATCATTTATATAGGCTTTGTGGCTGTGCACCTTCAGCGAGCAAAAACATTCAAAGGCAAACATTCAATTCAACCTGAGGGAGGATAGAAAGACTTTCCTCGCTGTGTATGCAGAGCACAGCGCAGCCAATGCATGCATGCATTCATTCAAAAGTATGAGGGGCTGTATGGGACATTATTCAGAACTAGCATGCGCATACACATATGAAACCAAACTCATTCACATACTATACTGAAAACCTTGCACACATACAAGTGAAAAGCTTTTACATACACAACTGAAACACTCGCACAAACAACTGAAAAATTATACGCTCACATACACAACTGAAAAGCTTGCATAAAAACTAGTGAAACCTTTTACATGGACTACTGAAATGCTTTTACACATACTAGTAAAATGTTCTCATATACACAGCTGAAAAATGTCCTCTCACACACACATATGAAACCATTCACATACTATACTGAAAACTTCACTCATAAACAAGTGAAAGCTTTTACATACACAACTGAAACACCTTCACTCAAACAACTGAAAAGCTCTCATAGTGGAACCTTTTACATAGACTACTGAAATGATCACACTTGATCACACGTACTAGTAAAATGTGCTCATATACACAGCTGAAAAATTCTCTCTCACATACACATATGAAACCATTCACATACTATCCTGAAAACCTCAGACATGTATGTGAAAGTTTTTCACTTATATAAGCGAGGATTTCAGTGAAAATGGAAGGCATTTGAAGAGGAAGGCGTTTCAGTTGAACAGGAAGGCGTTTCAGTTGAACAGGAAGGCGTTTCTGTTCAACTGAAACGCCTTCCTGTTCAACTGAAACGCCTTCCTGTTCAACTGAAACGCCTTCCTGTTCAACTGAAACGCCTTCCTGTTCAACTGAAACGTCTTCCTGTTCAACTGAAACGCCTTCCTGTTCAACTGAAACGCCTTCCTGTTCAACTGAAACGCCTTCCTGTTCAAATGCCTTCCATTTTCACTGAAATCCTCGCACAACTGAAAAACTTTCACATACATGTCTGAGGTTTTCAGGATAATATGTGAATGGTTTCATATGTGTATGTGAGAGAGAATTTTTCAGCTGTGTATATGAGCACATTTTACTAGTACGTGTGAAAGCATTTCAGTAGTCTATGTAAAAGGTTCCACTAGTTGTTATGAGAGCTTTTCAGTTGTTTGAGTGAAGGTGTTTCAGTTGTGTATGTAAAAGCTTTCACTTGTTTATGTGTGAAGTTCAGGATCAGGATAGTATGTGAATGGTTTCATATGTGTGTGTGAGAGGACATTTTTCAGCTGTGTATATGAGAACATTTTACTAGTATGTGTAAAATCATTTCAGTAGTCCATGTAAAAGGTTTCACTAGTTTTTATGCAAGCTTTTCAGTTGTGTATGTGAGCGTATAATTTTTCAGTTGTTTGTGCGAGTGTTTCAGTTGTGTATGTAAAAGCTTTTCACTTGTATGTGTGCGAGGTTTTCAGTATGTGAATGAGTTTGGTTTCATATGTGTATGCGCATGCTAGTTCTGAATAATGTCCCATATGGCCCCTCATACAAAAGCATGTCCTCACCACCAACTCTAGCATGCATGGTGTGCTATTGGGTTTTCCATCTGTGTGTATTTTCCAGCACAGCAGGAACCTGCACACAGTACTCATGGTGGAACCCAGAGTGAGAGCACTGACAGTGACAGAATGGCAAACCAGTCTTTTTGTTCAGGGAAGTACTTAAAAGGCGATTCATTCATTCATTCGATTCATTCACACCATTAGAATAAAGCATCAACACTTTTGCACGATTGGATTGTGTGTGTGTGTGTGTGTGTGTGTGTGTGTGTGTGTGTGTGTGTGTGTGTGTGTGTGTGTGTGTGTGTGTGTGTGTGTGTGTGTGTGTGTGTGTGTGTGTGTGTGGAGGATTCTGGTCCAAGCCAGGAGTATGGTGCAAGCCACCTTGACGATAAACACACACACACACACACACACACACACACACACACACACACACACACACACACACACACAATCGCACACTCACGCACACACCTCCAGGTTCTTTGTGCGGACGGCATGACGGCGTGAAATGATTGGAAAATGGCAAGTGCTCCTAAGTCATTCGGAGCCTGTGATGGTGTGAGAATCCCATGGATTCAGGTGGCGGAGAGCATAAATGTCACATGTGTCGGGGCTGTAATCCTCCGGAGGGCCCCGACGGAGCCATCCCCATCCTCCTTGACATGAACATGAAACATCGAGGCACCAAAGGCTCATCAGCTAAGCTGATCGGGGCACACGCACACCGCGTGACCCCGGACAAGCCTGATGAGTCAGTCAAAAGTTTCCTCTGAATTAACAGGGTTTTTTTATACGCAGCGCTGCGAGAGTGAAAAATAACCGGTACCAGCACTTATATTTAGCACTATAACAGCACTAATAGTATGCTGAATATGCCATATGAGTTTTAGTTGCCACATACTACACTGTTGTCCTTCCTTGATTAATGCATGGATCAATGAATTAGTTAACGGGTAATCATAAATAAATATTGCATTTTGTATCACGACTCATAACTTTCCATTGAAGTGTTGAATCTGTATTTTGTTGACCTTTTCCGAATAAGGAATCTGCTATCATGATTAGCTTCACTGATGTCTGGCACACACTAAATCCAAAGTCGGCTATGCATTTAGTAATCCACTTCAACCGACCATGGCTTGAAGCCGGGCAGACGGCCGGTGTGGTCTGGCGCTTTGAAACGTTGCCATGGTTCCCTGTGTGTCCAATGAAGAAACCGCGTCCAGCCAATGGATTTGCTACTGATGCGAGAGATCAGTTAATGATCAAGCCTCAAATAATTTGGCAGGCGTTCCCAGAATAGACTTCATCAGCACATGAAGGTGATCCTCATGTCAACAAAATGCAGCGGGGACCGCCAATCGGTGCTGCACTCGGGAAGGCATCGCGGGCAAACCGCAGTGATTCCATCAAGGGCATTTTCCTGGCCGGTGCAGAGAAAAACAAATAGTGAAAGACTATTTTCTCAACTCAGCCACACGCCCTGAGTTGGCAACTGAGTGAGACCATGAAAGAGACTATTTAGCAGCATAATTCTCTAAGCTGAGTCAAACGCAGGAACAAAACCAAACCATGCCTACGCTGTAAGCTTTAACTGTAATGCACACGTACATACATGCTTGTACTGCACAGTTTGACGTGTGCAAGTTAATGTATGTGTGAACTTTCATGCTTGCACAAACATTTCACCTGAATGCCCACAAACTCATTTAATTGTGCATGCGAAAAAATGGCAAACCACCATGAGCAAAAAAAAAAGAAACCGCCAACCTCTAGCATGAGGAAAATCCCATTAGCACGACACACACACACACACAGATGGACACACACACCCATATGCACTCTCACACACCCACAGACACTTGTGCAAGGGCACATATGTATAAAGGGAAACCCACACATACATACACTTACACGCAAGCACACGTGCGCGCACACACACACACACACACACACACACACACACACACACACACACACACACACACACACACACACACACACACACACACACACACACACACACACATGCACATTCACTTGAGCAAAGGCACGGACAATAAAGGGAACACACATGTACACAAATTCACAGACACTCGCACATATTAACATATATATGAACACACACGCCCACACACACGGCTGTGCGCACCAATAGCACAGATCGACACACGGAGAAGCTACCGTTGGTTGGCCAGATCGCCAGGCTCTGAGTGGATCGTCTCATTTGTGGGTTGTGTACACAAACAGTGTGGCGATGTAATCTCCAAAGGCAAACACAGCGCTGGCAACTTCTCCCACTAATTGGCAACAGAGAGGCTGCCACCGAGAGGGGGAACAGCACAGTAACCATGTCATCTCATTAGAGACACACATAGAGAGAGACAGAGAGAGAGAGGCAGACACAGAGATAGAGAGAGAGAGGACAGAGACAGAGACAGAGAGACAGAGACAATTGAAACACACAGGGTGACAACTAGCAGAGGAAGTGAAAAAGCAAGTAAAGCAAGACAAAGGGATAGGAGATGAGAGAATAAGGGAATTCTCTATGTGAATGAAATATAACTGTAAACACACACACACACACACACACATATTTGAGCAAGTACTTTCTAAACAAGCCTCATGTTTCCATCATGTGGGTGTGATGAAAACGGGCAACTTTTAACTGAATGAAGACTATTGTTTTTCACACAGCCCCATAGTTCTTTGCATTAAACCTCAATTGAGTGAAAATCAAGGCTGACAATCGGGTGAAAAAAAATAAGTGAGAGAAGAATCACTTTTCCTATTTGCTCTTTAAAGCAAGATACTGTATCAGTTTTGGGGAGCCGATGAGTTATTCTGAAGAGGATTTTTTATTATAGATGGAGTCACTCATTAGAGATATCCACCCTCCCCCCACCACAGCGCTCCTCCTGTCAGTCTGCCTCTGATCCGCGCCTCTGTGGTTCACATCTAACACTCACCCCCCGCTGACAGCCGCTCGCATCACGCACACACATCCACACACGAGCATGGAACAGGAAGGAGCTGGTTCCTAGCGATGGGGCTGTGGGGGGAGGGGGTGGGTGGGGGGCAATTCATTGGTTGTCGTTTGCATGTTTTATTACTGTTTCTAGGTAACGAGGATGGAGCGCGTGCGGCGGTAACGAACGCTGCGACGGTGCCTGTCACGAGGCCCGCGTCAGCGATGACTTGACCATATGTTCGGGTTTGGCACTGGTGTTATGAGTCTGTCACATGTGGGGTTTAGTGGGTTTCATAACAGCGTGTGCGTGTGTGTGTGTGTGTGTGTGTGTGTGTGTGTGTGTGTGTGTGTGTGTGTGTGTGTGTGTGTGTGTGTGTGTGTGTGTGTGTGTGTGTGTGTGTGTGTGCGCGTTTCTATGAAGATTTCCTTATACTCCCTCCTAATTATGCGAAACATGGTGTGTCTGTGTGTGCCTGTGTGTCTATGAGTTATGTTCATACAACAGCAATATACGTGTCCAATCATATGTGCACGTGTGTGTGTTTGTCTGTGTGTACACGTGCATGTGCGTGTGTGTGAATCCACCACCACTTGTTAATGAGTCAATGAGCCTAGTAAAAAGAAGACAACGTTGAAAGTGAGACAAAAAAAGAGAAACAGTGAAAGAGAGGAGGGGGTGGCAAGAGAGAGGGCAAGAGAGATGGGTGGGGGTAGGTGGGGGGCTTAAGCGTCCCATTTTCCCCTCCTTTTGGCGACGGATCATTAGATAGAGACATGACTCCCGGCCGAGCCCCTCTGAGGAGAGATGAAGGCAGAGAGGATGGGAGGGAGGGAGGGAGGGAGAGAGAGAGAAAAAGTAGAAGAATACTGCAGTGGATAACGGAGGGGAAGGGATGGGGGGAGTTATGTGCCCAGTTAAGTTGAGAGAGATAGATAAGGAAAGAAAGAGGTGGGTGAGAGAGACCTCAGAGAGACCCAAATATAGAATGAATAGAAGAGATTGACAGGAACAAACGAGAGAGAGAGAGAGAGAGAGAGAGAGAGAGAGAGAGAGAGAGAGAGAGAGAGAGAGAGAGAGAGAGAGAGAGAGAGAGAGAGAGAGAGAGAGAGAGAGAGAGAGAGAGGAAAACACTCCAACACGCCCACACACAACAAACCCAGAAACGTCCCAGAGGAACACTAAAGACTGTGTAGTGAAGTGTACCGCTCCCACTATGCATTGAACCTCCCCGTGTTTGAACGCAGATAAAACACGCCCAAGTCTACTCAGACTCCGGGAAATAAGCCCCCTTGCTCCTCTAACTTCAAATGATCTCCAAACAGATTAGTCACAGAATCAAATGCTGGTCCAATTACGAACACGCTAACGAAACATGATGACTTTACTCGTCATAGTCGTTAATATGTCCTGAAAAGGTAATACACGTTAGACTGTCATATGTGCCATCCAATCTACAAGGTAATCCAATGCTAAACAACTAAACGGATAAAAAAATATAGTAAATGGAGTTAGAGGTTAGAACAGATGGCAAAACAAAAAAAGATGGCTGAAACAAAAAAAGAGTGGAAATAATGAGCAGAAGCAATAGGCTCAACATGATGGAATAAGACAGAAGTTTGAGATGACACCTTGAAGACAAAAGCATAAAATAGGAATGAAGAAGACAGGGTGCTACTACTTTGCACTACTTTGTGGGAAACTGTGTGTGCCTGTGTGTGGGCATGTATAGCCCATATGGAATATAGGGCTACTAAACTCTTATATATTATTTAAAGATGCAATTGCATGTGTTCTCCAGTAGGGAGCCCTTGACATAATTCCAGTAGCAGGAAATTATACGTGAGCACAAGGGGGTCACATTAAGCCGTAACGCTGCGTTCACACTGCACATTTCCATTGACGGATCTCATTGACTTTGCATGGGGCGCTCTCAAAATGAATTGTGGGACCGTCCGTTCCGTCGGCTCCGTTGCCTGCGTCAAAATGTCGAGAAATGTTCAACTTTTCAGGCAGCGACGGATCCGTCGGCCAATAAGATTGCGTTATGCAAATATACGTAAATACACTACTGTGATGCTCCTTGGACATTGTCCAATGAAATCGCCTGTGATACAACCCGAGAAAACACATGGATATGTCAAAAAGCCGGCCGGCAGCAGGGGATTTAAAAATGCTAGGTGAAGCAACACTCCTTGCGACTACGGGATCCATTTTGCAATAACAAGCAGGAAGACGCAGGAAAAAGCCGGCTTTGTTAGCGGGAAGCGATTTGATTGGCTGCAGGCTGAGTCTACAAAGACTACTCCCCCATACGTTGTGTGCAGTGTGAACGCAGCCTAACACCTGGCAGATGGCAGGTATTCAGCACAAGAACAGAGAATCTCTTTTATTAGGACCTGAACTGTGAAAATAGAATTTAACTCCTGTCAAGTTATATTGTACACTTGAACGTCCGGTGAGGGTTGGACATGCCAATGCTAATGTATTGTTTGCTTGCTACTGTAAAGAGAACAAGCTACTAAATATATTGTTTTAGTTCACATTTTACTTAAAAAAATATTATTTGATTATTATTATTTGAGTTATTTGAAGGTTTTCCAATGTCTCACTATACTTTTGTGCTCATGGTGTCATTGTTAAATAATGTATTAAATAAATCGCTAATACAATCTCTAATCATACATGCTAAGAGCTAGCCGCTAATCATTCATACTATGCTAATTGTATGGTAAATGCTAGCGAATGTCAATCGCTATGCTAAGGGTTCATCCTGGTAAGCGGAGTAGCATAGACATGATGATGATACCTTAAAGGAGAAATGCACTTATTTTGATGTTACTGAAGCACTTTGTTTCGCATACTTATCCCACTTTAAGGGTGATTTTATTATTTTTGTTGGTTATAATGCACTTGTTAAATAAAGTTGAAGAATAATTTAATTCATTTTCATGGTTAAAACATAAATATGTATAAAAGGATCGAGTTTAAAATACAAATGAGTTAGAAACATGGTTTAAAAAGATAAATAATTAATTGTTGATAAAAAACAATTTTTGGATAAAATACTGTGACATATGGTAATTCATGAATAGTAATTCATTCTTTGTGATTTAATTACTATTTCTTTTGATACGTGACAATTAATTTCATTATATTTATAAATATATCCTTGGTTTTTGGTTATACATTGTATAACCAAAGTAAAATCTCATGTTTGATATAGATATACAATTCTGCACTATTTGTGCAGGTTTTATCCCAGAAAGATTAAAACTTTGATGGCAAGCTTTGCCCAGTAGAACTGTGGATGGTGTTGGATACGGTGTGGCCAGCCGTGTACGCCGCCACCATTTGGAGGACTTTGATTCATTCGTTCCAACAGATAAGATTCACACTAACCTACCCGGGTAGTAAGATTAGAGAAACTGAACACATATCTGGATATCCCACCTGAAGTAGACATTCCTTGACCGAACAATCCCACAACTCCTTTCCCAAGGAGTACTGTAGCTGGGAAATCCAGCTACAAAGGACTTTTTTTTGTTTGTTATTTTCCAGAGCTCTCTTTTGTATTACTGTCAATGTTTTTTATAATAAAAGGCATTAAAAATGCTCAACTATTCAACATTGGTCATTTTAGTCATTTTAGCGTGTTAACTTCTTGAGGACCTGGAGTCATGCTAGCATCCTATCTACCCATTCCGACTAAGACCACGGGTGCTACATATGTATATGTTCAGCCTGTAAAAATTCAGCCTGTTGCCTTTGAGTCTGTGACCCCCTTCAGGTTTTTTTTGCCTCATTAAACCCTTCGAGTCATTCAGTTAATGAGAGTGAGTGAATCACCATGCAATCATGTATTACATCATTGTGTGTGAAGCGTTTGGTAGGTGTTGAGGTGTGTAATGTAATGGGGCATGTTTTCTTTTCATTTAGTGTTTGTGTGTGTGTGTGTGTGAGTGTATGCGTGTGTATGTGTGTACATATTCAGGCACATTCCGCTGTGTCTGAATATGAATGCATAATGGATTGACTGAAACGACTCATGTTAATTGTGCCCGGCCCTAGTAAGAACACATACCACGTGCACATTCTCTCCACATATGTACGTACATGTCTTTGTGTATTATGAATGAGGACTGTTACAAAGGGTCGGGTTCATTGACTAAAAAAAAAAAGGATTACGAGATGGCTTAAGTTGCAAAAAGATTCGAGGTGCTTTTATTTCCAAAAAAGGAGTGACAAGATACAAAAACTGGACGTCCAAAAGAAAGTAAAACAAATATTCAAAAGGATATTTCAAAAAGGTTCTCCATGATCAATGCCCTACAGTCACACACCCTGCCTGTCTTCAAGACTGACTGCCCCCCTTAAACCGTGGTTGGCAGGCTTTTAAAAGCCTAGCCCCTCCCCTTAGCCAAACCATTAACCAGTTATTCAGTTAACAAATGTTTAACCCAAATTACACTTTGGATAACCTTCCTTCAATACACAACATAATAACTCTCACAGCATCTACCAAGTCCAACATATATATCCTACATAAACACATAAACTTACACACACGCTCATATACATACATAGGTCACCCATGAGCTAATCTCAGATGGTATCTCCCACCATCAGCCCATCTGAGCCACCTGCCGTGCCCTCTATTTAAAGCAGCCTTAAGCAAGCACTCGGGTTGCAACCTGGAATGAGTGAAGAAGGACCATGATAAGTATCAAAGGAATAAACCAATATCAAATAAACAGTACCATTTGTGTGTGTTTTTACTTGTTGCTATTTACCTGCAGGGGATTTGAGCAAGGTTATGAGCTTAAAGGGAAGTTGTATTGTAGTGTGTGCACTCACCACAATAACAGAAGGGAAGGATAAGTAAATGAATGGATATAATGTCTTAGCCAGCAACTAGTGGCATGGCCTTCATGTCACTTCAGGGCCAACATGTTCCTGTGTTCATGTGTGAGATGCGTGGCATGTGTCATCACGCATTCATGGAATTGGGAATTAATACTCTTAGGCATGTATGTGTTTATGTGTGTGCGTGTACCTGTGTGGTAGTTCCGGCAAACCAATGTCATGTGGTGTATGTATCAGGAAGCGTTCGGGTCATGGACAATGTTCGCACCAACGCCGTCGGCCAGGAATAGTTGATGACTAAGGTGTCAACCTGAGTCAACTGCTCTCTCTCCTCTCTCTCTCTCTCTCATTATAAGGAAGGAATCAACCAGGAGACAAGGACAGAAGTAGAAGAGCCACGCGGCAGAAGGGCCGTGCCAGTGGATGGCAGAGAGGGGCTGGGAGGTTAGGCAGATGGGGAAACAGTCTGTAGTACTGCAGGTCTGCTTGGGATGCAGTTTGTCCCTCAGATTTGTCAACTGACAGTATCCCTCCGACTCAGCACTTCTGGTGGGAAAGAGAATGCTGATCGCTGGCCTCTGGAGCTAGATCGCTAGGACAGTGTTTTTTTTTAGTTTTGTATGTTCTGTACATACACACACACACACACACACACATAAACAGTAATAACGCACACACTCAGATTCTATGTTTCTCTCTGTCTCTTTGTCTTTCACACACACAAACACACACATGCCGAAGTCGGGAAAAGGGGAAAGAGGCAATGGAAATTAATCTGTGCCAATTCACTACAAAAAATGTATTTCTTTACAAATAATATAAATGAAAAGAGACAGCAAGCAAGTTGACTGGAAAAATAGATGAAACGCTGACTTCTTCTTACAAGTGCCTGCAGAAAAAAACCCTATGAATTGAAGTGGTCCTGTGGCTCCTCCAGGGGTCTCGAGATGAGTTTATGGATCGGAAACTATGGAGCGTACACCAGAAAATTAGTTTGAACACTTCTTAACCTGCCAATACCAATAAGGACGGGCAGCCCCAAATGAAGCCCACTCAATAGACCTGGATTGTGTTTGCCATCTCTGTTCCAGCCGCTTAGTGCAAACACTTCCACTCTGCAGACAAAGAGGCAGAAGAAGAAGAAGAAGGAGTACTAAGTACTATGGTTTCATACATCCCTCTGAAATTAAAGAGAGGAAATCAGGAAAGCAACAGTAGTGAGTTAATCCTGGAGTGCGTACCGAAGCGGAGAGAGTGTGTCTGCTAAACAAATACAATAAGCTAGAAAGAAAGAGAATGAAAGAATGCACAGGGCAGAAATACTCTCACTACAGTCTGCTATATTGACAGCTCAAACACACTAAAACACACATTCACACAATGTCCAATTCAATATGGCTTCTGCAATATGCTTTGGATGAAACACAGCATGTTGCAGAGGACATATTGCTTTGAGAAAGCACCACACAAACAAAAACATTTGACAAAGTACCCCTATTTAAACAAAACACACACATTGGAAAGCCTCCCTTCAGTAGCTTGTTTTTCACTTCTCCATGTCTTCATTAATACGCATTTTCAAAAATACCATTCCCTCAAGGCCTTCCAATGTGGCGTAACAGTCATGAGCCAATAATCGATCTTAGAGAATACCATGAACAGAAGGGGGGGGGGGGGAGAAAAGAGAAAAAAAAGCACTGCAATGAGTCTTTTTTTCAGAGGGATTTGAGTTATGTTATTGTCTCACACAGTATAGCAGCTAAAATATGGAAGAGATGGAGGTCATGGATTGGCTTATCGAAATGTCAATTTGAAATGTGTGTGTGTGTGTGTGTGTGTGGGTGGGTGTGTGTGCATGCCTGCATGCGTGCGTGTGTGTGGGCGTGCATGCATGCTTCAGCATATGTGTGCGCCTGGACATCTGACATTAATCAAAACCCAATTAAGAAAAAAACAAAGCCTACTCTAAGACTCTGTCCATCTTGTATTTGCCCACTCTGACCTACATTGTGCACAGAAGTCAGCCAACGCGTCACAGCCGAACATGACTCCATTTTCTGCGGACACCTCCCCCCTAAGACCTTAAGAGTTATTTTTTCCAAATTGCTAACATTACAACTAATAGGGCACAGAGCGTACGGGTCAAAGCCATGTGCCATAAGTGAAAGTAGTAACGAAGCCTCCCGCGATGGGCAAGCTTTGTATATCTGCTGACAATCCTGTAGTTGACAAATGAGCTGGATAACGTGATTAAGGCTAACCCCGGCCGCTATGTGCCGGGATTCATGTGGATGATGGGGTTAGACACAAAGAGCAGAATTTTAGAAGACCATTTTATCTAATTGAGCGCTGGTTAGAAAGCACTTAGGCTTCCAGCATTAGCCCTGTAATGGGAGAAAAGGGGGAGGAGGGGGGAGGGTTGCTGAGAGATGAGTTGAGGTGTGTAAGTGACGTGTGGCTGTGTGTTCATCAGAGAGGGGGAGTGTGTGTGTGTGTGTGTGTGGCGTTGTGTTACATCACCCACATGATTGCAGAAGTAGAGGAATAAGAAGCGTAATAAAGATTTGCAGATTGTTCGCGCACACCTTTCATATGGCTTCCCTGCGGCATACATCAATTTCCTGTTTTTCCCCGTTTCCAAATGTCCCATAGTGACGCTACGTTTTACCAGGTTCAGCCTTGTTTCATGTCCCGTGTTAGACGAGTCCACACTTCTCATCATCCGCATGAAGCTAGGTTGATCAATATTTATCCAGAAAACAACAACAAAATATGTTCTTTCTCCGGTACAACCCCAAGTATGAGCCTGGTATTAATTTCCCTCTGGTCCATCACTTCTTTCAAACACAAAGTCAACGTTCACGTCCTCCTGTGAGCTGGTAGTATTTTGTCTTGTTTGCAAAAGCTGCAGCAGACTCATTCAAGATCCGCGATAAGCAAACTATCAGAACTTTAGTGGCTGCAGCACTCAAAGCACCTCAATCCCAGGCGGAGGAGGCAGGTGGGTAGGCCATCGATCCCTCCTTCTATCCACCCGTTCCGACCTCTCGATCCGTCATTCTTCCACCCACAAATGCAATCATTCCTCTATCTATCCAATACATCCATCCATGTGTCCAGCAAGCCACTCCATCCATTTGTCCATCCACCTTGCCATTCATCTACCATCATTTATGAATTATAGTAAGTTACTTCCATCCGTTCCTTTTGCAAATTGTGTATTTTAACCATAACTGTTACAGTGTCTATTGACGGTCATTGGTCTGGAATTGATTACAGTGTGCATGTTTATGTTGAGGCTTATCCAGATGTAAACAATGGTTTTAAACATTGTAGTAATAAATAGACAGATGGATGTCAAAGGAAAGACAGCGAGACAGTGTGAGACAGAGAGAGCGAGACAGAGAGAGAGGCGAGAGTGAGAGAGAAAGGTCAGGATAGGAGTTAGGTTTAAACACGCATATAATGGAGTCTTTAATCAGTCATCAGTTGCTGCATGCTCAGATACACACATGCACACACAAACCCAAACCAATATGGGGTATTACGAGGGAACAAGAGAACTGTCAACAAGACCTTTCGGGAGAGAGAAAATTGATTAGACCCTCATGATGGGCTGAAAGCAGCAATGAGCTGGTGGGCTGTACTGCACCATGTCTACTAGCACACGCGCACACACGCACACACACACACACACACACACACACACACACTACACAATTATATGAACACACACATTAACGCTAACACACTCGAAGAAATGCATCCACATGGACAAACACAGACCCTTCCAGACACACATACACACACTCACTCAAGCACTCAAACAAATGCATCCACATGAACACACACAGACACACACTCATTCACGCGAACAAATGCATCCACATGAACACATACACACTGGCACGAACACACTCAGTGGTACAAATGCAAGCGCATCCACCTGAACACACACACACACAGAAACACACACACTCAAACAACTCAAGAACATTCACATGAAAACACATTCACTCACACACACAACTAGCATCACAGCAAATATATATATATATATATATATATATGTATATATATATATATATACATATATATATATAGTTTATATTTTGGTATGAGTTTGATTCTCCCAGAAATATGTTGGCAGGGCGCTCACAGAACACACACTGACACATGATGCCTTCTGCCGGTGGGGGGGGGGAGGGGGCATGGGGGGAACGAAGGGTCGTGTGCAGATGGAACATTTCACCCTGCCCCCCACCCCTTACCTATTCTGCTCCGTCGACGCATCTCTACCCTGTCACACACTGTCTCCACCTTGAGTCCCCCTCCCCCACTGCTCCCCACTCCCCCTCTCTCTCTCTCCCCCTCTCTCTCTCTCCCTCTCTCTCCCTGTCTCTCTCTCTCCCTCTCTCTCCCATTTCCATTTCCTTGCCGTCCGACCCGCTCCGCCGCATCTCCATAACCTGCCGACGATCTTCATCATTTTCCCATTATAATAACCATATCTTCTTCTCCCAACCCCCCTCATGCTCCTCCTCTATCCCCCCCTTCTCCTCCCCCTCCTCCGCCTCCTCCTCTCACATTATTTTGCCAGCCACCACTTAAAAACAGAGATACGCAAAACCACACCATTTAACCGAAAAGCCAATGACACGCCGTGGTGACTCATTTCATCCTTCGCTCTTTGATACCGTTTGAAACATTTGGTAATCGTGTGCTTGAGATCTTATCGCGTCCATTTCTTCCCCCCCCTTCTCCTCCCGGCCACGCCCTTCCTCTAATTATTCCTTTGGTGCCAATAAACTCTGACTGGCAGACAAAATGAGCTGCTTGCAATCATAAATGCTTTACGGCCCTGATTGTGTTTGTGGCGTGTAATGAAGCAATATGCCGTCCCATATTTTCACGGGTGAGAGGCAGAGCAACGAATGAAGGAATACAACAATGACATGGAGGAGGGGGAAGGAGTGGAGCGAGGAGAGGAGAGGAGAGGAGAGGAAAAGAGGAGGGAGGGGATGGGTCAAAAGAGATGGAGAACAAAAACAATGACAATTCAAACAGGGACAATGTTAAAGGTAAGGAGGACCTCCTGGCAATGCGGGGAGGGAGGTGAGGAAGATGTAGGGGGAAGGTGACGGGATAGGAGGTGACGACACCTAGCCCAGGTGTCGCAACGCTGGAGGCAGAAGCCAGCCTGCTTTAGCATCGCAAAAGTGTCCCCTTTAAGCTGGTCATGCATGCTCACATGCTAAATGTTCTCAAAAGGGCTTACTATGGTTGTGAACATGGGTGTGGCTATGTATATGTTAACATGTGGGGTTATGCACGGTGTGCGTTAACATGCATGGATACATAGACGTTCACGTGCACGGTTGCTTGTTTGTGCGTGAACGCGGGCCGAGGGTGTCTGATCAGCAGATACGAACGGAATTGATTGCTTAACCTCCTTGCAGAGGACTGTGCGTGTACGCGCGCACGCGTGCGAGTGAGCGTGCACGTGTGCGAGTGAGCGTGTGTGAGGGTTTCACGATAATTGGCCACTGCAGTGATCAACCGATGCCGCTAATTCTGGGTCGGAGTGCATTAATATTGACAGACAGGCAATTAACACGGGATCATCGGCAGCATGCAGCTGGCCAATCACTGCCATCTGAGGGATTGATTTATTCATTCATTTATTTATTCTTTTTTTCCCTTTTTGGTCGCCCACCTGTGTGCCGGTAGAGTGGTGTGACCCCGCCACCTGCTGTGTGCGTCTGCTTGACGGCTCATGTAGGGGGAAAAAAAATGCACACACACACACACACACACACACACACATATACACACACACACACATACACATAATGTCTATTAAGAGCCTTTGGTGTCCCGTTATCTCAGTCAGAGTGGATTTCCCCCTCAAACGATGAACAAAGAGCCAAGCACAGCACAATCAAGCGAGTGTTGAGGGGGGGATAATTAAAATGGGTTGAGTGAGTTGTACCTCACAGCTTTTTCCACTTTTGCCACAGATTTTGTTTGGTCAGATTCTTTTTTTTTTATCAACAAACAAACACGCATCGACCCCCATCGCAAACGAGAAGCCAAACTACCGACTAATGACTCATTGATAGGCATACACATGCGCCGGCATTATTTTAGCAATTTCCTTGTGTCTTGTCGGAGGTTAATTCATGTAGATACTCCCTTGATCCCCCATAAATCCCTCTTTCCATTTATTCCACTCTTTTCTCTGCGAGCGCCGTCGCGCAATAATCGATTTTGGCAGCAGCTTGAGGTTTCTCAGCACGCCGATTCTTCACATGCGCTGGCAAACGGTTGCGACGTTGGCACACGTCTTGACTATCGGATTAGGGTCCCTGGTCTATTGGATTAAACACAGATTATAAAAACGGCTCTATGTTTTAAGAAAGACCCGTTTTCCTACAGCCGCTTTATCCGTGGAAAGCCTATCTTTCATCCCTCGGGTGGGAACGCGACTGGAGGAAGCTGGGTGAGACACACTGTATCATTGTTGGGTGATTAGCATGGTGTTGATTGAGCGCTGAGTCAAACGGGTGACACAAGTGTCACGCACGGACGGAGAGGTTTGAAATGCCAGAAATTCTCTCTTGGATCCAGCGGTCCTAACATTAGAAGTAGAAGTAGCAGTAGAACCTCTGTTGGGAGACGGTACAGAGCCTTGGATAGAAACCAACATCTGTAAGGGGAGGAGTTACGCCTGGTTTCCAGTTTGGGTATGGAGAGTCCACTGAAGAAGACACATAAGGGTGAGTGGAGGCTTTTTGAGGAGGATTTTAAGGAGTGTACCAGTTTGTAAAAAAACTAAAAACCCTGAAATGTACCTTTCAATCATATTTGAGCTCCAATCAAACTTTAGATATTAATAGAATAAAGTCTGATTTCTGAGGCTTTCCATTGCCTAGAGCAGCAGTTGGCACTAAGTCAGCTCCCAGAGTCCTGAACGTCCCCACCTTCTACTCCATGGCACACATATATCCCTGCCATCATGCCTTCCACTGCTCTATTTTCCTGCTGTATTGTCTTCATTCTGCTCTCTCTCGACCGCCCACTCCCTAACCCCCAACCCCACTTATTCCACTATCTCTCTCTCTCTCTCTCTCTCTCTCTCTCTCTCTCTCTCTCTCTCTCTCTCTCTCTCTCTCTCTCTCTCTCTCTCTCTCTCTCTCACGGTGCGGTCGTCTTCCAATGTACCATGCTGCTGAGTTATTCCTTGGCCCGGGATGTAAATGTTTAATGCTGCGTCGACAGACCCCCTGATCCCCAGCCGTCGAGCCGAGAGGAGCACACATACCTGGGTGGGGCCGTGGGTGTGAGTGCGTGGCTGTTGCGAGGAGTGTGTATTGTGTGCGAGTGTGCAGGGGGTTGGGTGGGGGAGGAGCCTGGGGAACGCCTCACCTCTGGAAGGCAGATTAGAGTGGTGTGCAGGGGCCAGATCAAGAGGTGGGGGAGGGGTGGGGGATAAATCTTGCCTGACAGCTGGGTTGTGTTAACCCTTGCAACCATGGGGGGGTGGGGGGGGGGTCAGCAGCGGCCACACTTGCTAGGGATCCACAAGGGTCAAACGCGGAGGGATGGAGAGGTGAAATGGAGAGGTGTGGAGCAGAACAGGAGGGTTGGTCATGGGGGTATATAGATGGATGGTTGACGGGAGGAATAGACAATGAGCAAGTGGTCAAGGATGGAGTGTGTCAGGGAAATGAGGCAAGGTATGATTTAGGTTTTGATTCACCATGTGAGCACCGCAGAGGGGTAAATCATGTTGAAAAAGGGGTACGAGGATGGAGATGGATGAGGAAGGTCGACCCCATCCATGGGGTCACAGAGGAGGTGGTTACAAGGAGGACAGACACCCTGCATTGGGTCCGTCAAAGGCTCAGGCTGCAACCCGGCGTATGGGATGTTTGACTGCCGTCAATTAGCCCAACCTGCATATCTTTGGAGGTGTGTGAACCTCCAAAGATATGGGGGAACTGATATGGGCGAGTGCAGGAGAATGCAGAGAAATTCCCTAAACTCAACAAACCCAAGCAGAGGATATATCCTAGGTTGGCTCTGTTGACAGAAGCCTAATTCTGTGGTTCTAACATAAAAATGCATCTCCTAATGCATTACGGAGATAAACTATACATTAAAACATTAGCATCAAAATCAAAACCATCCTCATCCTTCAAAAGAAAAAATGCTACCATCCAATTTCCTATTAACCCAGAGGTAGTGTCGTAATTCCTAGCCTCCCGCCCCCCCCCAAAAAAAAAAAACTATAAGAAGATGCCATAAATAAATATTACCCGAATCCCATTAATCAATATTCAGTTTGCTGCGTGGCCCCGGGACCTACTGGCGGCGACGGCTCCCGGTGCAGAGCAGCTCTGGCCATGCTGAGCGACAACAACAACAGCCAACGACGCGGCCAAGCTCATTAGAGACGCTCAAATGCACATGTTCGGCTACTGCTAAGAACCATGGGATTGTTGGGACCGTGGGGGCGTGCTCCGGTGGCGGCTGGTGGCTGGTGGCTGGTGGCTGTGGTAGGGGGGGAGGGCGGGGGGGGGGTTTGTGTGTTGCACTCACAACACTAAACCCTCATTTATTCCAGGCAGGCGAGGTGCAGTAACGGGACGGAACGCCGAAAAAGTGACGGATGGATGGAGGTGCAGCCAAGCACTAAAAGGATGAAAAAAAAGAAAAGAACTGCAGTAATATGGCGACAGAGTTAGAGTCAGAGGAGGACACCAGAAGGTGGGCGGGGGGGGGGGGGAGGTTGAAGAAGATGGAGAGAGCGAGAGGCAGGGCTGACAGAGTGGGCTGTCTTCGCTCCAGGGCAAGTCCAATGACATTTCCATTCTTCATTAGCCAGTCTCTTTATGGCGGGTATGTTTACCCCGCTCTGCTGCCAGTCCCACCGCAACCGGAGTTTGATCGTTTATCTCTTTAAAAGTTGTGCGGAGCGGGAGGAGGGGGAGGCGGAATGCAGAGTTCCAGGCAGAGGCACCCTGCTGAGCTGTGCATCGCGGGGCTCTGTGACATATGGCACTGAATGAGACGCCACAGGTAAATAGTCAAAGAGCTATGATATGGAGATGTAATGTCACATGCATGCCGGGTGAGACACCCCCGTTTCCACTTACATAGACGGCAACCTATATTATACGTCTGAGATCAGGCCAAAGCCGCTGAGCATTGTAAAGTATACAGCACTTGCTGTGCCAGGGATTAACGCCTTTGTGCTCGCTATGCCAAACAATTTATTTAAATGGCTTGAAAGAGATCATCGAGAAAGAGAGACCAATTAATTACCCCTTGTGTCTTAAAAAGCAGGCCAATTGGAAGGCAGAGGTCTGCTACAATAGGAATAGTTGCCATAGTAACATAGTGTGTGTACACAATAGGGAGGGGGGATCGAATTCCCCCAGGCCGTAGCAGGGATACCCTGCAGGTGTATTTCTGTCTGACTTGAGACTGGTGGAGCAGCAGAGGTGTTTGCGGTGTTAGACGCGTTTATGTGTGGGCAGACTGTGTCTCCCACTGGGGCATTTGCTGCAAGGACAAGGGCTGGAAAAAAATAAAGAAACCAAATGAACAGAAAGACAATTATATCATTAGGTAATTCAATTAAATAAATGCCTGCGCATTGATAAATGTCAGGGCCGGTCTCTCTCTCTCTCTCTCTCTCTCTCTCTCTCTCTCTCTCTCTCTCTCTCTCTCTCTCTCTCTCTCTCTCTCTCTCTCTCTCTCTCTCTCTCTCTCTCTCTCTCTCTCATGCAATCCATCTGAGTAATTTTTCCATTTGCCCCATTTACAGACCGATGTGGTCTATGTACTGCCAATGGGAATAAAGTGCACATACACAGTAATATGTTGCTGTTTCTAATCATGGCCCTGGACCCAAAACACAGGACAAAATTAAGTGACACTCCAGAATGGAGGGAAGAGAGAAGAAGTGAATTTTTTGCAAAATAAGCCAAAAAAAGATATGAACGGGAAAAATAAATACGATTGAGGATATAATTAGAATTGGATCATCATAAAAAAGTGAAACGAAAGACAAAGTGGGAGGGGTACGACTGAATGATTTGTCTGCTTTAAGAGCTGTGCCCCAAGTAAAGAGACGCACAGGCGCACACACACACATACACACACACACACACACACAGGCATAGCTGAAAGAGTCAAAGCAACATGGGAAATTAATGTAATAGTATCTACTGCTCCTTCAACAGTGTACAGCAACAACAATGGGGTTGGTGGGTTGGTTGGGAATCTGATGGCCATTCAGGTGGATAAAACATCTAGCAGCACAGTACATTTCTTTATTTGAATCCAGCTAGAACCACTCCCCTGGCGCTGCTTAGATTCCACGGTGGATAAAGGCTCCAGGAACAGAGATATTCCATTTACCAAAGATGTGCTCACAGTCACGGTGTGGGTTAACAAGTGTTAGCTCTCTAGGAACCAACATCTGAGTTTCCTTGCACGGGTTAGCTTTCCACACGATAAGCCCCTGCTCTCCCCCAGCCAACCAGGTTGCAACTTTAAAGCGCTCTGCACTGCCTTACTGCTCCCGGCAATTGCTTACAACCAAGGATTGCTTATCATCTCAGGGCTGGATGCTAATTACATTGGATTGACCCTTAAGGAACGAGGACTTAATTGCACATGTGTGCAGGTGCTGTGCGCCGAGACGTCCTATTGAACTCACAGCACTACTACCTGTAGGCGTCGCTAGTTTGGTGGTTAGCATTCAGGATATGACTTTGCCTGCGGCGGTTGCAAAATTAGCATCCCAGATAGCACTAATAAGGCCATTGGAATTCAGACGTGGAACAGCAGTCACAGTCCAAATTTAGGTCTGAGGTAGCATTAGCATGTGCAGGAAGTGCTGCCGGCTGGGTTGGGGGGTGGGCTAGGTGGGGGAGGGGGTGGGTCGAGGCTAAGTGATTAACGGGGAGAAGGCTAGCTTCTCGTGCAGGATCAGTGTTGGGGTCTCCGCCACAGCAGTGGTGTAGGGGGGGCTGACTTGAAAGAAAATGTAAAAGTAAATATATCAGAACTATCAGAAACAGGGGGTCCACAGTTATCATTCCCTTGTTTTTGTGAACAGACACCCAGCTGAGATCAGATATTGTCGGGCAGTAGCTCACATATGTGATACAGAAATGATGCTACAATAACAACACCCACCATCTCTCTCAGACACACACTAAACCCGCACATGCTCCTCTCAGGTCCGTGGTCGTACTTGGGTGGTAAACAGCTTGTTTGTGTGCGGATGTTTCAAGGTCCCCGTGATTAAAACGGCTCGAAAGCACTCCTGACACTCCATTACCCAGCATGCCCCGGGTGAGACAGAATTGTACATATTGATTTCATGCCTCATTACACCTTGTGTCTAACGATGTTATTGTTCTTCCCTCACGCTACGGGGTGCCGCTGCGCTGGGAGATGACCAGGTAGAGTTCTGGGCAGGGACGGGTGGACAGCCAACAAATGAACACATTAGAAGTAGTTTCCCTGGTTGTTGGGGCACATCTGTAGTGTCACATGCTAAAAAGTGCTGACCCATTTTATATGGGGTCCACAATGAGGATAGTCCAGTGGTTCACTTCCAGTTGAAAGGTTCTGGGATCGAATCCCAATGTCCAGTCTACCCGTGGGAGCCCTTGAGAAAGGTGCTGAACTGACCGGCTCGTCAATGACATATATGCAAAAAGAATATCACTGTCGTGATGGATAAGTGTCTACTCAAATGAGTAGGTAGAAATAGCTCATCATATACATAAATAGACAGCAATTGAAGATTGTGACTCTTCATAGATTCTTCCTAGTGTATAAACTTCCGACATACTGACTCAGGCTTTCATGATTATATCTGCATGTCTGTTAAGCTTCCATCGTTTGCTAAGTCACCTTTTGAGATGATTTTTATTCTTTCTTCCTGTTATTGTAAAGCCTGGCAAATGAATTATGAGCATTGGTTGAGAGCTCCAACTCAATTAGCTTGCAAGACAGTCGTTGGCTCCAGATCTCTTAATCTGGAGCGGAGAACTTTCTCTTAGTACCCGCCTGCCAAAGCCCCATCTGAAGCAAAGCACGCTTTCAGCTATTTTGGGGTTTGGCAAGTCCAATTACTGAAATGCCTACAAATCTTCACAACTCTGTGGTCGTCAGCTGTGACAGTGGGCATTGCCCCAACACAAAATATCGCTCCGCATTTGCACTTTCGCGGGTTTAGCCACAAGTTCCATGAACTACAAAAGACTAAGAAAACACAGAAAATAAAGAATAATGTGTATTATCTGGTGTCAGTTTCAGTTTTCTAAAAAGGCCTCACGCACCAGCAGGAAATCCAATAGCCACGTTTTTGGTTCCTCGCAGAATTCAATCAACCTGCCATTGCGGAGGTATACAGTGATGCAAATAATATTCAATTATAGACTTTTCAAATCCTGCCTGTGTGTGTGTGTGTGTGTGTGTGTGTGTGTGTGTGTGTGTGTGTGTGTGTGTGTGTGTGTGTGTGTGTGTGTGTGTGTGTGTGTGTGTGTGTGTGTGTGTGTGTGTGTGTGTGTGTGCTTGTGTCTCGTCTCCATCCACTTATTAAATATCTTAAATGGAAAACTTTGAACATTTAGCCATTAATTCCCAGGGAGGCCTATGCAGGTGTTTGTGTTTTCCTTGGGCGAGCATCTCGGCTGACTCAGCGGCTGACTCTCCCGGGTGCTCTCTCTCAGGTCCTCAAAGGCACTGTGCGGCCCGGTGCTATGAACGCTCGCTCTTCTCCCACTGATTGACCTTCGAACGGTAATTGGCGAGTCTGGCCGTTTGGTGGGCCCGGCGGAGGTACTGGTGGAAGGCAGCCAGGAAACTTGTTCCCATTGTGTCACACAAACACACACACACACACACACACACACACACACACACACACACACACACACACACACACACACACACACACACACACACAAATGCACACCTTTTTCCCTGCTTGGATAATTCTTGCTTCCCCTCCCTCATATTAAACCTCATTATTTATCAAACCACTAGGGCTGTTCTCCAGCTGCCAACCATTCCGTCCCGTTTACCCCTCACTATCAGCCTCCCTCCCTGTTTCTTTCTCCTCATTCTTTTGTTTTTCCCCTTCTATCAATCCTATCATTTCCCTTCATATTGCGACCACATCTCTCTTTCCATCGCTCTCTCGCCTGTCTCTGAATGCCCTAACAAACTCTCACCCCTTCATCATCACTCACACACTCATACTCTCCCACTACTTGAATGCTCTCAGTTACCTCTAAATAGTCTCTCTCTCATACACACACAAATATCATCACACATACACAAACAAATGCAAATATCTTCACACACACAAACACATATGCTAATCTCATGAACACATCCCGCACAAGAATATTATCACACACACAAACACACACACACACACACACATCCCACTCACACACAAAAAATGTTGAAAAATGTTGACAAAAAAATTGTTGACATTTAACACCTTCAGACACACACAAACGCACACAGACACACACAAAGTAATGCACACTCAAATGTGCACACAAATAATGTTCACCAACAGTTCTCTCTAGCACGCCTGCATGCCAAACACCCACAACCCCCCCCCCCCCCCCCCCCACACACACACACACACACACACACACACACACACACACACACACACACACACACACACACACACAGAGAGCAAAAGCCTCCATAGAGCACAGCAGCCCCAGGCCAGCGTCTAATAATTCCTCCCCAGCCAGGGATCCTCTGAGCCCGGGAAAGACAGCCCAACCCTTCCCCTCCTCTTCCTGCCTCCTATCTCCCACGTCTCCCACGGACGCTCTGGCGGTGAGGAAAATGGCAGATCGAGAGAGAGAGAGAGGCTATTACCCGGACACACTACCTAATCAAGCTAGCGTGAAAGCCACTCCGAGTGTCCCCTATACTCTTCCTGCTTTCAGCCATCTTGCAGCCCAGCCCATTGGCAATGGTGGGGGGAGGGGGGAGGCCTCCGGCTAAACACACCCGACACTGGCAAGTCGGAGAGCAGTAGGAGTGGTTCTACAGGACAGGAGGTACAGTATTTCTTCCTAGTGAAGCGATGGCGAGGAGGCTGCTGCAGTGCAGGAAGACAGTTTTGGGAAGGGCGATTCTTTTAATGGGATATCCTTTTCTGTGCGTGCAGGTGTGGGTGTGTGTGTGCATGTGTATGTCCTGCTGCTGTTGATTGGACTTAGTTTTAGAGCTCTCAAAACAAAAGAAAAACCAAATGACAGCCCACTTCTGGATTACATTGTTCTTACTAAACACACACACACACACACACACACACACACACACACACACACAGTGGATGGAACACATGCCTCTAGAGTAACTGATCCACCCCACTCGCCCAGTGAGAGCAGGAGCTGAAGGACATAGAGGACACATTGCCCTGACAGGAAGCAGGTGTCCTCAACAAGAAGAAAAGAACAAGAACAACAAGAACAAGAACGTCAACAAGAAGACAAAACAAGATGGCGCCCAATCCCATTTCCTCATCTGGAAAAACAACAACGACCCAAAATAGAAGGCCCGGCCAGGGGTGCCACACAAGAGAAGAACAGCACGTGTGTCCTGTGAATATCTGCTGATTCAGAGACAGAACAAACGGTGTGGCAGCAGGCAGCAAGGTGTAGCTTGTGCGTCAACTGCAGCCACAGCGGAAGAGGACTCGACACTCTCTATTACCCCTGCAAGGTCGCGCACACCCCTGCCCTGCCCTGCCGTGAGAACGCTATGACCGTGGTCTTTCATTTCTTTGTTGTTGTTCTCCTTATGTTCGCTGATGTTATCTTCTGTCATGGTCAACCTCCTCCCGGTTCTTATTTTGTCCCTTGCAGTCACACTACTGCCACTGCTGATAATCACGTGAACAACACACAAAAGGCTTGCCACACTGTCGACTGGAAATTGCGACGAATAATTATGAGTTTATCTGTGTGGGTGTTTGTGTTGATATTATGCATGCCAAGGGTGCAAATTCAATTCAACGTGTGTCACTGATGCACGCGGAGAGTCACAGTTTCAAAGGTTTAGGTGCAGCACGGTTAAAAGCCCCCATGGTGTCCATTTGTGTGTGGGCATGTGTGCGTGCGAGCCACAGCGAGATAAAGTCTGTTTGTGTGTGTGTGTGTCACCCACGGACACACATGTGTCCGTGGGTGACGTGGGTCCGCCCAGGGTGGCCTTTCACACCTGACTATCTTTTGAAGAACGAAGGCGGGCGCCCAGTGGGACATGTCAGTCGATGCTCGAATCAAACGGAACGGACACACACGCATTTGTGTGTGTGTGTGTGTGTGTGTGTGTGTGTACCACCGGATTGATCTGAAGCATGTTTGCTCGGCCCCCCCCACCCATGAATTATCAAAAAAAATAGTCAGCGCCACCCGATGACAATGTGTACGGCGCCAAGCCAGCGAGGTACTTGACACTCATTGGCTTCCAGGTGGGCGTCAGAAGGGGAGTTGTCGTGCGTTTCAAAGGCCAACCGAGTGCCCTGAAGATGGAAGCCAGGAGCATAGGCACACCACAGTCTCGAGAAGAGAATATATTAGCCTTCCTTAGTGCCGAGAGAAGGAGGAGAACAACAAAGAACCAAGGGAGCCTCAGCGGGTTTTCTTCCTTTTTTGATTCACAATGAAATCCCCCCCCCCTCCCCCTTTGTCAGATGTGAACCTTTTGGTAAGTGAAGCGGTCACGGGGTCAACCGGCAGTACCTCTGGAGCACATGATGATGGAGGGAGAATCAGGTGGTGCACCGGGAGTGGAGGAGACGGAGGAGGAGGGAGGATCTCTGCGGGCATTTCTGAAGAGGAAGATTTGAATGTGTGTGTGTGTGTGTGTGTGTGTGTGTGTGTGTGTGCGTGCGTGCGTGCGTATGCCGGCAGGATCGTGTCATATTACGTGCGCATATATCAACTGAACGTGTCACACCCGCGTGCTTTCACGCCTGTGCAGCAGACAGCGCCTGACGTGTAATGTACTTTCCTCATTGACTTATAATAGTCCCCCGTTCACACGCACGTTCACGCGTGATGACTGCTGCACGCCGGTAATCACACTTCGTAGTGACTACGTGTAACATTCATGCGTTTTTTAGCAAACGCACACATTAACGCTCGCATGAAGATAATTGAACATTTTTGTCAGGCGCTCACACGTACGCGTAAACGACGTGCGCAAACTCTGTCACGCGTAACAAGAAGCTGCGTACGTATGAAGCAGCGTGCGCACATCTGCCGGTCACTGTTTGACAAATGTTGTTACGCGTTCACACACACGTGTGGTCGCAGATTCTGATGCTGCGCGGCCGGAAGTTGATCTGCACGGTGCGCACACTACGCGTTACATGAACGTGTAGTGTAGTTGTTCTGTGTTCCATTTTCATCCATCCCCTGGTTGACTAAAATGAAAAGGCCAACTACACTACACGTTCATATTACGCGTAGTGTGCGCGCACTGCAGATCAACTTCCGGCCGCGCAGCATCAGAATCTGCGACCGCACGTGTTTGTGAACGCGTAACAACATTTGTCAAACAGTGACAGACAGACGTGCGCACGCTGCTTCATACGTACGCAGCTTCTTGTTACGCGTGAAATACAATCTGCGCGTAACAACGCACGCACACGCATGCATAACAAAGTAACCATGCGTGCACACACACGTTGCTGCGCATCTTTCCAAGTGTTTTGACTTCGATTTCACCCCATAGCGTGCGTGCGTGCGTGCGTGCGTGCGTGCGTGCGTGCGTGCGTGCGTACGTGCATGTGACTTTGATGATAGTGGTAGGGAGACAAAATGATAGTTGATGAAAATGTCAAGCAATACCTGCCCACCCAGATAAAGCTTCCTTCACAAAACCAAAACTCTGCGCCACAAAAAAATCTGCACCACCACCATTAGCGAGCGATGACCTCACCAGCGGGATTACGTAACCCACTTCTAAACAGGGAGGAGAACGTCACGTGACTTAATCCTCCACAGCAATTATGACATAGCCGCTGGCTCCCCAAATGACTTGCCGTCTGATAGCGGAGCTCATTTGTTTCCCACACCATTACTTTACAGCCTTGAAGAATCGCAAAAAGATTAGCGATTTCTCTCTGTTAAATGTCCTACGTGCTTGAAAAAAAAAAAAAAAAAAAAAAACATACCAGCCATTAATTCCCCTGATATACATGTATATATGCATATGTACATGGATGAAATATGACGTTGGGCCCCTGTAGAGATTGCCTGAAGACAAACAAACCTTTATAGTTGATAGCAGTGGACCTTCTAGAGAGAGGCAGAGGAACTCCTAGACAGTACATCCACCTGATCCCTTTGTAAAAGTGCGGAACGGCATGTGAGGGATGTTGCTGTGTATTAGAAGTGCTGCGATCTGAGAGAAGCGAGTGAGACTCTGTTGCACCGGTGCATGTGTATGGGACGTCAGAGTACATCCTAAAAGGACGTCTGACATTGGACAAACGGGGCGGGGCCATAGTTTACACAGAAGCAAAATACAAATGATTCTCCAAAAACACTAGGTGTGTGTGCCAGACGCTACTGCCCCCTGTTCTCCATTGAAACAAATGAGTGAATATGTTGTAAGTACAGCTTTGATGGCCTCGTAATGACGTTAAGGACGTTTTTGAAAAGCAAGTCATCTGTAATAGACGGCACAAACTAGTCTAGCAAGATACCAGGATTTCTAGGGCAACTCTGGGAACATTGAAATTTTGTGTGATGTCTTTTTCTGCTGGCAGGTTAGGGTGTGTGATGCAACATGGTGCAAAATGCCCTGCACACTTAAACAGATACCGTGGCTGCGGTGCAGGGATCAAGCAGGAACCAGGACCGTTTAATCTAAAAGTGCACAGGATCTAACCCATGGCTACACAGTCCAAGGCTTGGAAGGGTGTCTTTGATAAAGATAAAAAAATAAAAACATACTTCAGTTGCCAGATTATAGTGCAATACATCCCCCCCCCCCCTTTTAGCCTGTCATTCATCTCAGGGTGCAGGTGTTTGCAACATTCATGTTGAATTCACAGCTTATACCCACCAACTGCCAGTACACTAGCCGGGGTATGGCTGGGACAGGATGTCTAGAGAATTTTGTGCTTTAAAAAGCTGCTTGGGGTAATTCCCTCTACATGATGTGTAATGCATGCAATCCTGTGTGTATTTTTGTGTCTTTGTGTGTGTGTGTGTGTGTGTGTGTGTGTGTGTGTGTGTGTGTGTTTGCAGATCTTTTCAAAGCAGGCCCTTGGGACAACTATTGATATGAGACCACATTATCGTACCCGGGGATAAAAAAAATAAAATGACACTGGGAAATTATTTCACTGATAACGACGTATTACAACATATTACCTTGTTACTCCCCTCAAACCACTGGGCCACACAAACCACACACACACACACACACACACACACACACACACACACACACACACACACACACACACACACACAGCCACACTCACAAGGATACACACATATACACACTGACACACAAAGACTATCTCACACACACACACACACACACACACACACACACACACATACATATACACACTGACACACAAAGACTATCACACACACCAATACACACACACACACACACACACACACACACACACACAGAGCAGACAGATGGTGCCTTCTAAATGAGAGCTAAATCGTGCGAGTATCGCTGTGGGGGGGGAAGTTGTGGAGAAAGGTGTGTGCTAGACATGTTGATGTGGTGAACAGGCAGGGACCCACGCACAGATGCACACACACCCACTGCAGATGTGAGATACAAGGTGCTTTTTATATATATATATATATATATATATATATATATATAGGCAGACTTCCAACCAAAGTTCCTCTTTAGAGAGTTGACTCTCATAACAACCTACAAAGACACATGTACATACTCACACACACACACACCCACACACACACACACACACACACACACACACACACACACACACACACACACACACACACTCTGTAGACACACAAACCTCACATAAATACACACACAAAAAGATATACAGAGACAGAGAGAGAGAAACCTAGACACACACCGAACACAAACACACAAAAAAAAACAGACATGCATTGTTAACAAACACACTCTCTCCCCACCCATCAACCGCTGATCTAAAATTAGATCAGTCAGGAGTATGTTCCAGATTTCAGATGTGCTGATACAACAGAGCCGGCCCACATAACTCCCCACACCTCTTACTTTTACTCTGCAACAACAATACAATCATCCAGTTTCATCGTGTCTTGTTATACTTCATGACTATAACCTATAACAATAATGTTTCTGTGTGTGTGCGTGTGTGTGAGTACATGTGTGCATGCGTGTGTGTGTGTGTGTGTGCGTGTCTACTGGCAAATATATTATTTGGTTACTTATGTTTTTGCACAGGAATTATGTAAATGTTTTATTCATGAAAGACTGTTCAGCAGGCAGACTTGCTTACAGTGATACATCATGGATAGTCACAACACACACACACACACAATACAAAATATATGCAAGCAGATACAGAAAAGCAATGTCAATGACTACGGCTACGAGAGTGAGAAATTACTTGGGGGTTTGGCCTAATGAGAATGGAGTGGTAAGCATGTACTGTATTTAATACTATTATTTTACAGAGCCAAAGAAAAACAGTTAAGTGTCTCCCTCAAGTGTAGCTTTACAGTATGACAAACTTAACTATGTATAAACCTCTAAATTATATTACATTGAAGTAATTCAGGCAGTAAAGCAGTGCAGTATCACAATTCCATGCTATATTATATGATCATTCCTTTAGGATAGCCATTTTTGCCATCTGTGATACATTCTCATGCAAAAAAAGGATAAAGAAATTTCCTTTTTGCAAGGTTCCACATTGCATAAATATGTGTCCTCATGTTAAAAGTTTAAAAAAAATGTATCATTATATTTTGGGCTGTTTATATATTCAGGGAACATAAAGTATCCTTCCTAATGGATTCCCTGTGTCAAGATGTTGCATCTGCTTATTTTATGGTTCAGCTTTTGTGAAATATCCTAAGTGTGCCACAGGCAGATTGCAGAGATGAAAATAATGAAGATCCCAACTGTGACACATGCATAAAGTGGAAGAGGGGAAGTATGTGATGAATACTAAAGGTTTTCAGGACTAATGGAGTTCTAGGGAGGCTTTTAATTTGAAACGCTCTACACCTCAAGCAGAGAAAACCTCATTCTATTTTGTCTCTTGTGCTTTTAGATTTCCTATAATTGCAATATTGGTTGAAGACATTATTGCATGGCTTCTCAACTAAATTGTATTACTACAAATAGATAATGAAGAAAATGTAAGATTTGCTTCTATTGAATTTTCAACAAGGATAATAATTGTTGTGTACCTGATGATTAGGTTTACATGTAAGGGATAATGTATAGAACGCTGGTCATTATCCAGACATGGCGAACAGGACACAGACGCGAAGCAGAGGTGTCTTACTTCGCCCTGAAGGGGCTTATTTCCCAATAATGACCAGCAACGTTCTATACATTATCCCGCTTATTACACGGCTACTTGCCAAAACGAAAGAATAACTTCACACAATGTCTCTTTTTACAATTTATTTGTTACCAGCATTCGTAGTGTTGATCAGCAGAGAAATAGTCCGCCAAAGACGTTGACGTCCCTTAGCAACCGAGTACGCTGGGGTTGTTACCGGACCACTTGTGGAGCAGTGGCGGCTGGTGGTTTTTAAAGTAAGGGAGGAAGGACTGCGCGCTTGGTTGCCATTGGCCTGCTTGCACTGTTAGTGGTGTATGGTGGCATAAGTATGTGAGAATCAATTTGTTTCAGGGTGTTTTGGTGAATTACAAAATAGCAGGGAGGGATAATTATGTGAATAAAATTGATACAAATCCACCAGTGGCAGCATTGTATTTTGAAAGCTGGTGGGCAGCATGTCTTGGACTATAAGGGCAGAAGCAAAGGATGCAAAGCCAATTAATCAAATCAGGCCTACTCTTGATTTGTAAAACTAAATAAAAAAATCTGGGCCTATCATTGGGCCTATTTTTGCCCTCAATGACTGAAGCTATTGGTTGTAATTTGGCTATGTTTATTTTCAGCTACAATTGTTTTAAGAAAAATTAAGACACAAGACCAAAAGTGACGCCATTTAAAATGCATCATGCTCTGAATCATTCATTAACATCCTTTCCACAATATTAAACAGAACGGTCAGAGTAACAAACAATTAAAAGAACAACAAGAACATCATTTCACAATTATTGACATGGGCTGTAAGCCTAACATTGTTTGAGGAAAATGTGGATGTTAATTGATGTTTCAGAATGTTGGTCATGGTGTTAAGCCAAATAAGATTGAGGGACTTCATTTATAGATCAAGTCAATCCTCCTCGCTGTTTGTGTTGCAATATCAGTGACCTGGTCTGCACCGTTCACATAAGTGAACAGAGCCACACTGTACCGCAACAAACAGTAGCGCACCGCTCGGTGGAAACGAGGCATACGAGTGGGTTTGTTGGTTCTCGTAGCCTAGAGACTTGAGGGGATAAACTCTCCCTCCGGGCTGCTCAACAGCCAGGGCTCCTGCTTATTGGTTCATAGCGCAGCCAGGGCTCCAGCCTATTCGTGAATAGACGTTGTCGCGATTCAGAACCCTTAGGTAGTCCCACCCACTCAGAGGAGGACTTTCCCCCTCTCTCCCATTGACCCCCATGTTATCCACCGGCCGCCAATAGTTCCCGAGAAATGAATGTCAGTCAATGGAGGCTGACGGAGGAACGTCCTCCCCGAAGTAATATTCAATAGGCGATAGGGGGTGCTAATATCCCTTTACCCAGGGAAACGAACATTACATATACAAAGGCATTAAAGTAGTCATATTTAAGGGCATTAATTCATTACAGTAGTCTGGGCACAGCATTGAGGAGAGCCATGTAATAAAAATCAATAATATTAATAACTAAAGTTTCTCAAAAAAATGTAAGAAATGCTATGGCAGTTTAAGTTGTTCATGTTTTGTTTTTTTTGCGTGTGATTATGTCTAATATGATCCTTAACATAGCAATAGATCCCATTTTGTCAATGTTAAGAAAACAGGAGTAGAATTCTATGACTTCAAGAGTCTCAGCCAACCGGCTTGTGAAAGCTCCACTCTGCTCCGAACACACGTGGCGTTCCCCCTGGAAGGTCGAAGCGCCTTTTTCTGAGGCACTCTGACATCACAACAGAGGGACACCGGTGGCGAGTCGTGTGAGGATGTGTGGAGCTCCGTCTGTGCAGCGGTGGACATCGGCATCCAACAGTGGGATTGAAATGCCTTGCACAGTGTGCAAGGCATTTCATACACAATGTTGCTCATTATAGCGCTCATACACAATGACGGTATTAAAAATGTATCACCAGGTTGGCATGGGTGGGTTGTAACCATGGGGATAACACGACCCCCCTCCTCTTTGTAGAACTCTCAAACTCGGAGAGACCCATGAGCTGAGGTACAAAACGATGGAGGGTTTTATACCCCAAAAAGCAAAAAGTAGTTAAACAAACATGTAAACAGGGAACCCAAAATAAAATTATTCAATATTCTGGCGATTGTCTTAACTTATAAAGTTCCTATGTATGTGAACACTGGCTCAGCTGACTCCTCCAACATTTACCATGTAAGATAATGAATCAAATGTTTAAAGTGTAGGTCCTACACTTTAAACATTTGATTGATCGTCTTACATAGTAAATCAACTCCATAGCTGTTCGGTCCCACATAGATACAGTTAGAAAAGAGATTCCACATATTATCTGAAAGTGTCAAAATCTATGATTAAATTCATTACAGCCCCATGAACTCCAAGTGTGATTGAAAATGTGAAACATAAAAAGCGTTATGGAGATACTTTATGGTTCACCTCCACTATGCTGGGCTCTCTACGCACACACACATACTGGCCGAGATGCACTGGGAAGATCCTCTCCTCTCTTTACAGGGAGATGAGTGACCTTAGGCCAAGCAGGGATATACATTGTCATAAAAAAATAACCAAAATTTTAATGAGCAGTCTCTTGACATTTTTGTTAAAGACTAGGAAGGCCCACTCACAGCATGAGTAGTAATTCACTGATCTGAAGTAATCGCCATAGCTATCTCTTTATTTGAACAGATACACCAAGCAAGCAAAAGTGTAGATTACTTCATGACTTTGTCAATGGCTATTGTGCTAGTCTATTAATGTACAACACATATTTACATAGAGTATACATCCCTATCCCCTTCAGTCTCTATTCAATCGCCCTTATCTCTATCTCTTTTCCCTTATCTCTCCCTCTCCTTTTAAATAGTGCATGCCAATTCGGCTCAGGTCTCTTTGGAACAGAAACTAGGCCCCCGCCCCCATACGTGCATCTCTCTCTCTCTCTCTCTCTCTCTCTCTCTCTCTCTCTCTCTCTCTCTCTCTCTCTCTCTCTCTCTCTCTCTCTCTCTCTCTCTCTCTCTCTCTCTCTCTCTCTCTCTGCTGCATGCTGGGAGTGAGTCGTGGTGTGGAGTGAGACGCTGAGTGTTTGTTCCATAGTAATTGATTTAATTTAACGTGGTTTATTGGGTATATTTTCACTTTAAGTTTATTGTTAGTGTGTGTATTCGTGCGTTACTTTTCCCCTCCTGCCGGTGTCTCGCCGGTCGGCGTCTTTCAGACGCCATGGTAAATGGAGTCACTTTCGGCCACCTCACGCGGAAGCATGGCATTAAGGTTAATGCCAGCTTTCTGTGCAGCGTGGAAGATATTGGGCTTGCGGTGGGAGAACAGGTGGGGCACGGCAGCGTGAGGTCGGCCGCTCAGATGAACAGTGCCGTGGTCATCTTCCTGGATCAGGTGGAGAAGGTGAACCGCGTCGTCGAGACAGGCATCACGGTGAAACAAATGTTTGTGCAGGTGGTGCCACTGACACAGCCATCCACCAGGGTTATCCTGTCTAATGTCCCTCCATTCATAACCGACAAATTTCTTAGCAGAGAACTCTCCAGACATGGGAAGGTGATGTCGCCCATTAAAAAGATAATGTCTGGATGTAGATCTCAGCTGCTGAAACACGTAGTGTCTCACCGTAGACAGCTGTTTATGATACTTAACAATCGGGATGCGGAGCTCAACCTCCGATTCCATGTTAAAGAAGATGATAACGATTACGTGATATTCGCCACCTCGTCGGCTATGAAGTGTTTTCGTTGTAATCGAAGAGGGACACACCGTGAAAGCCTGTCCGAGACAAGGGGATCCGACTCCGCCTGGCCGGGGGGTGACACCCGGCACTGTGGCAGAGCCTTCCGCTGCTCCGCCGGTTGCAGCAGAGCGGCGGGAGGCCGCTGCCCCAGGCTGCGGTGGAGATTTCATCTGCTGCATCCGAGGGGCCGATAGCCTCTCGCCGCTACTGTGTCCGACCTGGAGCACGGGGGGTGAGTATGGATGATGTGCATGGTGTGAGTGAAAATGATCAGGCAAGTGAGGGAGAGGTTTTGGGTGATGATGTGGTAGAAAGTGGGGTGGGGGAGGAAACAGCTGAAAGAAGTGTGAGTGAAGTGCAGGAGGAAATACAGGCAGAGGAGACAGGTGTGGGGGGCAGTAAGCCTATATGGGGGGAACAGGTGGAGGAGGCTGAGATGGAGGAGGAGGAAGAGGAGGCAGTGAAGGTGAAAATTGCTTCCAAACGAAGGGGAAAAACTAGAGCAACTAAGCAGGAAGCAAAGAGTAGTAAGGTGGAGGAGGACAGACAGACAGTAAGGGGGCAGACAGAGGAAAGTGAGAATGAGTGTGTCTCTGACAGCAGAAATGCTAAAGGGGTTAAAATGGAAGAACATTTCCCAGTTTTAAGTTTGTTTTATACCTCGGCCAGACTCCACATGAGCAAAAAAGATGAGTCTGGCTTCACTGATCAGGAGGTTTTTAGATTAAGGAAACTTTTGCCTAAAGTTAAACGACAAATGAACAAGGATGATGATGGGAAGAACTCCAATGTGTGTTTTAAGTAATTTATTGTTTTTTATTTTTGTTCTTAACTTCTTACTTATGGATAATTTTAGAGTGGGAAGTGTAAATGTAAATGGAGCCAGAGAACAAAGAAAAAGAGCAAGTATTTATGAGACGGCCAAAACGAAACATATTGATGTATCTTATTTACAAGAGATACATAGTGACAGCACTAATGAGGCATACTGGAGGAGAGAGTGGGAGGGGGAAGTCATTTTAAGTCACAACACTTCCCTGAGTGGAGGAGTTGGCTTCCTCCTCTCCAAGTCTTTTACTCCGGTCTCACTGGAGGTTGAGCATTTTATCGAGGGGAGGTTGCTTTTAATGAGAGCACGGTTCGACCTTTTTACTGCTGTTTTTATCAATGTGTATGCTCCAACAATCGGTACAGAGAGGAAGCTGTTTTTACAAAAAGTTAATGATGTTTTAAATGGCTGTGCCTCAGAGAATTTTTTATTCTTGGGGGGGGGGATTTTAACTGTACTGAAAACGCTGCGCTAGATCGCAACCATGCAGAGCCGCATCCAGTTTCCCCACAAGTTCTGAGGCAGCTGGTCTATTCTCATGGCCTGGTGGATGTGTGGAGGAGGACGCATGCAGACTGCCGTCAGTACACCTGGTCCCACCTCAAAGAGAGTAGGATCTCCTCAGCTAGGCTAGACCATATTTATTGTTTTAAGCATCATTTTAATATTTTCAAAATATGCAGTATTGTTCCTTCTGGTTTTAGTGATCATTCTTTAGTTTTGTGTAATGTTTTTATATTATTAGTTTTGTGTAATGTTATTTTACTATTTTAAAGAGGTTCTTATTTATTTCTGGGATGTTTTTAGACAGAGGAAGGGTGATTTTAGCAGTATTAGGCAGTGGTGGAACCATGTTAAGACTGAGATTAAACTTTTATGTCAACAGCACACCCTCAATGTCACCAGAGACATCACCAGATCTATGAAAGACCTGGAGGCTGATATAGTGGAACTAGAAAGATTGAGCGAGTCCACAGCAGATCGAGGATATATTGAAATCCTCAAAATCAAAAGGCTAGCATTAGCCGACCTGTTGGATGTTAAAGTACAGGGTACAGGGTGGTCAGGTCCCGGTTTCAAGCCAGTGTGGAGATGGATGCTCCCACCAGCTATTTTTTCGGCCTGGAGAAGAGGAGCGGGCAGAAGCGGGTAATCCACTCACTTTTAGTAGACAAAGGGCAAACACTAACAGAACCAAGCCAGATACAAAGGCGAGCTGTGCAATTTTATTCATCACTCTAGAGCAGCGAGTATGAGGAGCAGGAAACTCAGGTGGAGGGGTTCTACAACAGACTGCCTCAGGTCTCTGAGGAGATAAATGTACAGCTCAACAGGTCATTACAAATGCAGGAGCTGCTAGTCGCTCTGCAGGGCATGCAAGGGCGGCGGGCTCCCGGCATAGATGGCCTGAGCGTGGAATTTTATAAGGCCTTCTGGGATATCTTTGCTCAAGATCTTTTAGATGTTTTTAATGAAAGTCTGGCCTCTGGTTCAATGCCCACGTCCTGCAGGAGAGCTGTAATCACGCTGCTCCCAAACTGTGTGTGGATTACAAGCTTCTGTCCAAGCTCTTTGCCTCCAGGCTGGGGGTAGCTATGGAGCATCTCGTCCACCGGGACCAGACCTACTGTTTGCCCGGCAGGTCCATGGTGGACAATGTCCACCTCATTCGGGATGTTTTGGACATCTCCAGCTCATTGGGTTATAGCACTGGTCTGATTTCTCTAGACCAGGAAAAGGCATTTGACCGCGTTGAACACAACTTCCTCTGGAAAGTTATGGAGAAATTTGGGCGCTTTTTTCAGCGCTGGTTTCATAGCCAAGATCAAGGTGTTGTACAGTGATGTTGAGAGTGTGCTAAAATTTAACGGTGGTCTGTGTGCTCCTTTCAGGGTGTGTAGGGTGTGTGTGACTGTAGGGTGTGTGTGACTGGGAGACCGTGACGGTCTCCCAGTTCTTCCCCAGAGCCTGACTTGGCAAAAAGATGGTTTTAAGTACCTGGGGGTGTTCATTGGTAAAGAACACATAGTCCAGAAGAACTGGGAGGGCATCACAGAGAAAATTGAGGGGAAACTTTCCAAGTGGAAATGGCTGCTCCCTCAAATGTCTTTTAAAGGTATTGGTATTGGTTTTAAACAACCTTGTAGCATCCCAACTGTGGCACCGTTTAACCTGTGTAGACCCCCCTTCAAACTTACTAGCCCAATTACAGAGAAAAATTGTAGATTTATTTTGGGATGGTCTACACTGGGTGCCACAAGGGGTGCTGTTTTTAACCAGAGAGGAGGGGGGACAGGGCCTCGTCCACCTGGCCAGCCGGACAGCCACCTTTAGACTACAGTTCTTACAGAAATATCTCACAGGCCCGGCTGATCTAGTGTGGAGAGATGTGGCCAGCTGCATTCTCAGACATGCAGATTACCTGGGGCTGGATGCTGCTTTGTTTTTAATTGATTCTAAACTTTTGAAATTAAGTGGGCTGCCTCCTTTTTACCAGAGTGTCTTTAAGTCTTGGGGCCTTTTTAACTGTGAAAGGTGCCCAAAGTCTGACTCGCTGTACTGGTTGTTGAGAGAGCCATTGATTCACAGGGACAAGCTGGACATCAGCAGCAGCGTCACCCCCGGCCTGACGGTGGCTCTGATTAAAACCAAGACCCTGTGCCTGCAGCAGCTGGTGGATGCAGTGGGGCCAGCGCTGGGTGATGCCCGGGCTTTGGGTTCTCTCCTGGGCCTGCACTCTGTCCGGGTGGCGGGGAGGCTCCTGGAGCTGTGGCGCCAGAAGCTCACTGGGAGAGACAGGAGCCTCCTCATGGACTATGAGAAAAGAAAGGCCAGACCGGACCCTGCAGACCCCTTCCCTGACATCTCCCTGAGCCCAGGCCTGGGGGAACTCACCGGCCCCCTGCTGGCGACAGCACACCCGGAGAAGCTGACAAAAAAACTTGGTATTTTAATTATGTGAAAAACCTTGTGATTCACAAGGCCAGACTGTGCAACCGTTCCCCCACTGTGTGGTCCAACAGACTGGGAGCAAACGGACCCGGCCCACAGTGGAGGATTTTATACCAACCTCCCCTAAAAAAACTGACTGCCGACCTCCAGTGGAGAATTCTTCATGGTGCTGTAGCCTCCAATGCTTTTATTTCGGTTCTTAATCCTTCTGTTCCTAACACCTGTCCATTTTGTTGCCTTCGAGAGACTATTTATCTTGTTTTTACAGAGTGCAAGAGGCTCACAAGCTTCTCTCTCTTTTAACATGTTTTTATCATAGGTTTTTATCATAGGAGCTGCCTACAAAAAAGAGAAAAAAGAAAAATGTCAGCTAATTAATTTCCTTGCAGGTGAGGCAAAGATGGCTATTTACATTAGCAGAAAAAACAGAGTGGAGAACAGGGAAGGGCAGGAGGCAAAGGCAGTGTGGCTAGTCAATATTAGAGCGAGACTCTGGCTAGATTTTAGATTTTATAAACACATTGGAGATTTGGACGCTTTTAAACAGCGCTGGTGTTTTAATGACATTGTCTGTTCAGTTGTTGATGAAGAGTTGGTGTTTGCACAAGTTTTTATTGGATAAGCTATTTTGTTTCTAGACATACTAGCAAAGCATTAGCACTTTGTTGAACTGTTGAAATGTAAAAACTAAAATTATGTAAATAAAGTGTCTTGTTAAAATCAAAAATCTCTCTCTCTCTCTCTCTCTCTCTCTCTCTCTCTCTCTCTCTCTCTCTCTCTCTCTCTCTCTCTCTCTCTCTCTCTCTCTCTCTCTCTCTCTCTCTCTCTCTCTCTCTCTTCTCTCTATCCTGATGACCTTGTCTTTCCCTTCCCTCGGGCCACGCCATGGGGCTACTACTACACCTCTCACCCCACTCCCCCACCCTTCACCCCCATCCCCTCATCCACCCAACCCCCTGCTGAGTGCCTCGCCTCCATCCTATTTTTACAGGACTTTTTCAATCACGTCTTCTTGGCTACAGTGCGGTCGCCAGATGACCCTCCCCCCGTCTCCCCCCCCCCATAATCTCCCCTCGTTTCCATCCATTACGCATTCCTCTCCGCCCAGCTCCCCCCCCAACACACATCACTCTCTGTCCACTCTTGAACACTTTGAAAGCTGCACCGTGCGCCCCTCATAGTACCCGCTTCACCTGCTGTCAGAGACCACACCGCCCGGCAGGCAGGGCGGAGCGGAGCCAGGCCAGAGAGCCTCACTCTCTGGCCTCTGCTGGCTGCTCCCCATAACAAGAGGAAAAACACCCGCAATCACCTGCACCGGGAGCAGGGTTTTTTTCATGAAAGGTTGTAATAAAACAAGCTGCAAAGAGTGCACACACACACACACACACACACACACACAAGCACACACACACACATAGGCCCATACTCAGTAAGTGCACACATAATAGACATACGCGTGCACACACACACACACACCCACACCCACACACACACACACCAACACACACACCCATCCAGAGACCACCTGGGAGAGGGAGGTGGGAGGAGTGCCCTACCTGCTCCTTGACAGATGCGAGAATGGAGGAGGTGGTCTCTGTCTCTGACCCGTCCCCGTTGGAGGTCGGCATCACCGGGGCGACCATGGCCCCCTTCTCCTGCTCCGCGGGCTGCTCCGGCACCGGCATCGCTCCTGCTCACACACACACACACACACACACACACACACACACACACACAGGCAATCGCAAGCACAAACACAAACACAAAATGAAGGTTATACAGTTAATTCCCTTCAGCATGAATGGCAAAATAACAAATTATTAATAGAAGGTGGCAATTAATCCATCGGGTGATAGATGGACGCACGGGTGGCTGACAGACAGAGACAGAGGGACAAACAGACAAAACAAAAATTACAATCATCAATCAGAGTTGTGAGTAGTGCTACATTTCCACAGCCCATTTGCTTCACTTCAAATGCCATGCATTGGATGAATTGCCGCATAATCATGCAACCGAGCAAAGAAAAGGCTAGACTACAATGGGAACACAGCCCTGTTTAGTAATGCTATTAGGAAGCAGACAAGTCACACACACACAATTCTTTTAGTGGGTTGTAACCTACTTTTGCTCCCATGTATCAGTATTGCACTAGTTCTGTGTATTTTAAAATGAGGTTACGGTGAACAAAAATATCAAAGCACTCACAATAAACAGCTGATACAGCCTCACATTGCTAATGTCCTCCCTCTCTCCATCCCTCGGTCTCTCTCCCCCTCTGTGTCAAACTGAAGTAATTTAAAAGAGATAATAAGAATACAATTTTGTATTACAAAAAAAAAACGCTCTACAGCACATTAAAATTACCTGGCTGCGATTTATAATATTAATATGTCACGTTTAACGTTCCGTGGACTTTAATATTGTTGCTTTGGACATTTCTAGGTCACTTAAATCCCTCTAATTTATAACGGGTCTATATTTTATATTTCCTACCCACCATTTGCCCTGTGACTCCTTAACAAGGATGGGTCCATTAAAGACATGCATGCTGTTCCCTTCTTTTCTCCCCGCTTCCAGCCAGTCCACCTCTCACTGTGAGAGGCAAATCACAGCCCAAAAGTGATCCATTTCACAAAGGGGGAGTCACACAGGGACGAGATTAATTTAGGTGGCTGGCTTGTGAGACAAAGCGGGGGCCATAGAAAATCATTAGTGTGCGCTTGAGAATGTAATTCACAATGCTAAACGTGTGTTTGTTTAATCACTGGAGGACAATAAACCACAAAATACAAATGCTAGTTTTATAATGTGTGAACTCGGCAACAGAGCCAAAGTCAAAGAGTGTCAAAGAGAGTAAGAGAGAGAGAGAGAGAGAGAGAGAGAGAGAGAGAGAGAGAGAAAGAAAGAGACAGAGCGAGCAAACTTTAACTCACCCCTATCATAACCCTGACCTCATAACTAATGTAACTTATTCACACTATAAATATTCTAATTTGTACTAATTTGTATCTTTGATGATTTTATTTTGTGCTAATTTTTATATAATTATTATCGTCTTGTATCTCATGTTTGTATTTCTTTAACTTGTTGAACTTTGGCAATGTTAATGTATGATTTCCATGCCAATACATCAAAGCCCTTTTAGTCTTGAGAGAGAGACAGAGACAGAGCGAGAGTGAAAAAGAGAGAGAGAGAGAGAGAGAAAGATAGAGAAAGAGAGAGACAGAGACAGAGACATACAGATAGATGGAGACGGAGATGGAGACCAAGAGAGACAGCGAGAGCGAGAGCGAAAAAGCGAGAGACATAGAGACATAAAGGTTCCATGCGCTTACGGGGGCCAGGGACGAGACCATGGGGACTGGGGCTCCTGTCGATACGACCTCAACCTCAGTGGAGGACTAAATAATGAACTCCTGGGGAGTGGGTATGGATAATCAACCCTCCCCCCCCCCCCCCCCCCCCCGTTGGCAATCCCTCGCCTTGTACGTTGCACAAATTCAATGCTTGACGTGAACTCTATGTGAAAGCCAAAAAGAATGTTGCACTGACCTTGGCAAACAAACAAATAGTGTCTGAGAGGAGGAGGTGAGGAGGACCACCGTTACAGCCCCGGCCCCAGCCGACCTCCATCCAGGCAATTTCTGCCGTTATTTACCACAAATGAAACAGTGATTGGGGTGGGGGGGGGGGGATTTTACAGCAGGCTAACAGCAGGAGTCTCTGACAGACTTTACCAATTTCTGCTGCTGTATATAAAAGCCACAGCCAGCAGAAATGTCGTCCCCCTCTCCGGAAGGAAGCCAGACACTTTGGGTCGATGGAAGATTGAGGCAGAATCAGGATGTCTGCCTTCGTGTCCGGATGAAACCGACCTCCAGCCAGCCAGCAGCGGTCTAGACAAGGGAGGCGATGGGTGGGTGGAGGGGAAGGGGGGTGGTGTCGGTAAATAAAAAGATGCTGGCGAGGTGGGGGGCGGCAGACGGGGGGTTTTTGGGTTTGTTTTTCACTTTCACAGACGAAAACACTACCTTGATGTCTGCCCTCTCCCCTCCTGAGTGGAAATGAGTCAGAGCAGAGTTGGCTCCCCAAACTGCCTCGGCACTCGCTAACCCAGACTGTATTACAGGAGCTGGCTGGCGGCCATGTTGCTCCAGGGGCGGGGGGGGCAGGTGTGGAGATGAAGCAGACTTAAGCTCAGGACTAACTTGTCCAGCCAATGCCAGCACAGCACTACGTAAACCTGTGTAAGAAGGAACACCAATAGAGGAGAAGAGGAAGCTCATACTAATTAAATATAAACACAATGCTGTGGAACGTTCAGTTAACTTGCATGGGCCTTCCCGACTTCCGGCGGTCAATTATTTTTCGATAATGACCGTTGCTATGCATATAATGGTGCTGTCAAGGAAAGTGGATTTATTTGCCTCTGATTCACGTCTTTCGTATCACTCTGCATTAGTCCGGTAACTTATCAACCCCAGCGTACTCGGTTGCTAAGCGACGTCAACGTCTTTGGCGGACAATTTCTCTGCTGATCAACACTATGAATGCTGGTAACAAATAAATTGTAAAAAGACCATGTGAAGTCATTTTTTCGTTTTGGCAAGTAGCCGTGTAATAAGCGGGACAATGTATAGAACGTCGCGGCTCATTATCGAAAATAAGCCCCTTCAGGGCGAAGCAAGACATCTCTGCTTTGCGTTGATGTCCGGTTCGCCCTGTCGGGGCTTATTTTCCCGATAATGACCGGCGTTCTATACATTATCCCTTACTTATCACAATGATTCGATTGTAGTTGTTCAGTCACACATATCAGAGCCATGGGAATATATGGGAATTGATGTGACTGGGGTCCATAGGGTTAATAACGACCTGAGTTACAGTATGTATAATAATGAGCATATATAGGCTATATTTAAGCAATATCACACGAGAGGGAGTGCTGTTGTACTGTATATCAGCACGGCTGTGATTCGGTCGTAGGCACGAGGCCGCAGGCCGAGTGCCGCAGATAATCACACCGTGCTGATATACAGTACAACAGCACGACCTCGAGTGTGATATTGCTTTTATACAACAGTGCTACGAGCACATTTTATTAGTTAACAGTAATAAGAAACAAGAGATTATGATTTGTTTGTTTAGTAATCATTTATTCGGCTCCGCCAACAAAAATAGTTCCGCAACTGAAGGGAGACTAGGCTGTTGCCAGGCAACACATATACAGTACATAAACATTCCTAGACACAAGCTCGCTACTCTGTGTCCTCCGAGTCTGATGATGACCATTCATAGTTCAAATCAAATGTTATTTTTGGAAATATGTCCATCTTTACCGTGCAAAGTTTGCCACAATCTAAGATAGGCTATTTAACAGCTGATGTAACGTTAGCTAATAACGGTTATTAGAACGCCCGTACAGCGGAGTGATTATGTCTGTGAAAAGTCCCAGTGCTGTTATACTGTATATCAGCACTATGGAATGTCTCGTTGTCCAATCAAATTGCTCGGTTGGGACCGGTCGGAACTAACTGTTGTATAATGACCCATATAATATTTTAAAAATATATTGTTTTTAACAACTTGTGAAAGCCATTGCAGTAAATGTAATGTGAATTAGCTTGTTTCTATGGGCAACCAAACGTCAGTAAGTATTGCAATCAGACAAAAAAAAGGCCTTGTTCGAATCCAAAAAACACCACAACCTTTTGAGCATTGAGCCTTACACTGCTATAGAAGCGTATGCTGTTGTGTTATTGTTTGCGGAGGGAAATAAATACTGTGCAGTTACAGTTTGAAATGCAGACAAACTTACTAAGTTGGACACGTTTCGCATTAAAACATCCTTTGGTGATCCCCTTTACCCGATGTGCTGTTGACTACACTACTGCTGGAATGCTGTGTTATAAAGGCTTGTGTCCCTCGGGATACAGTGGAGCAGGAACACAAGTTCAGAGAGGAGGGGATCATAGGGTTGCATTTAATGGTGGCGCATTATTCTGTCTGATTCTGGCTTATTGTGTGTGAGAGAGAGAGAGCGAGAGCGAGAGAGCATCTAGCATAGTTCATGATCGCAGTAGCAATGAACCTGCTTCATAGAGAATATTTTCATATTCGAATTGAACTGAAGGAAGAGACGAGAATATTGAAGAGAAGAAGAAGTGCATGAGTGAGTGTGTGTGTGTGTATGTGTGCATGCGCCCATGGTTGCGTGCAAGCGTGCATGCGTGTGTATGTGTGTGTATGTGTGTGCATGAGTGCATGCGCTCGTCCTTCCATGTTGAGCTGGGCAGGAGCAGCAATGTGGCGCTTACATGTTATTTTGGCACCGCACTGGATAAGCTATAGTCATGAAAAGCTGCAGAGAAAGCCCCCCATTCCTCCTCCAGCCTCTTTAGGGGGTCTCTGTTTAGCTGAAGCCCCCTGATGAGCCCTGCTGTAGACAACACTAAAGCATCCTCCATGAACAACATAGCTGTAAAAATAAGGATATTTAACTTTTCCTTCCTTCCACGACAACAAAGTCCAACTTTTGTTGTTCAGCAAGTGTTCAATCACAACATTTATGATACAGCTTCCGAATACAATACAAAATGTATGAAAGGAATCAATACAAGCAAAGTTGCCACAGTGACATCAATATCAACGGTTATTGCTTCGTACATTCTGTGATCCTCTGGCTCACTTTCGTCACTTTCTACCATATTCAATATCCCCGGGCCTGTCACTTTTTGTTTTTAGCCTGACATTTTTGCTCTTTGGTCTCTGCTGGATGCCCCCCACCCCCATCCCACAATAACATAACTGATACTTCCCTTCTCAGTGCTCCACCGGGGGAAACCATGACATTTGGAATTTTGGTTCGTCGACAGGCTAGTCCCCAGCATGCAACAGGCTCGGCTAGCTGCAAGCTTTCAGGTTTGGATGTTCATATCTATGCTAATCTGCCATTTTAAGGACAAACCGTAGAGCAAAATGTAAACTGATTTTCTTGCCGACAGTCCACGAGGTCACATGGAGAAGAAGATTGCATTTGGCGACACACGCATGGGGGGGGATGACATCCTGTTCGCATTAGAAACGGGATACAGAGTTACGTTTTTCTTTTTTTTCTTTTTCAATTTTTGATTGTCTGCACCGTCACCCAAGTAGCGGGTTGGCGGCGCGTGTCGTGTTCAGCAGCACGCCCACGTTATACACCGTCAAAGGGCACGCTCTTACCCCCCCGCCTCTCCTGAAAACAAGGCAGAGATCTTCACAAAGCCCACATGGCTTTAAGAGCCAGATGAGAGGCTGGAAGACTGTTCTACTGGAGGGAGTGGAGAGAGAGGAGAGAGAGAGAGAGAGAGAGAGAGAAATAAAGAAGAGAGAGCGTGTGCACATGCATGTGTGTGTGTGTGTGTGTGTGCATGAGCAGAAGGGGAGAGAGAGCGAGAGAGAGAGCGAGAGAGAGAGAGCGAGAGAGAGAGAGAGAGAGAGCGAGAGAGAGACACACACATAAAGAGGGGGAGAGGGAGGGGGAGAGAGGGGGAGAGACAGAGAATCTTGGAGTATTAGTGAGGACAGTGTGAGTGTGGACTACACACGTTGTGATCTGATCTACAGTGGTATGTATCACTCAGCTGCGAGGACTGAGAAGAATCAAATAATATTAAACATCACCGTGTTCTTTTTTACGCAGTCATACATGTTGGAATGTAATGTCTACCCAATCCCATTAGGTAGAGGTTCTATTATGTCAGGAGCGCTAAAAAACGCTAACCAAACTCATAGGCACTTAGACAGATAACCACATGTTCACACCCGATATATTCAACACTTCATATTGGCCATCAGGAATGCTCTGCCTGTCCTTCATCAGTCTGCGTAGATCAGTGATTGCTATTGATCCAAGGCCAATTACTGTGTTTAACCATCCATCCATGACTCGAGACACAGCATGAAGTGTGTGCATCTTGGTGAGGACAGCATAACGTTGTTAGGTGGTCATTTCTGTCATGTGTCATTGGTCAGGACAATGAAATGCTGCCGAGGTCATCAAATACCAAAGCACTTATGTCCCTCTCTCATGCCGCCATGAGAGAGTGGTGAAAGCCATTATTTTCCTGTTTGAACACACTCGTGTTGATGAATCAATAAAGCACGCCTTAATTGCTGGAGGATGGACAGCGTTGAGGTGTTAAGGTCATCCATGAGGTCAATTGGATACACACAGTGTGTGTGTGTGTGACCATTATAGTATTACATTGTGTGTGTGTCTATAACATCATTACATAATGTGTGTCTACCTATGTGTGTTTGAGAACTGACTAAGTGCAATCATTAAAAGATAAAATAAGAAAGTCTTCACACACACACACACACACACACACACACACACACACACACACACACACACACACACACACACACACACACACACACACACACACACACACACACACACACAGGCATCCTTTCCCAACAAGTAAAACACAAGCAACGTGGGTCCCTTTAGAACACTGAGCGGCCCGGCACCAACAATCCAATTTCGTGTTATACGCTACGCTGGCAATTGGCTATTCTGCCGCCGTTGCCATCGACATCAGAAACGCTGTGCTACGACGAGAGCTCCTGTGGAAGCACCGCAGTGGGAGGACCACTCGACATAACACCTCATCACAAAGAACCACGGAGAACATGCGCCGAACACAGCTGAGAAAATAGCTCGTGGACAAGCATGATATTGATGCCCTATAAAATTGCCTGATGAGGAGATGGCTGTTTAACAACCGGCCAATGGATATAAGGATTTGCAAGAATTCAGTCCGACATTTTTCTTTCTCCAACTGCACAATACTTTATAACATACTTTTGTTATTTTAATCTGTCAAAGAAATAATGCTAACAATAATGATATTGTGTAAGGTTTTCTAGGTTAAGTTGATTTGCAATTAGACAACTATATTAATATAATAATAATTCCACCACTGTTCTGTTGATGTCAAGATAAACCTGTTTAGAGCCTACTGCTCCCCTCTCTATACAGCTCCACTCTGGGTGAAGAAAAAGAAGGAGAGCTTGCGTAAATTGAAAGTGGCGTATTGAAAGTGACTTTGAAAGTGATTGTCTTGGGATTCTCCTGAAGAAACCAAGGAGTACTAGAGCCAGTGAGCTTTTCTTTAAACTGGGACTAACCACTTTCATGGCCCTGTTGAGGAACCTCACCTTTAAGTTTATGAGCAGGCTGGACCGCTCTACAAATTAGATAATTGTTCTGATGACAGATCCAGGCCGTAGCTCTGTCAAGTACACTTCTAAGATCTGGGAACACTTGCATGAGTGCCTTTTTTTACCTTTTTTATTTCCTTTTTATATTTATGGAATGTATTGTTGTATGTAATGTAATGGTTGCCTTGAGGGCCTCGAGCCTGTATTAAAGTTGATATATTGATGGTGTATAGCAGCATTATCTAAATCTTGTTGTGTTTTGTATGACCCTTACTTTCAGTTTCAGAACAGGGATTGGGATGCAACGAAGGGGTTTTGAGGGTGTGCAAACTTGTCAAAGTCTCATGAAAAAGTAAAGCAAGATTTCACGTGAATAATGACAATCTGAGTACTAATTTAACATTTGTGTCAACCGGGCTGAAACATTGCAAATTGTTCGTTTACTGGCCCATTTTGAGTAATAATTTACCGGTGAATGATTAGAGGATTAGAAAGCGGGGGTCACAGCAGCATTGTTAATCGAAGGGTAATTCATCCATAAAATAACTCTTTGAAACCATTCTGTTTGTGTCTGACAAAGTGTTGGTGAATGCTGCTGGGATATTCTGTCACATTCCTTTGGACAAATCATGTGTTGCTTCGGATGGCATTTTTCCTATTCTAACTCCTATTCTACAAAATTCTACACACTGCACGATTCAGATAGCTGAATGTGGTCAAAGTAAGCATTTTAGTTTAGTACAAACCATTTGACCAGCAACCTTTTTTATTTACCATCATACCAATTGTAATGATTTTGATTGAAAATAAAATAAAAACAAACACTAGCGTTCCGAGCTGGAATTAAAAGCTAAATCCACTCATGTTCCAAGCTTAGTCATAGTCCCCAGTGGTGTGTGTGTGTGTGTGTGTGTGTGTGTGTGTGTGTGTGTCTATACTCAGAATCACCCTCAACATATGGCTTGAAACACTAATGTCATCAAAACCAGGGAGAAAAAAACTAAGAAATAATCATTGTAATTTTCAGACCCAATTTTACCAGCCAATCACTGGCTGATTCAAAAAATGACTCCCAAAGTCTGGAACATATGAATGCCTGTCGTGATTGATAGCTTCAATTTATCCCACCCTCCCCCACACACATACACACCCCCGTAATAAAAAATATTGAACTCTGAATAACATATAATTCAGTTAGCACTGCTGATTGATGGCACACACACAAATGTGCACACACACACACACACACACACACACACACACACCTGTTATACGAAAATCAATAATCAGCTCTTGTTATTCTACACCTCAAGGAACACAAATTCAGGTTGATTAACACATCTTCTCTATGAGAAACTGGAAAAATTTAACACGCTCATCACACTCTGGGACCTTTCCATCATCAAGGTATTAACAAATGAACGCTTTGTGTCGGTGTGGACACCATGCATCAGAAAGCTCAACCTGTAATAATTACAGCTGAGGAGGATCAGGGAACACAGGGCAATCTTCACATCCATCCATGTTCATTAGGGTGTTACTCATCTTCAAACCAAAGTCATTTCCGTAATATCTTAATTCCGTTTTGAACGAATGTCGTGACATCATCTGAGCGGTTCAAAAAGTAGCATGAAAATGATAATAGTAATAAGGGATCAGTGACAGTTTGGTTAGAATAAAAGCTGCTTGCTTTGAGATTTTGGATATCGGTGGAAGTTACGGTACTTACCGAATGCTGTTTTAACGAACGTTGTTACTACGGGGAACCCCCCCCGCTGGCTTTGTAACTTGCTGTAATGTGGCAATAGTATACATTTTCTCAACAGACACAAAAAAAACAAAGACAATGAACACTTTAGCAAGAGAAAAGCGTTGTCACTTTAGATTGCTTCATTGAGGGTGTGGGCTATAAAAAGTTCCCCCACCATTGACTTCTACCTATTTCACTGTTATCGAGTCTTAAAGGCAGCCTAATGGCATCTTCAAATACAACAGTATAAAGCTTAGAAAAGCCAAATAGGTGAGTACGAGAGCAGACAGAATTTAGAATTTAATTTATTAAGCTGATTATATAAATAAATAGAGACTTCATATCCCTCCTGGCTATGCGATATTAATCAATAAGCAATATGATTAGGACACAAAAAGACACGCTTGCAAAGCGCGCTTCGACACATGGATGCTCACTGTCAAATTAAGAAAAAGGCTTTAAATAAGATAGAAAAATACCCTTTTTTATATAAATACACACAAAAACAACAACAAACCAAAAACAAACTGGTACAAATGGAGGCATCAGAAACAGCGAACATGATTAGGCCAAGTCTATCTCGAGTTGTTGCACTTTAGGCTTTATTAAAAAAGAAATCAGGACCATTCCTCTAAAATCTTCCATTAACATTAGTTGATTTTTCAATTTGGGAAAAAAGCAATTTTCTTTTTTGTGCCGTTATTGCCTAAAGCACTTAAAGTAAGAACTGTGAAAGTGAAATCACGCACACACACACACACACACACACACACACACACACATACAGTTACAAAATAAGAAAGGACGAAGCAAGATCATGGAAAGATTGTGTATTTTAACGGCACACATCCATTTGTGTTTGTTCTTTTTCATCGCTTTCAAAAGCTGGACAAGGAATCATTCAGTTCTTACGGATGTTTTTGCATAGTTTATTCCTGAACGCAGCCCAAATCTAAAAGCTGCTGCATTCCCCTCTCAACTCATCATGATAGTGTTTATAGTAAACTATATAAATTCCTGAATTGTATTGCATCATTCAGAACCACTTATTTTCAAACAGTGCAGAGAAAACCAGTTTTAGAATAATGATATGGGTCAAGTGGTCATGTGATCAGTTGTTTTCTTCATTTAGTTTCATTTATTTCAATTCTGACTGGCAAGCTAATAGTTAGCAAGCTCATTAACACATCTTGAGTTAGAGTTTCACACATCCCACGGAAGAAGAAAAAAAATACACACCAAGATAGGAAAGTGGCTCAGCCAGAACTGAGTTTGGTCCATGAAGGGTACACACACACACACACACGTATGTACACACACACACGAGGCTAAGTGATTGAATGCGTTGAAATACATGAAGCTGGAGGGACTGTAGAATATGCCCCTCACCCCAGCCTATTATTTCTGAATTGAATTTGCATTGGCACTACGGCTGAACGATTAATCAAATTGAAACCGAAGTTGCGATGTAATAGAACGCGATATTCAAATAGCAAAGGCTGAGATAAAAAAAAAAAAATAACTGTTACTGTTACTTACTGGAGATCATTAAGATTTGTATTATTATTATTTTTTTTACATTTCAATAGTTAAATTAAGATGTTATGTCAATTCATGCATCAATTCATCTCAACACATCGGCCTGGCCTCAAAGAAAGAGCAGTTTCTATGTTGACTGCTTCCAATGCTGTGTTGGTCATACTACAGAATGATTTATTGCTTGTTTAATGAATAATACAGAACAAAAATAAGAAAGAAAAAAAATAATTGCATACTAAATCGCAATCGCAATATTTGTTGAAATAATCACAATTCGATTATTTCCCCAATTATTTCCCCCATTATTTGCCCTAGTTGGCACTCATGCACCTGATGGCGGGCTTCTCACAGAGAACAGCCAGAGTGGCTTCTTCTTTGACTAACTTGTTTGACAGCCGCGTCGGAAGTCACCCAACAACGTGCTTGCCGGCGGCTAATCCTTCCGCTGTATGTCCCTGCTGGTGCATCATCATCGGATAGGCTACACTCCAGTGTATTATGGATGATCTGAGTCACAGCGGAGTGCCCCGGTCTGAATCATACATGGCGGGAGATGAGCTTGTTTTAACTCATGGCTCGCAAAGCGCTCCAAGCAGCGGGGGGCGTCAATGCAAAGGGTTCTGGTTTTGTTTGAGGGTTTGTTTGTTTCAAAAACTACATACAGTATATTTATGTGTTTAACTGGGACAATGCGGTCTTTCATGCAATGCAAATTAAGAACAAATAAATGGGAGTACACGACTGTCCCTTCCACCCCCCGAAGGGTAAAGATCTCTCCCATTTTGCGAAAGCATTAACAAACGTTTACATTGAGCCATGAGGAAGACGGTCTCAAGACACCGGCCTACGCTGTACATCAGTAGCAAGTAATACCGTCTAAGATGCTTTCATAGCTTAGACACCGGCTCTTTTAGCCTCCTAATGAACTTCTTTCTGATGACTCTATCCCTGAGTATATTAGCATCTTCCGCAAAAAAAGGGATGCGTCAGCTCCTTCGTTTCCAGCTCAAGGGATTTACTCCTAGCCCTTGACAAATAGCACCTATTTGCAAGATGTATATATATATATACACTGAATATATATATATATATATTAAAAAATATATACACACCATCAAATACAGTATGTATATATACCACAGCTTCTAGAAAGTAGTTCCCAGCGGAGGTACTTAGTCTCTCATTT
>NC_140281.1:10163471-10328471 GCF_964030765.1 Micromesistius poutassou
GGACATGATGGACATCATCTCTGCCATGTCAGTTCCACTGACTCACACCACAGTGACCGCCCTAGTCAAGTAAGTGCTCTAGCCCAGTGACTGCTTTATCCCAGTGACCGCTCTAGCCCAGAAACCACTCTAGCCCCGTGTCCCCTCTAGTCCAGTGACCGCTCTAGCCCAGAAACCGCTCTAGCCCAGAAACCGCTCTACCCCAGTTGACCGCCCTTTTCCAACAATTCACATTGACACATCAGTATGGGGCAATGTGATCATTGTCCCCATGAGTTTCTGAGTGTATCTGAGTGAAATGCAAATGCTGTGTATATGCAATTTTGGGCAATAGCGCCTATCTTTGCGTTTATTCAAATTGTCAGATTTTTTAAGATATCGACCCAAACCTTTGCACACTTCTTAAGGGCCTCTCTGTGCCTACATAGGTTTGAGGTCATGGCGTATTGTGAAGTGGAAATATATATATATATATAATATATATAAATAATATATATAAATATATATAAATATATATATAAATATATATATATATAAGTCAGAATTGTTTACTTATTTACCAAATATAATTTACTCAGACATCTCCATAGAGCATGTGTACGAAATTGTGGGTCACTGAAGCTGTATTTAAATACAGTGACATTTTAATGTCACTGTACAGCAAAATCGACCCTGACTAACATTATGGGTCCAAGAGGCAGGACTGTTCGGCCCTCTGGGCTGAGCGTGTGAATGTCTCCAACAGACAGAGAGTAAGAGAGAGCCAGAGAGAGAAAGAGATAGAGAAAGAGAGAGCCAGAGAGAGACAGAGAGAGAGAAAGAGAGAGCCAGAGAGAGACAGAGAGAGAGAGAGACAGAGACAGAGAGACAGACAGAGACAGAAAAAGAGAGACAGAGAGAGAAAGAGACATGTACAGAGACAGAGACAGACAAAGAATGAGACAGAGACAGAGACAGAGAGAGAGAGAGAGAGAGAGAGAGAGGGTCCCAAGCGCAGGTGGGTCACAGAGGAAATTATTCTGTGTTAATCTCTGTGTAAAAACTGAATCACACAGAAAACAATGGGGCCCTCGCTGTCTCTTTGTGCGAGCCAACAGGCCTCGGGCGGCTGCTTAGTCAGTCGGGTGCACGAGTGGTGCGTGTGGCGCGTGTGCGTGTGTGCGTGTGCCCGGATCTATAAATGTGTAAGCAGAAACCTAAAAGAAGTTCCCACAAAATAAATGCTACATTCCCATTTCATCATAAATACTCATATTTTTACCGAAGGAAAATAAAAAGGTTAAGACAGAGAGAGAGAGAAGAGAGAAAGAAAGAAAGAGAGAAAGAAAGAGAGAGAGAGAGAACAAGCCTGTTGGATTATGTTAGAGCTGTAGTGCCCTCGTCCTTTTTAAAATTACACACACACACACACACACACACACACACACACACACACACACACACACACTTACAGAAAAGAACATTCCATTCATTATCAAAATCGCTCTGCAGGGTGAGGGTGAGTGAGTGACTGAGTGGGACAGAGAGATATATTAAAGGAGGGATGTATGATATGAGCATATTGTGTCACATTTCCATATGAGTGAATCACAACCCGCTACTGGGAGCTAGGCAGAGTAGACACACACACACACACACATATATATCTCTCGCACTGGTCCACATCCCCTCCTGAGAGAGAGAGAGAGAGAGAGAGAGAGAGAGAGAGAGAGAGAGAGAGAGAGAGAGAGAGAGAGAGAGAGAGAGATGGAATGTGTGTCAGAGCAGCTGTGACAGGGAGGGGGGTATTTGCAGGGACCGCCACAAGGTCAGAGTATGCACCGCTGGTTCAAGGTCGTTTGGTCAGGGGAGGGGAGGCCACGGACAAGGAGCCTACATATTGTCATGCATATGCATGGCAATACGTGCTGCATGTCGGTTTTACATTCAAACCAACCACTGTCAATGGACGCATGTAACGGCACTCTGCGTAACTGAAAATCCCCTCCAGAGGACACTAAATATTTCATGTTATCGAATAATATTGCACAATTTCATCTGATTAAGTCATCTGATGGATTTCACTGTTTTTGCAGGTGTTTGCGGATATATGTAAAGGCAATAGATAGGGGCAGGATAGTGGTGAGGGTGTTGTTGCTTCGCGGCCATTGGGAAGGTCCTGGGTTCGACTCTCAATGTCCACAGCCTACCTGTGGGCCCGATGCCAAGTCTGCAGGCCGGCTCTGACGACCTCTGTCTGAATTCACTCTCAGCGCTCGCCCAGAATGGCTTGAGTGTATTTGTGTGTATTTACATCAGTCCGCACTGCACCAGAAAGGCAACCCAAACAATAAACCACCAACCCACACCTTCTGTTGTGTCTGCTGGTGAAGCAGAGTGTGGCTACAGGGGAATGGTGAGTAGACAGCGCCTTACTCAGAACGCAGAACCAAGGGGGAAGAGGAGAGGGTAACCGGTAGGCCTGGGCGATATGGCTGAAAGACATATCACGATATAACTTGATCATATTGATCGATATCGATAACTATTGATAATTTGAATGACCTAAAAAGACTAGGAATTACCATGCTGGATTTTTAAACACTTCTGTTTAACACTTAATATGACCTTCCACTGTTCTTCAATGATAAATACTCCAATGTCGATACAACAATGAAAAACACTCAAATATTGTAAATAAGTATGGAACCGTGTTTGTGTAACAAACCCAGCCGCTAGATTCGAAGGTCCGGGGACCGGTACCGGGCCGCAGAGCTGTTACTACTAGGCCGTGAAATGGCTTGTTCCGATCATAATATTAAAAAAATAACGGCGTTAGGTAACGTCGTTCTTTTTTCAGTAACGGGGTAATCTAACTAATTACTGTTTCCGTCGTTACGCCGTTATCGTTACTGAACGTTAAATGCGGTGCGTTACTATGAATTGATTGAATAAACTGCGTAATCCGAACGCACCCCTGGCTCCATACACAAACTGCTAGTGAGGAGACCGGGTGGGTTAACAACGAGATAAGCGATTATGATTGGCTAAAGCAGAGTCATGTTTCATGGTAGCCAATCTGAGCCAGTGTTTTTACACACAAGCCAGGATACGCACACAAACACCAAACAGATTCAATGAAGCAGTAGAAATGGCGAGTCCGGAGCAATCCGATGAAAAGTTGTCATTTTCAAGGTGGAGATATGAGAATACAACGCGATCAGCACGCTCGCTCTGAAGACGCTGCTCCCGTTCCCAACATCGTATTTGTGCGAGGCAGGGTTTTCTGCCATGACCACCACTAAGACCAGACTTAGAAGCAGACTGGATGTGAGGAATACCCGTCTCACTGTCTCCTATCACGCCCCGGTATGACGTCCTTGTGGCCGGCAAACAGGCCCAGGGGTCTCACTGACACTAATTTCAGTAAGTTGGTCATTAGTATTTGTAAAGTGGTTCTATTTTTTGTTTTGTTTTATTGTATCCTGGTTTTTAACATTGCGTTTGTTTTGGATGCATAATTGCATATTGTTAATGGAACCGCAGGAATAACAGCTGACAAGTCTTGTGTACAGCTAAAGAGGAACTGTATCAATATACCGTCAATCAATAATCAGTTTATGATCACATTCAAACTGTTCTGTTCTTGTTGGTCTGGACAAGTATTTTATTGTGTGGTTTGGTTTTAGATTTTACACAATTTGTAAAGCGTGATCTCTACATTTACTTTTATAAATGATAGGCTGTAATCACTGGGTGAGTTGCTTATTGAAATAACGTTAATGTCTTTAGCAATAAAAAGGGGCCAAAATGTCTAATTTTGAAGCAGTCTGGAAATTGAAATAGGCTGTTATTTTCATAAAATGTATATTAAAATTGACATAAATTGCCAACCGGTCCATGAGCTTTTTTTTATGCTTCTGCCGGTCCTTGGCACAAAAAAGGTTGGGATCCCCTGCATTAAAGGACATATTATACCACCAGGTGTGAGTGTGATTAGCCATTACAAGCCGTTTTTGAAAATGTGCAGCTTCTGACATCACAGGTGGGCGTGTCCACCTAGATATGTCCTGGATAGATCAGTCTACCAGCCTACCCAGTGGACTGTAGCAATATGTTCATCTATCCGTCACACATCTAGGTGGACACGCCCACCTGTGATGTCAGAAGCAGCACATTTTCAAAACAACTTGTAATGGCTAATCACACTCACACCTGGTGGTATAATATGTCCCCTTTAAATGCTACATTAAACCTAATTCCCCAGCTTTCAAAAGGCATGACCAGTTTTAGAAAGCGATAGGATAAAGGCATCATTTTCCATTAAATGTAATGTCCAAATGTAGCAAACAGCTACTTTGGCTCTGTTCCATTGGTTCAAGCGTTTATAATGAGAGGGATAACAGCTAGTTAGCAATTTAAAAAATCTACTCGAAGTTGTGGCTTTGTGTATTGCGCTGGCATGACCTTTCCGTGCTGTATGTACCACATTATTTGGTGCCGATTTTGAGGAGGATTTTACTTGGATTTTAACAAAGAAATTGGAAACACTTCTGTATCATTAGACACAAAAGAAACCCACAAAACTAAAGGCTATCATCTCACTGATATCTGTCATTTGCCCAAGTTGGTTCCATTGATCAATTACAAGTCTTCCTAAGGAAACACTCAAACAACCCTAAACTCCTTTGTAAAGCCTTTAACACCCTTATCCCGCCCGGCATGGCTAGACCCCAGCTTTATCCTTGAAACAATGTTTTCTTATCAGCGCCATTAAGAGATTCCCCTTCCAGTCTAGCATCTTCCTCCACCTTAAGCCTTCTCTCCTTGTTTCTCCCTGGACAGTGTAGGTAACAACACGGTACAGTGTAAAAGGAGAAAGACAAAAGATATATAGATATCACAGCTGTCTGAGAGGCTGCGTTGGTGGATGCTTCTTCACAGAGCCCAAAACCCTGTGGCTTTAGAAATGCTTGTCTGGTATTATGCGTTTCTTTCAGAGCAGTCAAAGAATCCAGATAGACAGACGGACGTACAGACGGACAGACGGTGGATAAAATGAAAGTGGTTTGAAATGAGATCGAAGAAGCTGGTCTGTGGCGCCCATCAGTCTCGCACGCACGCACGCACACACACAGGTAAATATATAAGGAAAAATAGCAAAAACAATAAAAACTATTATATGGAAGTTTTCATTTGTACAACAATCAATTATTTATCTGCTGATCTTTTTTCTCATACAATGAGACAGCAGGTAAAGGGGGGGTCCTCACTTCTCTAAAATAATGTACCACTTCACGGTCATGCAGTGACCTACACCCCATTGACTGCATAACAGTCACATTAGGCCCCAGAAATCAATGTGAAATTTGTATTTGATGCCACAAAATGATCAATGAAACACACAAATACTAAATGTTTAATCGCTTGTGGCTCCACCTGACTTCGCATATATCGGATATATATAACTCAAGAAAATATATTAACAACGCCTTAGAGAAAAATCCATATGAATTAGCTTTAGGGTGTTTTCTGTATTATTTCTCCTTCACACTTTGAGAGTGTACCAAGTGAGAAGCTGTCAAGCTTTATTTATTGTGTTCTGCTTTAGAATATAGGCATTATAATATATTTGCGAAACTGCAACAAAACATGTATACGCCGGCTCACAGTATATATTGGGCTTATCCTTGGGGGTAAAAAGGGTACAGGAGACAAAAGAACAATCGGTCCATTGTGATTTCCGACTCAAACACCAGCAAGCCCAGTATATAGTGAAGCCATGTTGGTCCTTTACCGTCTGTACTGCAGTAGCACATTTAAGTATTTCACCACCTCTACCTCTTCCAGACAATGGCTGAGCAGCAGCAGTACTGGTGCAATCTATATGCGGTCATAGCAACAACACCAATCTGGCTAATGGTTGCCATCGCTCCTCCATCGCCGGACCCCGCAGGCACCCTGTGGTTTAACTTGTAGACCACTAACCCTCACCTCTGGTCACATACATATATATATACCATGCACATCACACCACATTTGCGTCCTTGCGTGCCCTTATATTCATGCATGAATGAATGCAAGCCTGCTCGATCATATGTACGTATAGTTATAAGTGTGTCCCTGTCCTTTTGTGTGGGTGATTGTCCATGTGAGTGTGTGTGTGTGTGTGTGTGTGTGTGTGTGTGTGTGTGTGTAAATAATGAACCTAGAATATACACCAATTATCGGGTGTTGTAAAAAATGAAGACCATGGAAATGTGCTGAATGCAAACACGCAGCAGTATATATCATATGCATACAATGACACCTTGATCATTTAAGATACAAACACTCTCAGGCTCTCTGAAATGGTCAAATCCACCTCAAGTGTGTGTGCTCTGCATGCATGAGGTGTGTGTGCGTGCGTGCATGCAGGAGTGCAGGCATGCATGCATGCATGTGTGTGTGCGTGTGTATAGAAGGCTTGAGGCTGAAGGCTGTGGGAAGATGATAGGAAGAGGAGTCTCTACCCTGGAGGATAAAGAGGCGTCGTCAGGCTCTCCTGCTGCTTCGGTCAATGTAACATTAGCAGAGCACGGGCTACGGCTACCAGACCTAATCGACACATACGAGAATGGGAATCTCATTTCATCATTTCACAGCATGGTTCAACTGTGGGCCTGCCAAGGCCTATTGCAAATCCCTAGGCGCCACAGTAGGCTTGTGTGTGTGCGAGTGTGTGTGCGAGTGTGTGTGTGTGCGTGGCGTGCGTACAGTATATTGTATCTCTACGGATATAGGCCACCAGCGTTTCCTGCACAAAACCTTTGACGTAAATTACAAAATGATGTATTGGAGGGTAAGGGGGATAGGATGTGGAGGATGATCTGAAATGATCTCCAAACTAGGGTGGTTGCACCACTCTCCCGCTGAAAGACGTAGTGATGATGTAATGCTTTGAAATGCCCGACAGGATATTGGGGAAAACTCCTTCCCGTCTTTCTCCACTTCTCCTTGTTCTCCTTTCGCTACCGTTTAAGGGCGTTGTGTTGTAAACGCCAGCCCCATCGCAGAGTACAGACACGGACATATCCTTCCTCTGCTTTGTAAGCCCCCCCCCCCCCCCCCCCCCACCCCCGATCTCTGGGGTTACATCGTCAGAGGCGGGAAATTTGCGCTCTGCACATTTGTGCTCTGAACCGAGAAACATTTTTCACTGTTCAATGAGGTGAGATTTCTTTCCTGTCTCGTCTCTAAGCAATGCAACACCACGCCTGTCTGCCCACTACATAAGTGTGAAAAATCAATGAGCCAATCACACACAGGCCACACCCAAAGGAACCTTATTGACAGACAACCGCCTTTAAACCAAGAGGCTCTCAGAAATAGAGAACATACGAGATTAAGGAGTGACAATGACCTCGGGAAGAAGGTGGTGCCAAAGTCACTATAGCAGAAACCCCCCGGTTCTTCAGGGTTGTTCTTTACTCTTTAAAGTGGGAGGCCGGCGAGGGGATCTTGAGTTAAATTCCCTGTGTGGCTATAACCAGTAAAGCTTTATCTTCCTTGTGTAACCTACTTGAGCCTTCCCTGCTCTGGTTTAACAGCTTGCGGACTGTGGCCCTCCAGCTACAGGAGCTGACCCATAAGGGCCCTGTGAACCCGGTTGGCATCAGAACCATAAAAGAGCAAAGGTGGATCCGATCGTGAACAAAAAATAAGAAACAGTGTTCCAAGTGTTTTAGATTTTGGTGAGCATGTCCTTGCTTAAGCTCTGTGAATGCCATACTACATGTATGCTACTTTGATTTGGATAGCTCTTGATGGTGTCACATCAATTATTTTATCCATTATCGCTCACTTTCATTTTCTACTCTCTGAGGAAATATGAAAAGGAACATCTAAGTGGGTTCACAGGCTCAGAATCAGACCACCCCAGTGGTAGAATGAGTGGCAAAAGGTTATTACTCGTTTTTTTGGAATGAAATTAAAAATCCCTGCGCATACACTTCATTCCTTTTGCTTTGCGGCATTCTCAAGGCCAACACGGCTCTGGCTGGGTGAATGGACAAACATTCAGTGATTGTATGTCCTGAAAACAACAACAACTGTTGACTACAAAAGTAGTTTGAGATTTGCAACAATGAATGTTGGTCAAAGGGACTCTAGAGGGATTGCTTGCTGCAAACGCCAAGACTTTCGTTGGATGTGCAGCAGTGAAAGCCACAGTACTAGCATAGCAATTTGCCTTCTTTATTGAACATAGTATCTAGGTTTTATTCCCTCCGAGGGTGATATAAATATAATCTCATTTTATCTACCCAACATAGCCACAAAGACATTATATGTTCACTGCAGCATAGGTAATTATTGCCACCGTATTGTTTTCAATTTATGGTATTAATACCATACGAGTAAACCTCTATGTTCAACAAAAAAAGAAACTGGTTCATCCATACTATGTGTATTTGTGTGTTACTTATGTGGAATGCATGTGATGGTTGTGTACCTGTATCGCCATGGTACCTGGGGCTTGTATGATCAATGCTTGTCTCTGGTTGTTGTATAAATGTGTAGTCCACAGAGGGTGAGTAAACAAGAAAGAGAGAGTGAGAACGAGAGTGAGACAGAGATAGAGAGAGACAGAGAGAGTGTGAGACGGAGAGGGAGAGCCAGAGATACAGAGAGACAGCGACAGAGAGAGAAAGCGAAGAGAGCTCTGTTTAATTCTTAGAATACAAAAAATCCCTTTATTCTCTGTCTCTTTGGAAAGGCCCAGCAGCACAGATATTCCTTTATTCAAAGATTTAAAGACTTTCACTCAAAACTTCTGGCCCATATCCAAACCCAGACGATTGTTACACTAATTGGCCCGAGAAAAGAAAGAGAAACAGCCTTTTCTTTGGATAGGTCTTCAACATCTTGTGAAACGGCATTTCTTTTGTTGGACTATTTTAGGGATAGAAATTCTAAAGTTACAGCTACTCAGACAACACTAGTCTAGCCGTCGCCTCGTTATGTTGCATGATTGCCATTGTTAGGCACACATACGTTTTCCAAAGCCATACGCTTTATGCTTGTTTCGTTTGCAGATGTTCAAATCTGTGCATTAAGTATGCACAGTTAAAACAGTTCACTGTATTTTGCGGGTGGTTTGTAAAAGCCTCATTGTCACACTGTTTCCTGCCTTTCTTCTTTCTTTCTCTTTTCATTGGTGCTTCTCAGGTGTCCAGGGTGTCGCTGGCCCGCCTCCAGTGAGCCCAGCAGATTGTGCGCCTGATTGGCCAACAGAACAGTATGGGGTACTCATGGCTTTTCATGCTGAGTTCCAGCAGTTCTCTCTTTTTATACTTCACCCAGTCTTCCAACTAAAAATTTGAAACATAAAACTGTAGATTGCTAGGTTTTTGGGCAGGCTTAGAAGCTGCAACACTGACACACATGCACACATACCCCATATACGCACAACACACACACAGAACACACAAACACAAACACACATTGCCAACACATACACACAAACAACATACACAGCACACACATAAACTGAAACGTCACAGTAAGTTCAGAAACTGAACACAACAGCACAATATTGCCCAAGTTTATTTACATGCAGCTATTAATCCAAGAGTCGCCCGATGAATTATACGTAGCGGAGGCAAACCCCCGGAAGACTGAAGAGTCAAATTAGGGGGTGCTAGGCTACGCACAAGTCTTCCAGTGTACCACTCTAATCCTGTCACCAATTTCATAGAGCGAGAGGGAGGAAGTGACATCAGCCGATATTTATGAGGTCATTTGATGTGGAGCCAGTCATTTGATCATTTGATCCCCACCCCCAACCTCCCCCCCCTGAAGAACAAAAAACTAATAAAAACGTGACATCCCATACGTCCTATTCAAAACCATACCGCATGCCGTATTAGGTTTGAAGCAGCCAGCGGCAGGAACGTCACATGGACTATGGCATCTTTCCTCTCAGGTAGCCCTATAGATCTCTTATATTGAGATGTGTGACAGGCCATGATATATAGTTCATTGCCTGTCGGCAGCCAAACAAGATAAAAATAAAATATGCCTCTCAATTGTCTCCTCTGCTATCCTCAAAGGAGACTGTTTACATTGCGCCGTACAACCACACCATGTGCCTACTATATAGTGCTAAATAAATGAAGGACAGCAGCAACTTTATTTTGGAGTCATGAAAATATATACTCTACGTGTGGAGTGTGGAGCGCAAATGAATAATGCAGACAGCAGGAGCTAAGGCTACAATGTGGATGGAGCTTTCTTCTGTCACCACGCATTGATAAAAACCTACAGAAAATACATGGCATAATGCCCCCCCAAGGCAGAAGCGTTATTTCAGCCACTCTTTATGAGATGGGCTTGAGCCGCACTCAGGGTTCCGAGCAGACGCCAAGGTAATTCTACAGGTGGCTATCAATCATCCCTCTCCCTATTTCTCCACTGTGAACTGTGTATGAGGAGGTTCAAGAGTTATCCATGGGATAGACAACCCACATTTTCCATTAAACCCACACTAGGACTGCCCACCAACTAATGCATTAATTGTCCCCATCTCCTAATTAAGAGAAATCACAATTAAATGATGAAGTATGTGAGAGTGTGCGTGTGCACCCGTGTGTGTGTGTGTGTGTGTGTGTGTGTGTGTGTGTGTGTGTGTGTGTGTGTGTGTGTGTGTGTGTGTGTGTGAATACACATATACCCACCCACCCGACCACCCAGGTGTGTGCATCTCTTGGATGCGTGACAAACAAGTAAAGTAAGGGCTGCCGGAGTGCAGGTGTTGCCGCCAAACAATCTGCTACAAGAGATTTCCCTCTTGACCGGTCGACTAGAACAATGTTTCTCAAGGAGGGGTGGTGCATGTAACCCTATAGTTGCACTTGAAGGACTTCAGGGGGGAATACAAATGTCAAGTCCTTTTTGTCTTTCTCATATTGTTATGAGCAAGTGTAAAATAATGCCACCACTATACAGTTTGTTGAATCTGAAAGGTAAAGTGGCAATCTCAAATACTTGTTTCGTTCTCTTATAATATAAAAACAGTACTAGGCTTAGGCTACACACACACAACTTGAGTTGAGGAGTGAGTCTGTTGCAGTAGCTTGGCCATATCCTCTCTGGCGGAACAACCACTGCTGTGTGATGGAAAACACGAACCGAGCGCTGCATGTGCTTTGAATGCATGGTGGGAAAGCCACCGCCACCCAGCTGGAAAATCCATAACAGAGCGAGGGCTTTCATCACGGGGCCAATAGACTCAATCACCATTGTGTTGCCTCATTCAGCCATAGATTTTGACTTTTGACTGACATTTATTTTGATGAAAAATCTTTAAAGCGCTCCGAGATCGCCACGTTAATACCTAATAATTTAATAAAAGGTTGTTCAATCTTTCTACGTGTGGGCACCACCCATTCTATGTATAATTACACAAAAAAATAGTGGTATTCCTTTTAACGTTTTTCCTTCCTGGCGGTGCTGGGGTACTTGGCTGCAAGAATATCGCAGAGGGGGAACAGTCGTCAAAATAGTTTGACAACCACTGGAATATAGCAGGAGGTTGCAGTGGCACAGAGGACACAGTGCTGAACCTGCCACAGCATCAACACACTCCCTGCTCCCCTGGTCCACACCATGTCATTATGCCCAGCCACTCTGCCCCCCATCGTCTCTCTCACTGCAGCTACCGAAATGTACTACTGCCTGATCAGAGAGAGAGAGAGAGAGAGAGAGAGAGAGAGAGAGAGAGAGAGAGAGAGAGAGAGAGAGAGAGAGAGAGACATAGTGACGGAGAGACGGAAAGACAGAGAGCCGGAAAGACAGAGAGCCGGAAAGAGAGAGAGAGACAGAGTGAGGAAGGGGGAGAGGGAGAGAGACAGAGAGAAAGTGACATAGAGAGAGAGAAAACGGGAGAGAGATGCACATGTCACTTTGTAACAGGTGCAAGGCAATCCCATCTACGAGCAAAGGAAGACACAACTCAAGTTAACAACTTAAGTCACGCTTCTGCGATTACAATGCAGAAGCGTCGCACACACAATAATAATAGCAGGTGAAGATGTCAAATCGCACAATTTTGGAGGGCCACACCCTGGCAGAAGCTAGCTGCTCCACGAGTGTGTTACACTGCAAAGGCCCCTGCCTCAGATTGGGCTGGCTAGCCCTTCTTAAACATCCCATCATTTCAATGGAAGAGGAGGAGGCGATGCAAACTATGTTGTTAGTAGATAACCAGAGAAATAGATCCTGACATCAATATCCCCCTACTCAGCTCATTGCAACACAGAGGAAAAACCACACAGGAAAGTCGCACACACTGGAAAACGGACACGAAAAACATAACCACACGCACCCACCCACACCCACACCCACACCCACACCCACACCCACACAAACCCACACACACTGAGTGATAACATCACTTGCCCTCCAACTCCCATGCTAACTGAGACACACACACATGCACACGCAAATTGAGGAGGGGAGGGTGGCACACTTAACACACTCGCTCAGACATTCATGAGCCAACGCTTGCCTACACTTTTTTTTTTGCACCCGGGGAAATCAGAATGATCTGTGCTGCGGCTCCGGCGTCTCTCTTTGATGCTCAATTAACTCTGGCAGACCTGGCTGGCAGAGCCAATTATTAATTTAGCTTCGGCGAGGCGGCTCGCGCACAGCAGGCAGGCAGGCAGGCAGGCAGGCCACCATGCCAAGCTTGAGGGAACCCACAGATATATTGTATTTAACGGTTGCCTTGCAGATAGTGAGCTAATGTGGCGCCATTTCACTTCCTAATGTGCGTATTTACGGCCGAGAGCTGGGAATCCCGCCCTCCCCCACCCCTCTCTCCCTCCCACCGTGCGCACACCCCTGAACCGTCGATGCCTTTTGACATTCGCTTCTTTTTAAATGTGTTATTCTGTGTCCCCGCCCGCCCCCCCCCCCCCCCCGCTCCCACCCCATCACTCTCATTACCCACATCCTCACGTGGAACCATTTACCTCTTGCTCCTCTGACATCCTCCCCTATGCAGGAGCCACTCCATCTGCCCCAATGCTCTTTCTGTCTCTGTCACAAGCTCGCTCTTCTCTCTCTCTCTCTCTCACCCTCCATTTACCACTTCCTGTATATTCCCTTCGCCTTGCACCTGCATCCTTACACACCCCCCCCCCCCCCACACCCTTCAACACCAACACACACAGTCAACCCTCTCTCCGTTGCTGTGCAGGAGAGGCAAGAGCGAGAGAGGATGGGAGAGAGTGTTGGCAGGGAGAGAGAGAGAGTCCCATCTGCAGTGAGCTCATTAAGAGGAGGGAGGAGGAGAAGGAACAGAGGCACATTCTCTCCCTGTAGAAATGCACACGCACCACACACACCGCCCCTGCACACATGCGTGTGTGTGTGTGCGCACACACACACACACACCACCCCTGCACAAATGCATGTGTGACACACACACACACACACCAGTGAGATTATTCAGAGAGGTAATAAAATGTACATTATGTCGTTAACAGTTTGGATACTAGCGATGCCATTAGATATTCATTTGGAGATTTATTTTACAAAATTAAAGAAAGTCGATCCATGGCAAGAATATTTTAAGAAAGAAGTTTCTAATGAGAAATGTAATGGAGTTAAACATATTATAGATAGAGGGCATTAAAACATGTTTAATGTTTCATACATACTGGTTGATATAATTCACAAAGTTGACACACGTTGCATCGTATTTGCAATGTATCTACTAGCTAATCTCTATCTATACGCGATAACATTTCTTTGTAGTGACGTAGGCAATATTTTTGAACGCTCTATAGTAAACCAACTATACTACTATGGTTTCTAGTTGATAGTTACTCTTACTACTACAATACTACTACAGCCATTAAATACCTGGTAGAAGGTTATCATCACAAATTATTATGATATAATGAAGCTAGGCAAGGCAAGGCAACTTTATTTATATAGCACTTTTCATACACAAGGCAGATTCAAAATGATTCACATATAAACATTGTCATACAATAAAAGAAAATAATAGATAAGTAAAATGTAAAGTTTAAAAAAACATTTTAGAAACATTTTAGAAAGGCAAAGTTAAAAAAAAATGCATTTTAGAAAGTGAGAAAATAAAGGCAAAGTTAGTAATAAAATAAAAAAAATAGATAGAAGCATTGTAGATTTAAGATTTAGCAGAAAGCTAAAGCAAAAATAAAAGTCTTCAGTCTTGTTTTAAAAGCTGTCAGAGTTGGGGCAAGTCTTAAATCCTCAGGGACTTTATTCCAGCTATTTGTTGCATAGTAACTAAATCCTGCTTCCCCATGTTTCGTGTTGACTCTGGGGATAATTAACAGATTGGTCTCAGAGGATCTTAGTGGCCTAGAAGGCTTATGTAGTGAAAGCATATCAGTTAAATATTTTGGCCCTAAACCATGTAGGGATTTATAGGTTAGCAACATGATTTTAAAATCAATTCTCTGACATACAGGGAGACAATGTAACGATTTAAGAATTGGTGTAAAATGTTCAAATGTTTTGGTCTTTGTTAGAACTCTAGCAGCAGCATTCTGAACAAGCTGTAGTTTTTTTTGGGAGACCTGTAAGGAGACCATTGCAGTAATCAAGCTTGCTAGTGATAAAGGCATGTACAAGTTTTTGTAAGTCTTCGGTAGACATGAGCCCTCTAAGTCTTGCTACGTTTTTAAGGTGATAATATGCAGATTTTGTAACTGATTTGATGTGACTGTCAAAATGTAAATCTGAATCCATGATAACCCCTAGATTTTTGGCTTTGATTGAGGTTTTCAGGGACAGAGAGTGAATGTGTTGGGTAACTTTAAGCCTTTCGGTTTTAGCACCAAATACAATTATCTCAGTTTTGTCCTCATTTAGTTGAAGGAAATTTCGGCACATCCAGTCTTTGACTTCCTCAATGCAGTGGCACAACAGATCTATGGGCTGATAGTCATTTGGTGATAGAGATACATAGATTTGCGTGTCATCAGCATAGCAGTGATGGTCAATATTGTTATTTTGCATGATTTGCCCTAGTGGGAGCATGTATATGTTGAATAGGGAGGGTCCTAAGATCGAACCTTGTGGGACTCCACTGTCACGTTTGTTGATTGAAACAAAGTCGCCAATGGAAACAAAGTAGTTCCTATTTTGTAGGTAGGACCTAAACCAATTTTTTGCCTGAAAGCCCCACCCAGTTTTCTAATCTGTCCAAAAGTATTGTATGGTCTACAGTGTCAAATGCAGCACTGAGGTCTAGTAGCATTAGTTTTGAGATTTTGCCAGAGTCTGTGTTAAGACAGATGTCATTTACAACTTTAATAAGGGCAGTCTTGGTGCTGTGAAGGGGTCGAAATCCGGATTGGAAGGTGTCATAGCAACCAGTTGATGCCAGGAAGTCACTAAGTTGCTGGAGGACAACTTTCTCAATGATTTTACTTATGAAGGGTAGATTTGATATCTGTAGTTGTTAATAATAGAGGCATCTAGGCTCCACTTTTTTAAAAGGGGTTTTATAACTGCAGTTTTTAAGGCTTTTGGGAAATTGCCTGATTGGAGAGAGTTGTTAACTATTTGCAATATGTCTATTGCTAGGAAGTCAAAAACATTTTTAAAGAGGTTGGTAGGTAAAGTATCAAGGCAACAGAGGAAGTATGAGCTAGAGGAAGTTATGAATTTATTGTAGTCAAAGAAGTGTTTGTATATATTATTATGGGAGTGTGTGTGGATAATCTGGTTTAAGCAGCCTCACCTGGGCCATGTAGCACCAATTGAATTCTTGGGCTGGGTTAGGCTGTCAACCTGTTTTGCATTGAGAAAGCATCAATGTGCACAGGTTAAACCAGTCATCACCACACACACTCAGACAGCGATCTCCTGCATGGCAATAGGTATCATTATCTACAAACTTCTACAGTAAACCAGAATTCAACACCACTACCCTGCATCCTTGTGTTTGGAGAAGCCCTGTAAAAGTCCCCATGTGAAGTGTGGCAGTAACAGTATTTGGTGGTTGCAGGGTTACACACACACGCACACACACACACACACACACACACAGTATTGACCACCAGCATTTCTCCTTCCGTCCTTCCTTCCTTCCTCGTTTCATCACCTCATCCAATCACACACTTCCGCTCCACTCAATCAATAATATCCAATATACTCTGATGGCCGCTGCCTCGCCTTTATTCCACTCCTCAGAACCCTTCTTGTGGATCTCACCAGCGTTTCCAAGTGAAGGAGAGACGGAACGCAGAAGGCGTATGTATGGAAAACAAAGGAAGGTGGGGGCGGTTCGCTGCCAGAGGACGTGACATGGCATGAGGACAAGGGGGTGGGATTCTCACACATCTTTTATTCATATGTCCGGTGGATATATAAGACTCGTGTGGCACGTGCTGGTTTTATGCACAGTGGCACCGCACCAAAGGTCTTCAGTGTCACCAGCCCGTTCGCTACCATCCTGGTGGAGGTGGTTGGGTGGGTGGATGGGGGAGGGGGCTCACACTATACACATTCTCAAGGTTATTTCCTTCTCCCTATGTTGTTACTTTTGCCTGTTTGTTTTCTTATGCTTTTAGGCTTTAAGTAAAGTCAGGGCTTTGAGGGAAAGGCTAAGTGGGTCTTTCGGACGACACCCAGGTCTGCACATTTGGTAAGCGGTGTACAAATACATTTCTATACTTTCGCCCCACTGTAAGCCCTGTTTAGCCTGTTCTCTATTTATACTGTCTCTCTACAAATATTAATGCAAGCACTGACTGAGCTATACAATCTTTTCAGGGTTATTTTTCTGCAGTTGCTCTTGAGCTAGAGATGACAAAGTGAGAGGAAAATAAGGCAGACTGAGTGAGTTGAATAAGTGGTTGATGAGGCAGTGTGTATCTGACTTTAGCCCTCTAGCTTTGTAGCATGAGGCAAAACAATTGAAGTGGAAAAGAAAAGAAGAAAACAAACCTTTAACTCAAGCGAATGAATAAAAGTGTCACTGTCAACCTTAAGAGTTTAAGCGGGGGTTTGACGCAAAAGCTATGCCAGCATTCAAGTGGGTTATGCAACACACACACACACACACACACACACACACACACACACAATGCACAATACCAGGTACAGCAACAGTTACCATGTTGACATTTCTGAGAGATTAGAGAGCACGCATTCACTCAATGGAGAGTAACGCCATGACATGCTTTAACAATCTCAAACGTGTGTGTAATCGTGTAACAACTGATAATTTGCAGTGCTTTGTTCAATTTTGTAAGCAGGCGTCTTTTCTGTCGCCATGATTAACCAAACTCATAAACAACAGCAGAAAGGGTTGATCGGCCTAATTGATCAACCAACGTGTCCATTAGCGCTTTAGTGCATCTGTGAACGTACAATTAACAATTAGGAGTTTGTGGATCAAACGTCAAAACATCAGGAGCCCTGAGCTCTTTGAGAACTGAGGTTTGCCAATTAGCAGGCTTCATGAAAAGAGGATAATACGGTTCAACTGCTGACATGTCTGTCAGACCGAAGGCATCCTGAAGCCAGCTATACTTCCAACTGTCTTTGGTCTTTTATGGCCTTATTCTGCATTTCAAACGCTAGTTGATGTCTATTCTGGCCTGAGGCAGCCTGTCTGGATTCCCGGACTATTAAGTACTGATTAATAGGGCGGGGGTGGGGAGATAGTGATGGTGATACAAGGAACACAAGGAACTTCTGACACATATTTTCAGTCCATATTGAACTGCTCCTGTGTCGTTGAATGTAAGGGGTTTTTGAAGCCATACCCTCTTGTCACCTCCCAACCAGAAAAGGTATCATGGCTGTGGACCTCCTCCTTATAAAGTCAACGTCCCAAGGTCATGCATTTTTCCTAGAAAAAAGACCTGGAAAGACCTTCTCATGAAGACTTAAAAGAAGCGTAGAAGTACACTAAGCAGTATTACTCAAATTTATATTACCATGGGTTAATTGTCTGAAATATCTTCATTCTCTGAAATGCTAAAAAGTCCCCATGTGGTTTCTGAAGCCCTGCATCCACTACTGCCAAATCCCATACCTAGTACATTCGTACATACGTCTTAATAAAATATAAAAAAGAGGCACAGATAATGGAGCAAATGTAAAAGATTGACTGAGGAATAAAGATTGAGGTTTACTCACGGGTAAACCTCACTCTCCAATGCCTCGAGAACGCATTTACAGCCCAACTAAATAGGCCTTGGCTTACAGGTTAGAGCAATCTTTCAGTCTTTGAAAACATGGGTTGCCAGTTGGACCGGCACAGTGTAGCAATATTCCATCAGAGAACCATTGTTACATGAACATTGTTTTCCCTTTTTTGGCCCAGCCACCACCAAAACGCCCCAGAATCCTATTCAACCAACCCATAGTCAATTTTGAGAAACCAGCCAGAGCAATCTATATTTTGAAAGAATCTAACCAAAAGGATGGGTAGGCAGGTAGACAGACAGGACTTTTCTTTTTCCCAGAGCATTTTATTTCAGGATTGCCATTGCCAAGATGTAAAGAGAATTCCAACCAATATGATGAAAATGCTTGTACAATAAATTGCCATACCATACCTTTACCTATTCAGTTCAGAGCATTTGACTCAAACCCAGTAGCATCTCAAATACAATGGCCTCTGGGTCTGCAGCAGCATCAGTCAATCAGAAATCAAAGGGCAGACAACATATCCCTGGAGAATAGACTGGGAATTTGCCACAGCGCCTCATTTAAAGAAGCACGTATTGCCTTTACACTGGGGAATATTTTCCCCCTTCTCCCTTAGGTTTAAGAACGTGATTAATTGCCAACTAGGTTATCGATGAGAGGGATTTGTCCTTGTATGTTTTTATTATACAGGAAATTATTAAAAGTAACAAAGATACAATTTAAAACGGACCTGACTCAGTAAAGAGCTGATTTCCAGCAGGTTCCTTTTCTGCAGCACATATAACATGTAACAGGGACAAGGCACATCACACGTCACATTTACATACAACACATAACAGGGACATAGCACGTCAGACATCAGTAGGACAATCATATAGACAGCAGACTGAGCACAGACAGTGATCTATAAAAGTCAGTGTTTGCAAGTGTATGTGTTGACGAGTAACAATTTATCGGCTTTTTTGAACTGTGTGATGGATTGTAATGCTCTAATGTGATGGGGAATGCCATTCCAGACTTTGGTGAAACTATGGATGAAGGACCTCTGCCCATAGTCGTTATTGTATGCGGGCACTGGGTGGAGGGCCATGGAAACTGATCTAGTGACTCGCACTTGGGGCATGTTATGTGTTGGTAAGAGGGAGATGAGTGTTTGTGAGGTGCTGTGTTGGAGTTGAAAATAAAATGTGATAGCATGACTGTAAATACAATTTTGAAAGGACAGAGCATGTGATTGGAGTGCAGTGCAGTGGTGTGTCCGTTTAGGAAGATTACTGTGGATCTTTAAAGCTTGGTTGTATAGCCGTGCGATGGGTTCAGTAACTTCCTTTGTGGTGAGAGACCATATTGGTAAACAGTAAGAAATGGTTGAGAATACAATCGCATGCAGGTAGGTTTTGGAAACAGTAGAGGATAGGTATGGTCTAATCTTGTTTTATAAAACGGGTGGCTTAAATCAAGCGATCTGATTGGTTCCCAACTGTTGTATATTGAGCGTATACACACAGCTATGACGCCCGTTCAGTTTACAGAGTTCAGTATCACTCCGCGCCTAACTTGAACTGTTGTTTATTTATATATAAAAGCAATAGCATAGTTCACTGAAGCCTAAAAATATGTTGATTGCTGGAGAGGGTGGAAATGTTGTAAAGCAATGTGAGTGAACACGGTGAGTGAACTCGATAGTAGGCTAAATTGCCGGCGAACCAAGCTACCGTCTCTAGCCTAGCCTTCTCTCTGAAGGACGCTACAGTGTGTTGCATAGCAACCGCCGTACACTTTGCAGGCAGCCAGGAGGGACTACTTTTTTGTATTCATTAAAAAAAATGCTTTTTCGACTTTCTCACTTTTTCAAAATTGAGGGTGTCTATGACTTTCATTTTGCTATACTTGCGTAATCGTTTTATAAAAGCAATAGATCACTTCAGTCAGTGGTATACTCTCATTATAACACAGTTAAGGGGGTCGCCGTCCCTCCGCTGCGTGTCGGGACGGACAACGCCCCTTAACTGTGGTATAATGAGAGTATACCACAGCCTGTCATGATCTATTGCTTAAATATACATATAGTTTCTGATTTAACTTTTTAGTTAACTTGTTCACGGTATGTGAGGTGTGAGTCAAGTAACACACCCAGATACTTATGATACTACTATGTTTTGGCGATGACAAGATTTTGATTTGAAAAGATGATAGGACTGGTAAAGGACAGATGCTTTCTGGATGAGTGGAAATACATACATTCAGGTTTTTTTTTACATTAATGGTTAACAACAAAGGTTAACATTAATTAAAGTGATTCTCATTCAAGTGATTCTCATTATTGCAAGGAAGCAATATACACTACAGATACAAAATACAACTGCACAGTAGTATTTTGAATCTTGGATTTCATGCCAGGACAATGATTATAAAAATGCTCTGCATCCCCCAGAAAAGTAAACACACCAACACTGTGTAACTTATGTGTAAGAGATGTGTTATTATCTAAAAAAGGATGCCACAGACTTAAACTTCATGAGAAACTTTGCTACTTGTTATTTAAAGGAGAGTTTGAGGAACACTGAAATACGCAAAAGATATCCTTGAAAATATTAATAAATAAAAATCTTATTGGAGGATTTTGGTTTGACTACCAAGTCAAAAGGGTTTTTACACTGTCCTGAAAACCAGTTTCCGGCACGTTCCGGCAAGGTACAAGAGAACAATGTATCCTCATTGAACGATCACACTTAAGGTTATCACCTTGGAAACCTTCCCAATAAATTCTGCAGCGTATCTTCTGCACGTTTTCTCAACCAACCATCACATACAGGTAAATCAAAACAGAGAGATAGAAGAGGAATTTTCAACTTGAACTTCCTCTCAGTATACCTACTAACCTGTGTGTGTGTGTGTGTGTGTGTGTGTGTGTGTGTGTGTGTGTGTGTGTGTGTTAAAATGACTAGTATATCTATGATTAACAGTACATTAATTATGAACAAATCCACAATAATTACAGTTGAAAAAAAATAAACAATAGGTTATATGTTATAAGCAGTTATGACCGACCAATGTGCTGTGTGTGTGTGTGTGTGTGTGTGTGTGTGTGTGTGTGTGTGTGTGTGTGTGTGTGTGTGTGTGTGTGTGTCTTGGTTTGCTGAGGGGGGGGAGGGGGGCAGGAAAGCTACAATTCAGCCTCTTTACTTCACATCAGCACGCAATATTACATGACTTACAGGCCCAGCTCGTCTCATCAGCCCTGTAGGACCCCCGTCAGCAGTCCTTCCCCTGGCTGGCAGCCCCCAGGGCCGATCAATACAGGCACTGGCGGGGAGGGAGGGGGTCTCTCTCTCTCTCTCTCTCTCTCTGCCCGTGATTAAGAATTAGGGACGCGTGGCTTTGAGAATTAGCTTAATCGCGTGTCCGTGATGAAGGACGACCATGCCTTTCATGGATAAAACATTCTGCAAACATTCGGATTGCGCCATAGCTGAAGTTCATATTTTTGGACAAAAGGAAAACGGTGTGTGTGTGTGTGTGTGTGTGTGTGTGTGTGTGTGTGTGTGTGTGTGTGTGTGTGTGTGTACGAGGGAGGGGGGAGTGGTGGGAGGGTATCCGGACAGTTCCCACAGAAGCTTCATCGTCAGTTGAGGTCATTGGCAGCATTGCCTTGAGAGAGAATAGATAGGAGGGATACCTGTGTCCAAAAATACGACAAAAACGAATACTTTATTGACCCATCTCAGACGGGATATTGGGGTAATTCTGGTGATTTGTCCATTTATGTTTCCCCCATTAACATGGGTTATCAATAACAAAGCCCCATAGCCCCAACAGCCAACAGATATGATGACAAAGCTAGTGGAAAGCAATAAACAGAGAAGCATCTTCGAGTCCCTTCCTCTATGGCACTTGCTGTGTGGATGCGTCCACAAAGTGAGGGGGACGCCGAACAGCGCCCCAGCCTTTCCTCCTCACTCCTCTGCATCTCACACAGCACGCCCTTGACAAACTGCCGATAAACCATGTCCCTCACGCCCCCCGCACCTACAACCCGCCCAATGCAACCGCGAAAAAATATATCGATCACATTCTCCTCCTGGTAGAAAAAAAAATAAAAAAAAAAGCACAGATACCGGTCGCCTTTTTGCCCTTCCAATGCCCGTGGTTCAGAGTTCTGCACGACTTACAGCTCACGGTTAACGTGATCGCGACTACAACAGTCAACGTATTGGCGGAGCACAGCTGTTACCCGATAAACTACTCAGCAAAAAAAAAGGGTGGATCATCCGCTCTTATTCTTTGTTTACAAGACACGGGGTACTTTTACGCGCAGCCGATGGATGAATTTGGGTCAGCCAGTGAACTCGAGCCAAAAATCCTCACGCGGAGGAGATGTCATTGGGCAAAGCCAAACACAGCCGGCGCCCATTCCATCGTTTGCTTCGACCACAAGGGTGCACAACAAACACGCGCATTGTTACTAAACCAAGGAATCTTATGTGCATAATTCACCCACCCACCCCCAAAAAACAACTCATTGGATTGCATAAACCACGAGTTCTAGTCCGTATAGGCTACACCGAGCTGCACTGTGTCTCCCGCACATCTGCCCATTGCACGGCAGGCTGGCATAGGTCCTATCCTGCACGTTTTAAAGACAATCCAAGAAAACAATACAGATGCAAGCCCATGGAGCCATTTCTCACAATATACCTCACCAGCATCCCCAACGTGAGAGATAAGCTAACTAGTCTAACCTGAGAAGTGAGAACAAAAAAAAATCCCCGAATGACTTTGTGCTTACCGAAATAGATCCTGGGCTATTTCCGCGACCGCTATCCCCACTCCTTTCCACCGCCGCCGCCGCCTCTTTCAAAGTCAATCCGCAATGTGCTCGGATCAGAGCGGTGTGTTAAGGGAGTCCAGTAGGAGTTTGAGAGGATGGAGCGACCATTTGCTGCTGGATGCTTGCCGCCGGGCGAGGCTGAGGCATCCGCGAGTGGAAGTGTGCGAGAAAGGTGGGTGAGGCGAAGCAAGGGGCTGTGCAAAAAGGCCCCCCAAAAAAGAGAGGAACAACAGAGAGGTGAAGAGCAAAGCACTGCAGCGTAGCAACGGGAGGTAACGCCACCGAAGAGGCAGTAGAGACAGAAGCTCCCCGGCCTAACTCACGAGCATGGCGTAGTGAGTGTGTGCGAGTATGCGCGTGCGCGTGCGCATCCCCCCACCATACTACACACATGCCCGAGAAACGAGCATGCACCGTAGCAGCGTCTTGATCGTTTGAGCGCTCATTCAAGAACACGTAGCGCCATCTTCAGGCCACATGTTGCAGGTGGTTACCTACCAGGTGTATTTGGGTGTCAGAAATCCCCCACGTTTACTTAAAGTAAGTCCCCTCTCCGCGAAGAGATTTTCCAAAAATTGCCCCACACAAAGACGTAATCACATAGTTTTGTGTTGACTTAACCTCAATAATTGATTATTCTGCAGTATCCCGATACGAGTCGGTTGTAGTCGGTGTAGTCAATAGTCGGTTGTGCAAAATGTTGCTGCTGGAATGTTCGGCCTTTAGAAATAGGAACATTCACGTTATTTTCTCTCTTCATGCTAGATGGTACGCGGATGATCCTATGATATCCTCAGCCGTTAAATCTTAAATTATGTTCCAGGCTAGAACATAATAGCGAAACTGCTAGAAGTTCTAGCAGTTTCGCTAAAGCTGATATTTTTCCTGTTCGTTGCAAACAATCGCACCTGTATCTGATTAAGGACCACATGGGAAATTGGTACAAATCACAATGGAAAATATCAGATTTGACGTTATGTCATTTTCACACTCCTATGAAAAGAACGGATTAAAGTCACACATGGGCAATCTTGGGACGCGGGAAGGGGGGTGCTGAGGGTGCTGCAGCATATTATTTTTAATACTGGTCCCAAAAAAGCCAAACTTCAAAACACCAGCCAGACAGCCGACTCCCTGCCAGCAGCCCCCTGTTCTACCGTCTGCTTAAAGTTGGTAAACGTGTTTTTATTATGATCCCTGCCGCCGTGCAGGCTCACTTGAGGGGTATTCCATCAAAGTCGCTAACAGAACTAGCGCCAACTTCCACTTGAGGCTTAAGCCGTTCCATCAACGCAGTTCAGCTGCGCCTTGCTCAGGTTAGTTCAAGCCAGGCTAACGTTATCCTGGATTACGCGCGTTCACGAGATATGTAACCAGCCCAGAACCGTGAATGTCGAATCATGGATCAAATGTCCGAAAAGGACCGAGCGGGATCTTTTCCAGCGGCGAACAGAAGCTGCCCAGCAAACATTTCGACGTCAATTAGACGTCTAATCGACGTTGGTCATGGAGGTCGAAACGACGTCGATTTGAGGGGCTGATATGAAAGTTTCATAGACGTCTCATAGACGACATCAATCCACGTCGTCTCGACGTTGTATAGACATTTCAACCTACATGAATTTTACTTTTATGCCAATACACTAAATACCCACTTTATTATGAAAAAAATAGTATTAAGCTACATTACAGTTACCTTGTAGTGTGCCCCAATTTACGGTTTTCAGTATAGCTACCCACTGAACCTATAACACGCAGTTCTTGTGCTGCATGTAGATAATTAAACATTTCTCAATCTGTTGTAAACATATTTACCTCAAACCGTGTGGTCAACAAGTCCAATAGACGTCGAGTCGCAACGTGACTTTATTTCGACCCTTTGCCGACATGATGTATAGATAGAACCAAATGTAGCCTATAGAGCATTTGGTCATATCAAAAGGACAGCAATATTTGGCTACATCTATAATATTTTGTTTAATTATGCATACTCTTATCAATCAAGCATGAATACATGTCCTATTAATCTTCAACAAAAGACAGATTTCAGGGTATAAAGTGCACTGCATCAAAAACATTTTATTCATACCCAAGTAGGCCTACATCTTCTATAAACAACAAAATGAAAACTTATTGGGACCAAAATCCCATCCCCCCAGTCCTTGCAGGTGCATGTTTCAGGTGTAAACTCATGGCTGGTTCGATTACTGTATCTGTGGCCTCGGGATTCCATCTCGTCACAGCAGCTGGAAAGAAAACACCAGTACAAGGTTTGGTGAGAGTGAGAAGTTTGACTGGCCAAAATACACCAAGTGTTTGGCTCAGTGGACGAAGACAGTCTCACCATCCAGCGCCCCAGCCTCAAGGGCTACCTGGTGGCTAGATCAAGTCCATTTAGCTTAGCTACATCGGAAGCTATCACCCCTCTCGCTATCAATAATGAGAAGAATGGGTCCTAAAATTGACCAACAGTTCACAGGACTAATGCACGGGGAAAGGGCTTTGCCACCCGTGTTTTATTTTCAATAACACACAGATACCGTTAGCCCTGAAACGGGACGCTGCTGCTCCCCAGCTGGGAAGTAGCAGCGTCCCGTTTCAGGGCTAAGCTAACGTTAGCCTGCTAGCTTCCCGCTCCCAGTTCGTATGTAACGTTACAAATACGAAAACCCGCTATCCATGAGAATACGCCATGCAGCCTCAAATTCAACAGTTAGGCATGCAAATGACAAAAGGGTAATGTCTCTACAAATACAGTTGCATTTTAAATTGCAGTGTCTTTTCGAAACTCACCTGCAACTCCCGCATGCTGCTGAGTGCCGAACTTGACGGCGAACTGATATCACCTGCGCATGCGTTGGAGGGATTACGTGTTGGTGCGCAAGGAAAAATAGTTCCTCAATGGAACTTGAGTAAATGCTGGAATAAAACATTTTAGCACCTATATTGGCCATATACATGATAGCATATTGCGTTTGGAATAATAACACTTTTCAATAATACTATTAATGTGTAAACATTACCGTTCACACTAATGTTACAAAGTTACATCGTTGTTAAAGACCGGGTAAACCAAATTCAGTATTTTTCTTCTTATCATATTAATTAGGCCTTAAATGTGTCCCTCAAAACATGTAAAAAATATTTTTCCCATTCATCATTTCCTTGAGGAGCTAGGCCTCAGAGAATGTTCTGTGTGCAGGTTTAAAATGGGCGGGTCTACATCGATGACCGCGTTACGTAAAGCGGTCATACTCACATAAACCCGCCCCCTGCTGTCCATTTTCAGCTTTGAGATTGGGAGGGGCTGGACCTCTCCGGTGATGGGCGTGGTTTCCTGGCCTGCAGCGCACACGCCCCCACCGTCCTGAGCCTGGGGTTACTGCTCATTTTTCATCAACTTTGAAGCATAATTTTATATACTTCGCGATTTTTTTAGTCCTTTGGCAGGGTGGTTAATAATATATTTTCCTGTGGTATTATAAACTCAAAACCCATAATTATTCTTGGTTTACCCGGTCTTTAAGTTAAATAGCGATATAAACAGTGTTTATTCAGTTACACAACGGTCAAACAAGCTTTCCTCGAAATCACCATTTCCGTAGCGGCATATATGTTTTCATGTCGGCAAATGGTCGAAATAAAGTCACGTTGTGACCCGGCGTATTTTAGACTTGTTGAATGCATAAATGTTTGCTGGGAGTGTTTATTCGGTTACACCGCTCTAAAATAAGTCTTCCTTGAAATCACCATTCCTCTAATGATAATGTTTTCATGTCGAAATGAAGTCACGTCGTGACTCACGTCGACTGGACTTGTTCGCTTCGACGCAGGTCGAGAAAATGTTTGCTGGGTGCTTGTGGAGGTCTATGAGGAGTACACGCATATAATAACTCAAAAAGGGAACACCGTAACCATTAATAGAAACAGGGAGGCTGCCTGGCACAAAAATCGGCGATCTGTTGAATGCATAAGTAGTATTAAGCGTAACATATTTTAATGTAATATTGACCATGGATTTGTAAACAGGGAGATAGTCTCGAGTTAACGTGTCGTACTTGCACCCGGTCGTCCGGGGTTCTGACCCTACGCAAGTAATAGTAATATAGGAAGGATTACTAGAGAAATCAAATAAATTTTCATGCCATTTATTTTCCATTTCTTTGAATATTCTTAATTAGGGAATTAATAAAATTAATAAAGGGAATTACAAAATGAAGCCAGCGCCAAGAATACTACACATTAGTCTGGACGCGAACTCGAGTCGCGCGTATCAGGGCAAGTACCAGACCATCCACCCAGCCGCTATTTACTGATAACGCGATAATACATAGATTTGTGTAAAAATGTGTTGAAAAAATAGCCACAGTAATAATAGATAGCAATTCATTGAATTATTTCATTTGCGTCATTTAATCTTAGACCCTTAGTGAAAATATACGCTGTTTGTACTTCATATACGTACATTTATGACAAAATTGTGAGAACTTGGTTTGGCGGAGAAACCTAGGCAGAGAAATCCATCTGTCAGCAACAATTGTACAATTGTTGCTGACTGATGGATTTCAGATGGACTGAGAAATCCATCTGTCAGCAACAATTGTACAATTGTTGCTGACTGATGGATTTCTCTGAAACACCGCTCAAGTTAGCCTGACAGTTAACCTGCTCCCGACCAGGTTAGTTTGGTCGGATAAATTGTATGGTTACTTAGCGGAAATTCCCTTAAGTGACGTTCATGGAACGCAACTCTAGCTGAAAGAAGCCCGGCTTTGCGTTTAGCTTGATGGTTAGTTTGGTCGGACAAGTTGCCATGGTTACTTAGCGGAGATTCCCTTAAGCCACATTAATGGAACGCAACTCTAGCTGAAAGAAGCCAGGCTAAGCAAAATAAGCCCGGCTTTGCGTTTAGCTTGGTTGATGGAATACCCCTCTGGTACTGCACCATGCATACCAGCAGCAGGATCAGCATCTTGGAGTTATCTATTTATTGGTGTTTTGGAGTGCGTACTGAGTCAGTGTGTGTGTGTGTGTGTGTGTGTGTGTGTGTGTGTGTGTGTGTGTGTGTGTGTGTGTGTGTGTGTGTGTGTGTGTGTGTGTGTGTGTGTGTGCGCGCGCGCGCGCGTATAGCGTAGCTGTGACTCCGTCATAATAAATGTGTGATAAGTGTGTGATCTGTCCATAGCTGAATATGGTGCTATGCTGCTTTGACATAAAGCATGTTGGTGTTCAACATGTCTGTTGTAGACAGTGTATTCTAAAACTGGTGTAAAATGTTGCTGGCCATATTAATACGAAAACCATGAATGTTGCGCAGCATTTATTATGACGTCATCATAGAGACTTTCTCTCTGCACCCCCAATTCGGACTGACTTCCCGCGTCCCCCTTTAGCTTAAAGCGGAAAGAGGACCAATACTCACTGTACAATTTTCTGTGTGCAATATTTGAAGTTAACCGCTAGATGGCGTCGTTGGACACATCAGTAATTTTTGTTGAGAAGCTGATCATTTGTGGTCTCATTGGGCACAATTTGTATCCCATATCCCTCAATAATCGACATATCAATCCAATCAAATGTAACAAAAAATAGTTCAAGACTAATTCAATTATTTAATGCCACTATTTTAACCTTGATGAAACTATACTAAAGGCTATAATCAGGGCTGATGCCACACAGACAGACATCCATACAGACACACATACTCACTCACAACCCTGAATTGATATGACATACAATTGTACTCATCCATTTGATGTATTTATCGTTTATTTTATTGTGTCATTTTCTTTGTCTGACCCACCTACTGTTACATACATTTACTTATTAACATGCAAAGACACTCAAAAATGAACAGGATGATGGTCCCACAAAGCATATTTTATATGAAATATTATACATTTCTGCTAACTGAGCTATCCTTATCAGACTTTTGTGTGTCTATGCTTATTAGGGTGTGAAGATCCAAAGATATCTAAATCTAATATTACATGTAAAACATCAGAATCCAAAAAGGCAGATTCATAAAACAGAAAAAGGAATACATTGTGTATTTGAATTGCAATGTTTATTCTGAGGAAAAAAACAATATATGTGAGGGGCATCAATTCATTACTATTTATATAAATATGTTTGGAGTGTGTGTGGATGATCGCTGGTTTAAACCGCTTCACCTGGCCCAAGTCAGACTGATTGGTCTCTGGGGCAGGGTGAGGCTGCACACCAGTTGTACATTTAGTATTCAATGTGCACAGGTAAAACCAGCCGTCTCCACACACACTCAAGGAGATCTCCAGCATTGCAACATGGAGCACCAGCATGTATAATTTTCAATCAACGTCTACAATAAACCTGTTCCAACATCACCACCCTGTGTCCTTCTCTGGATTAGTGAAACTAAAAGTCCCCTAGGTGGAGTGTTGCAGCCACATAGGTGCCATGTAGCATTGTCTTTGTTACTTTCAAATCTGAAAAAGATGTATTGAATGCCATGGTCAGCTATTGTGAAAGTCAAGGTAATTTTATGCCTGGGAAAATGAACACAATTATGCAGTGTAGATCAAAACTAATTGTGGGACTATATATTATCAATCCAAGTGTTGAATGTGTCTTGTAAATGCTGTGAATGGTGAAAGCAGCAGTGTGCAATGCAGCTTACAAAAGAGTGAGAAGTTGTGGCTAATAAAGGGGGCCTTGATAGTTTAACTAATATAAACTAAAGTAAAAAATAATAAGAGACTGAAGACAATAAAATAAGTATAGCCAACGTTGGCTGGGAAACAATTATTATAATCTTGCTTAATACAAATCATTTGCATCAATATTAATCCAAGAACAATTGTATAATAGTAATGGCACTTTGAGCCTAGACTGAGCTTATTATCCAGCCTGTTTAATGTGAAGGCTTCACCGCTATTATTAAACTAATGACATAGGCTACAGCATCACACTTTACCATCAATGGGACAACAACATAGTCAAGCAGTATTAGTAGCATAACATTTCCATATAGGCCTAGGGCAGGGAATATGTCCCAATATCTCCCCAGCCATACAGAACCTAGGACGCTTCATTATAACTTATCTTCCTGGCAACAGACATTGTGTGCCATATAATACTATCAGGGGGAGAGAAAAATCTGGTAAAGGTTTAAATAGTGGCAGGTGTATAGCCTACATGTTAACGTACGTAAGTGCTACGTCAGCCGTAGTTTGTTTGATGCCACCCATTTTGATTCAGTTATGAGTAAACCCAGACTGAAGACTTCCGTGGTAACCAGACTACATCTGAATCCACACGGATCTGGTGCAGCCGGGAGTTCAAGATGTTGGAAAGTTATACCGTTGCCATGGTTTCAACGACACAGCACTGTCATCATTGGTGGATGTCTTCCATTAGGGCCTCCGCCTCTGTAACACACACACACACACACACACACACACACACACACACACACACACACACACACACACACACACACACACACACACACACACACACACACACACACACACACAGTAGCCTGAAGTATAAAGATGTCAGTTATGCAAGACAATAAATTGCACACCCTGACAAAGTATGGTCATCTTAACTCACAAGCATTAGTGATTAGCCGTTACAAGCCGTTTTGGAAATCTGCATCTTATGACATAAGGGGCAGAAAGTGGGCATGTCCACCTTGATGTGCGCTGGATAGATCAGTTTATCAGCCTACCTAGTGGAATGTAGCAAACGTTGCTCATCTATCCGTCACACATCTAGGTGGACACGCACAATCACACCACACCTGTTGGCATGTCATGGCACCTTTAAAGACATCTTGTTTATCATATATAATGATGGTGTAACCCAGCTGTATTTTCAGTCAGCTAATCCTTTCATGTAGTATCATTGTTATTGGTGTGTGTGTTTATTTAAGTGTTACGACCATTTTTCTTTTTTATGTTACGTATGTTTACGTTGATGTTTTATCGATGTTTTATCGTTTCCTTGGAGATAGTTAAGCGGACTGAAACGCATCGTACTTCATCATAACGAAAATAATTTGGATTGATAGTAAATTGCTATCACAACCCTGAGTTCTGTTTATTGGTTACAATGGCAATGACATAAATCTCAAACAGAGTCAAGGAGTGAGTGTTGGTGTGTCATTCATATAATGAGCGCCAATAAGGCCGATGCTGAATAGAGGATTTTAGGAAGGAAGAGGATTAGAGGAAATAGCCTTGTTGGTCTTGTTGACTTCTCGCGATAGGCGAAGGTATGAATGATACTAAATATTTAGTAAAACTATTATTAAGGCCACTCAATCCTCAAAGATATGCTCGTTTCGTCCAATTACACGATTTGACCAAATGTACCTTGAGTCACATTACAACCTGTGCGTTGACTTCTATAGTTGTTGTTTTTTGCACCTGAAGCACATCTAGTCATCAAGTACTTGAAGTCATGTGAAACTGTGTGCACAGAGTGGGACGTCACATCCCAAACACTCGCTCCACTGCAGGAACAGAAGATCCGCGCACTATGAATAAATAGCTAAATCCTCATGTGCGGTCACACTTTGAAGTGGTTGTAGGCTATAGACATGTATCCTATCCTATGTTTATGAGTAGCTGAAAGTAAAGCAAACCTTTAAGAAGAGCAACGCTGAAGAAACGGCCACGGTCTGGGCAGATTTAAACCAAGTGAACATGAATCAAGAATGACCAATGGTAAGTGGCTACCACATGGCCTAGCTATACACCTTTACTAATACTTGCGATTAAAGTTCAAACTCGCGTCAAGATCAATGCAATCTTAGCGACATTTCTAAGAGTGAGTGACTATTAATAGTGTTGTATATTATAGTAAATATGAACAAGTCCCCAAACGTACCATCTGACTGCGCGTCTCCCGGTACTTCCAGGCTATGTAGTAGCCTCAGACACTGGCTGCATTTTAAACGTCCTCCTTATTTATCGTCTCCCAGACACTAATACGGAAACTGAAAATAAAGGATTTAGCGGAATAAGCAAAAAGGCTTGGTCGCGTTTACAGGAATTTGGATTATACCCGCCATTCCTGTTATTCATTGTGTTCAAACTCAAATCGTTTTTCATTGATAAATAATGTTAATAGGCTATTCGATTTTTTCAAACATAATGATTGATATCCACGGACCTTAGACTTAGTTAGTGATTCGTAGGCCGGTTTTTACCAACAAGTGTCTAATGTTAAACCAACGTACTCTCAGACACTTGCAGGCTGGAGCAGATATGCCCATGAGTTATAAACTGAAATGATGAGTGTCATACTGTAGGCCACTCCTGTATGAACATTGATCTTAGATTTCTTCTCTATCTATCCCTCTTTACACCATCTTACACACACACACACACACACACACACACACACACACACACACACACACACACACACACACACACACACACACACACACACACACACACACAGCCTCTTATCTGCATCATTCTTCTTTCTCCTCTGCTTCTTCCTGTAGTCTCCTCCTGTTACAGCCACAACAATTTGGAGGACATTGCGTATGACTACAAAAGCCTTGTGAAGGTTTATCTCGACAACGCTGACACGTATTTGAGGGTAAGACACATGCTGGTTTCATAGACCTTATTCATTAAGCGGCCTAAAAGCTAAGGATGTGGGGAACTGAATGCAGAAATCCACATTAGGTTATAGCTTTAACACTGCCTCTGTTCGGTTTGATTCAGAATGTCCGGCAGCCGGGACCAGGGTTCTTCTAACCTGTCGGATCTCCTCTCAGAGTTCGACAAATAACAGAACTAAAGACGACAATTAGGCGGGTTTAGTTGTGTCAATATGTTTGCACATTTTCTTAAAGGGACACTTCACACATTTGCATTAAGCTTTGTATCGTTAGAAACCCAGTTATATTTTTGAATGGTCGTGCATCATTCCCTCATTTTCCCCTGAGACGGGAGAGATCCGTATCTACCTCTAACACTTCCTGCTTTAAATGACGCTAAACAACGATTTTTGCATCATTTAAAGCAGGAAGTGTAAGAGGGGGGGGGGGGGCTCTAAAAAACTACAAGCACTAGTTCCTAATTTTCAAACCCGCCTATAGACTGCCTAGTTCCCTCGGTCAAATGTCTATCGGAAGTAACATGGGGTTTTTGAATGATCGTACATAGCAAACTCTAGGTGGCGAAGAAGTAAAAGCTGCGTCACGTTTTGAACTACACACATTGTCTGTGCCGTTAAAATAGCATTTATAATCGTTTACTACTTTAACGGCACAGACAATCCAAAAAGCCAGTCGAAACTAGATGGAAAATGTGTGTAGTTCAAAATGTGACGCAGCTTTTACTTCTTCGCCACCTGCAGAGTTTATGTAAGATCATTCAAAAACCCCATGTTATTTCCCATAGTCATTTGACCGAGGGAACCGGAGCCTCGGTGGCGGGACTTATTCTTCAGAGGTCTATAGGGGTTGGGACCCACTTACGCTACAGACCAATCACAGATCAGTGCCAGTGGGTGGGACTCCCACCCAGTGGGTGCCAGTGGGTGGGAGAGTACACCGGTGTGAATTTGTGCTAAGGTATGGATTTACCGTGTGACCGGTAGATCTCATGAGCGCTAAAGAAGCATGATAATAAGAGAGACTTCAGAGAGTCAAAGCCAAAGTTTCTTCCCCCAATTCCTTCTCCACCATGGCCGAGAATCAATAACATGGCCAGCAATCTATTTAGATTGCTGAAAAAGCACATCATCCACTGTGGACGGTTTTAGTTGACTCCTCCGCTCCTGAATAACATATCCAGCACCAGAGAAGTCTCGCTCACAATCACAAAAAAACCCGCAACCGACCCACACTGTTCAGGCGTCCGATCCGACCCCCACCCGTGTCCGACACAGTACATTATTTTTCACCTGTTTCATCCGAATTGTGCAGTCACCTGTCTGGTACCCGAACCCGTGCAGGATTGGCCGAGATAACCCTCACTACGAGTCTTTACTTGTTGTGGAAGTACCAGAGACGTTCGAGAACCCGACGCAGTCTTTAATTCATAATATCATCCAGAGGCGCACAGCGCTTTTGGCTGGGATATTATATTATATCATATTTAGATATAGAGCTCCGGCGTCCGCAAATGGCAACAATTACTTTCTCCTCCTGCTGCGATTCACTCTGGACTGCAGGGAGAGAACGCTGATTGGCTGTTATATTACATTCCTCAGGGAGTGAACGCTGATTGGCTGTTATGTTACGTCTCTCAGGGAGTTAACGCTGATTGGCATTGTGGGAGTTGTCGTCTTCAATCCACAAGGGCCAAAAAGTCACTGTGCCTTTTCTCAGTCAAGAAGGCACCAAATTAGACATTTATGTTACTATTCAACTACATATATGACCCACTTTCAATACGGATTCATGTTCTCACCGGTGAAACGCTCCTTTTAAGTCATGTGTTGACTTGAGCTATTGTACTACGTAAGGAAAATAATGAAGTGAGGCCTGAGTTTAAATCCATTTGATTTAGTACAGTCTCACACACACACCTCTCTAGCACTGCTGCAATCAGCCTCTCTGTCTTGTTGCTCCTGCTTGGGTATGCATGTGCCAGTGGTTCACAAGAAGGCATGTAGAGAGTAGGTTTACTTCTGATGGCTTTAACCTTTTTTTGTACTGAGTACATTACTTAATGTAGAAGAGAAGGTATAGATGAATGCTATATATTTTTGGAAATTATTATAGAGATAAACATTGTTGGCATTTAAAATCAGGCCTATATACTGTATAGGTGTAGTGCATGTATAGTATCTGGATGTAGTAGTACTTAACGCATCACTTTTATCTTCTAGGAAAGCAATATAAGTATAGACTGCCAAGAGTCGACACCTAAACCACGAAACCAGGTATAGATATCGTTCATCATGTTGTACTCCTTGGTTGAAACTTGGACAACACAACTCCCAGCTTATCAATCTTTCGAAGCCATTGGTTACAATACCATGGATATAATCAGCAATATTTAAGAATTCTTCAATGGCATTGTGCAGTCTTGAAGAGCACAACATAAACCTCCTAGCCTAGCTATGTCATCTGTAAAATTGTAAAATGGGTGGGTTTCACTATTATTTTATCCATAGCCCATTTACTATCTGAGTAAACCAGGATTTCCAGAAATGTTGAGCAATGTTAACTGACAACTTAAATATTTACTTAAATCAGGCTAAATTATTCCTATAGCCTGAGTTGGACATCTTTGTTCTTAGTTAGTATATTTGTAGTGTAACTTTCATTGGGTTAATTATTTATTGTGTTTTCGACAGACTAGGCAACGCACCATTAAGGACATAGTCTGCAAAATGCAGCGATGGCAGGTGTCCTTCACAGACAAGCTGGTGGACGTGGTCCTGAGCACGGGGAGCTGCCAATGTCCCGTTCGCACGGTGAGAGGCCACTCATAGCCTGCTTTCGGACGAAGGCCACAGCCCCTACGAGGGTTGTGAGGAAAATTCACCTAAACTGGATTATTTAATGGGATCTGGCTGCGTGAGGATAGATTTCCACATCCATATTCATAATAAGCAGATTCAGTTCCAGCCCCCTAAGCCCAGACTTCAGCTAATATAAATATATACATGTTTGCATTTATTTCTATTAGCTGCACTCTGTCCCAGCCCCCACAAACTATTCATATGTGCAATCAAATAGTATGATGTGGAATAGATCTGATTGATATACTCAATCTATCCCTGACTGCTGGAGACATCATGTGATGTGGATTAGTTAGAAACAATGTTCCCTTGAAAGGGACCGCATGCTCATAGTAACCTCAGGTATTTCGGTGAGTAAAGCTCTGTCATTGTCACCTTGGGGGAATGGAGTTGTGCAGTGTGGTTCTCTGCGGTTATTCGCACCGAAACGCCAACCTGATTATCCGGATGGTCCCACAAGACTAGCTGAGAGCTGATCATCAAATGATAGACCAAACTAAAAAGACACAACATATCTCTGCCCTGGCAGTTGAACAGGACATTGAGAACATTAAGGTTAAGTAACTGACTCATAGTTTGATCCCTTTCTGTCCTAACATAATAACAACCAACGTAGTTGGAAGACCCTGTTTTCCCTTGGTGCCTCCACCTCTCGAGATGTCTTATCAGCAATTCTCTCCAATATATATCCACAGTGTCTTAACGTTGCACGGCTAAATGTAACTCTTAGTCGAAGGTCTCTATCAGTCACCATACCCAGCATACCCTGACCCAGCATGCTCTTCCATGTTGCTCTGCCACAGCCCTGACACGTCCAGGGACAGGAGAAGGGGGGAAAGGCTGTCGGGTCCTGGTTACTATTTTTAGCTAAGACAACAGACAGAAACAACAGAATATTACATGGTTCAAATATTTGGTTTTGCATTGTCATTGTTTTCTTTTCCAGATAAAATAACATTTATGTAAATGGTTTTAAATATTAAATATTTCTAGTTCTTTGTTGCTTATTCTATTGAGGTGTATACTGTTTATCTGAAAGGCTTCCAGAGAATAAGTGGAAACTATTTCTTTGACTTTTTAACTTACTCGACTCAATTTGGCGTTACCTGATACTATTTTTGATGATTGATTTTTAGATAGTAGATGATAGATGTCCCACTGACTGCCTAATGATGCATAGCCATGGACAAATCACTCAGTGTGTAGTAGAATGGTGGGATAACGTTCACTGGGATATTTACTGTATTAGAATAAGTTATGTGGAATCAGATGCACAAAAGTTCAAGTTGGGGTCAGAACATTTCGGTTTGGACCCCAGAACCGAAAATAGAAATGACCAAAATGGGATGAGAACCAAGGCCCTATAAGCTTTTGACCTAATGTGACCTAGTCCTCAAACTCACAAATATCCGCAACACTTTGTATGTGTCATTCCCATTACAGGGCCTCATTCATTAATTTCCCACATCTCAGTTTATTGTCAAGGATAATAATTGGCTGGAATGTTGGCAGGCAGGGTGGAATACGTTGCATTTCCTGGTTGCTGAGCAGCCTGTGACTCATTGGATTTGCAACCTGCCCACTCCCTTAGTGCAGCCACCCTTTTTTTGTGCCAATCAAAGCAGCACAGTCTTTTACATGGTGCAGTGCTTTACATAGCACAGTGCTTTGCTACTATGATTGTATGATCCCATCAGTGCATTAAGAACAGACTAGGCCTGGGCAATATGGCTGAAAGACAGATCACGATATAACTCGATAACTATTGATAACTATTTATCATTTTAATGACCTAAAAACTAGGAGACTAGGAATTACCATGCTGGATTTAAACACTGCTATTTAACACGTAATATGACCATCCACTGTTCACTGTTCTTCATTGATAAATACTCCAATGTCGATACAATGAATAACACTCAAATATTGTAAATAAGTATGGAACTGTGTTTGTGTAACAAACCCAGCTGCTAGATTCGGTGGTCCAGTCTCTTATCAATATATATTGAACATGTTTTATATTGATATTGATCAAAAGTCTATCACGATACGATAATTTATTGTTTTATTGCCCAGGCCTAGAACGGACAATAACTAATGATGGAAAATAATGGGTAAATAATAATTAGAGTTACTTGCATGTATGACGTTCGTTATTTGTGTCAAAATCTTTTGCGGTTCTTCGAGAATATCGTAAGTTGATAAAAAGAACAATAAAATGGTTCCATTATTGGAAGGTGGTTTATTCCTTGCACAACTAACACTGCCCTGGTCTTTTGGTTACGCTTCAATGTCAACCCGTATATTCTTATATAAAATGATAATAATAACAATGTGTTTGTGTCCTGTTTACTCTCCACTGTCCAGACCCAAGCATCCAGACAGTCGAAGCGCCGGAGAAAAAATCTATGCAAAGTCAAGTACCTCCTGACTTCCTTGAGGAACATCTACGAGAATGTGTATACAAAGAGTCAGCTCACCGCAACTCTGAGGTAGCGACCTCTGTAATGACTTTGTGAGAATCTTCCTGTCTTATATAAGCTAAGCAACAGTTCTCAGAAGAGGAAACTGGAAATTGCTTTAGCTATCCTGTCAAATGGCTTTGTTACCCACTTGCTGTCGTGTGTGTGTGTGGAGAGGGCAGCTGCAGGGTAGCCTTTTAAAAACAAGCGACATCACTTCATTACAAATGAATATACTAACTTCAAGTGAATGTATTGAGTGACTTTCAGTGAGTAGCCGAAGGAATTTCGAAAAGTCGTGTCTATATCAAGATGGGAAATGATGTAGCAGTTTCTTGAGGACACTTTTGCACATTTACTTTCGCTTTATGCACCTTTGCACATTTACTTTCGCTTTGTTCAGAGAGGAACACTAAGGCAAGTCGGGGCACGTGTGGATCTGCCAAATGTAACTACTGCGTTGTTATTTGCTTGAGGATCTATGCCAATGCCAAACATTGATGCTTTTCTCACTTATTCAGTGTTAAAATATTTAGTTTTTAGGTTAAGTGCACATTCTGCCATGGGTGAGCATGCAGTTGGATGCAACTTCAGATGATCATGTCTTGGTATTTGTTTTTGTGCTTGATTAATTAACTGATTAATGATGCCTTTCTGTGCAGATATTGATCGATTTTACGCCGTCTAAGAACGGCATGAAAATGGCTTTAAGAGTGTGTAGTACTTAAGATGTATTTATATACTTTCAAATAATTTACTTGTGTTAAACAGGTAAGTAATGCAGGACAAAACTGTTATTTGAAAATACACGATTCAATCTGATTCGATCATGCAAAAGTAATAAAACATAACCTCAGTTTGCCAGCTGTTAGCCCAGAGGTTAATAGGGAAATATGACTTTTGTAACCTGTTCAATTCAAGCAATATGTAAATATAATTTTGAAAACTAGCTAAAAGCATTGATACCTACACTTCGAATAAATATGAAAGCTTTTATGTGCATTCTGAAATTAAAGTAACATTCTGCTTAAGTATGTTTAGAAGCAAGTTAACAGTGTACTTTAAATAGATAAAGACTGAATGAACCAACAAGGTCAAAAGTCATTGGTCATTCAAGGAATCTTTCATCTGTCATAAACTCCATAAATCTCTTCATTCATTCCACTCTTCCTTCAAGGGCTGTACATAGCAATGTACACTATAAGCTATGCATACAAAACCAAGCAACTTTTACCCTTGATTCCATGTGTACGTGCATACATTTATTTTCATGTGCATTGCATAGCTCAAATATTAACACACTAAACATGATGTACATTTTCTTTTGTTCAGGGTGTTTTATTATTGATGAATGTACAGGAATAATTGCATGACCTTACTGTTATATATGAAGCACAGTGAACAGCTTTTGGGGAGTGTTTGGTTATGTGCAGAAGGATATGGGAGGAGGGATGACAGGCAAATGACAACGGCAAATGATGCCTAAACAGGGTGACTAAACCATTAACAGCATTGGGTTTTCTTTTCCTTCAGGCCCTCTTCATTCTTCACAAATACTACTTAAAGTCCACAAGAAATTCATAATGAAACATCTTTTCTTGTTTGCAATCTTGAACAAAAAATTATAAATTTGAAAAAGAATCACAAAATGTTATGTATTTTCAATGCAATCAGTTTCACACTCCCTTGCTATCGTTCTGCCACCTGTAATTTTCCATCTTTCTGAATGTTTTCCACCCTTAAACCACATCGTCACATCCTTGTCCACATGAACGCAAAAAAGTAAATGAATGTGTCATGACATAGCACTTAAAGTCCTTAAAGACATAGCACTAGCCCTGCCAGAACGATGAGGTTGGAGTCCTTAAAGACGTAGCACTAGCATGTAGCACTAGCCCTGTCTTAATGTTGAGGTTGAAGTCCTTAAAGACATTTATATTATTAGGTATGCAATGCAAATCAGGAACAAAAGATTTGGGCCATTGGATCATTTAATTGTAAACACTTGTTTCCTTCAATACTGATTTAGGTGAAAGTGTGTTTATTATTGTGATGTTTGGCATTGTGCAAAAGGGTGTCATACAAACTAAAACTCACCACATACACCAAATAAAATAGTCTTCACAGAGAAGAACATGAAAATAAATAACCCACCTAAATTGCTTGAAATTGGCAGCACATAATGGGAAGTTAGCTAATTGAGATATGCTACAATTCCATACAAACTGTAGAAGCTTAACATGAAAAACGCTCAAAGCGAAAATATTTTCACGTATCACTGACAAATACCAGTGGCGTCTTTAGACAGTCATTATGAACCAGGAAAGGTTTTAAACAAACAGTACTACAGATAACGCTGTGTCAATTTCTTACAGTTAAAAGTGGTCAGTGGTCGAACGCAGTTCACTTCAACGGGAACCTATTCTTCTAGTGAGGAGGACAGGGCCCGGTCTAAGTTTACGGGGAATTGATTCACGACTCATCCTCCCTCGTCTGCAACCCCTGGGGAATTGCAGTGGTCCCTTGCCTTTGCTGCATTACTCTGGAGGAATCCACCGGACAAATCACACACCGACACGAGAGAAAGGGAGGGCAGGGCGGGGAGGCATCTAGCGTTCTGATACAAAGTCCTCCGCAGCGGCAACGACGGAAGTACTCACACTCTGCTAAGCCTCTCCTCATTAGCGGAACAGCTTAGGTGACACACACATCTTCACATGCACATCCGTCTGACGCCACATTCGCAGCAGAACTTGGCCGTCTCCACAGGGTACTTGGTGCCGCAGTCGTAACAGAAGCTGCCCTTGGCGCCGCCGTCCAAGTCGTTGTCCCCGACGACGTCCTGCCTGAATGGTGGGAGACGCTCGAGTGAGATGGACACAGACCTCTCTCTCTGTGTGTGTGTGTGTGTGTGTGTGTGTGTGTGTGTGTGTGTGTGTGCGTGTGCGTGTGTGTGTGTGTGTGCGTGTGCGTGCGTGTGTGTGTGTGTGTGTGTGTTATATACACACACGAGTCAGCGTTACAATCAACTCTAAACAAACACAAGGGGGCAGTGTGTAAAGAAAAGTTATATTTCTCGCTTAATTACTTTAAATAACCCCCCCCCCTTAAAAAAACAATTTAAACCAAAACGCCCAAAAATGTCTTTAAAATAAATCGCCCTACCCTAATACCCTCGATTACATAGCAATGAAAACCTATGAGGCGGAGAAGCCCTACCTGGAGTTGGAGCTGTCCGCCTTCCTCCTGTACAGCCCACTGGACCCCACACTCTTGCCCGGGCCGTAGCCGGAGCCTACTGGCCGGCTCTTCATCCCCACTCTGGCTCATTAATTTCAAAGGAGAGGGACAGTTAGAAAACAAGTCGATTTGGGTTGGATGACTCTTGAAGGAGAACTTCGGCAATTTTTAACCCCATTATTGTTTTCCTGAGGGTCACCCAATGTTGAGGGAAGCTAAAAACCTGACAAATTGACCTCGACCAAGCCAGAGATCTGCACTGGCTGCCAGAGCTACGGAATAGCTATAACGCTAATCTATGGGGGCAAGCTCTTTATCCGCTTTTGGGGCTTCTAAACACATTCATAAAACCATTCCAAGACATGTAACACGAGTTGGTTCCTTACGAGACACCACCGTGCGGCGAAACAGCATAAACTTTGCGTTTTTGCATGTAGACACTCACCGCAGATTACCCTGTGGACATATCCAGAAATCCAAGCAGAATGGATGCGTTCCCAGCCACTAGCCCAGTGGCTGTGCATCCGCACGCATCTGTTCTGCTATCGGCTAGTAAAGGTTTTCTGGATATGTCCACGGGGTAATCTGCGGTGAGCCATGATTTTCGTTGGGTTTTTAACTTCCCTCAACATTGGGTGACCCTCAGGAAAACAATAACAGGGTTAAAAATTGCCAGAGTTCTTCTTTGAGAGAGCAATGGATAGTTGGCAGCAGCCCCAGTTAATTCAGGTGTAGGGAAAATGTTTAGCAAATCGATGTTGCGCAACCAAAACAAGGCCAGTTGTACATTAAAAAAAAAAGCTGAATAATGTTAACATTGATTTGCTACATACTTTCATACACATAAATTAACTGGACTGGCCAATTGCCTCCCTGCCCATTGCTCTTTAACACAGTTAGTATCAAAGGGCTTCACAGGTGCACAATACGACACACATTGAGTCTTTTTAAAGGGCACAGAGCCAAGATTTGCATGCACGGTTGGCATGTACGGTTTGCATGAACGCGGAACAAGGAAAAACATTGATTTGACAATACACAGAACTCCTATGCTATTCATGAATACAATTACTGTCAGACCAACCCAATCGTTTGACATCATTGACAGCGTTGTGACTGACAGAAACAACTCAACAAGATTCATAGTTGAGTGACACAAACAAACGCACTCTAGTAACGCAATAAAGACACAAAACTGTGTGTGTGCGTGCACCCTGATGGAGGACTTGCGAGGCCGGACGGGCTGCTCCTCGCTATGCCGGAGGAGGGCTTACTAGATGGGATTCCTGCGTGAAGAAGCACATCACAGAGTACTAACATGAGAACCTGGGCCAAAACTTTCAAGCAGTCGGTGACCCCACAAACACAGGAGGCCCCAAGTATGCTGAGAATCTAAGGAGATTGGTTCCAAAAATGCAACAGAAAACCATCTGATTAAACATCCTGCAGTCAGTGCTTTTACATGACACTCAAGAAAGTCGACTTATTGGCTTAGTAAGATGTATACACCTTAGTCGAGCTATACTCAAATTGAATTGGGTTACTCATAGTCGAATTAAGACCCCTAGATAATGCGATTCATAGTCGAGCATGTACGGATTCTAATTGGATTATGCGTTGAATTGCGTTCTGCACATGCTCGAGATCTTTTCCCGGGGCCGTGAGCCAGAAGTAGAAGGAGACGATAGTCAGTGAATGTAGAGAAGCCAGTGAATGTAGTTACCCCCTATAACTGTGTGTTCACACCAAACGTGACGGCGCGACACGTTTCGATACAAAGTCAACGTGGAGACGCGAATCGGGCGAAATTTTTTGTTGCCGAAACCCGCAACAAGATTTGATTGACGGCACGACATTTTTCCACGTGAACGGCGAGCGTGTTCACAAGGATTTGCAGCGCGACAAATTCGCTGAAGTTGAAATATTTCAATATTTATTTTCCGTGGCATTCGCGTGAGACAGCCAATCAGCATTCACTCCCAGTGGGTAACGTAAAAAAGCCAATCACCGTTCAACCGGCTGGGCCAACCGTTCCCTGCACTCCGCAGTGAACCGCAGCTTGGAGGAGAAAGTGATTGTTGCCGTTTGCGACTCCCGGAGCTCTATCTATATATAATATTATATGATATTATATATAATATATAAATATCTATATAATATAAACATATATATAATATCACGGCACAAAGCGGTGTGCGCCTCCGGATTATATTATTAACCCATAAACGATGGGCATTCCGACGTCTCTCCCTCTTCCACAACAGGTAGAGACACGCAATGGTGGTTATCTTGGCCATGGTTGATGAGAATGAATTGGCATAAAGCACCGTTGGCGGGCAAAAGATGTTGTCAGACAAAATTTGCTGCGCGACAAGTTCACCTGACATAACTGCACAGCGACAGATTTAGATTTGTCGCACAGCAACATTCGCCTGTTCGCGCGAACAGGCGAAACGTGTGTCTTTTGGTGTGAACACACAGTAACTGTTCACACCGCACTTTGAAACGTGTCACGGGCGACACGTTTCAATGCAAAGTGAACGTAGAGACGCGTATCGGGCGAAATGTTTTGTCGCCGAAACCCGCGACAAGATTTTATTGACGGGGCGACAGTTTTCCCCAAAACTGGCGGGCGCGTTCACGTGGATTTGTCGTGCGAGTGAGCGACAGATTTCACAGAAGTTGAAATATTTCAACTTCTTCGCGGCATTCGCGTTGAAACAGCCAATCAGCGTTCACTCCCTGTGGGTAACGTGGGTGAAGTAACGTAAAACAGCCAATCAGCGTTCACTCCCTGGGTGACGTAACGTAACAGCCAATCAGCGTTCACTCCCTGGGTGAAGTAACGTAAAACAGCCAATCAACTGGCTGGGCCAACCGTTCCCTGCACTCTGCAGTGAACCGCAGCTTGGAGGAGAAAGTGGTTGTTGCCGTTTGCGACTCCCGGAGCTTTATATATGATATTATATATATCATATATACAATGTATATAATATCACGGCACAAAGCGGTGTGCGCCTCCGGATTATATTATTAACCCATAAACGACGGGCATTCCGACGTCTCTCCCTCTTCCACAACAGGTACAGACACGCAATGGTGGTTATCTCGGCCATGGTTGATGAGACTGAATTGGCATGAATGACCGTTGGTGGGCAAAATGCTCCACGACAAAATTCGCCCCGTGACACATTTCAATGCACACATTAAGCACAGCGACAGATTACGCTGAGTCGCGCGAATAGGCGAAACGTGTGTCTTTTGGTGTGAACACACAGTAACTGTGTGTTCCCCGTGACACGTTTCAAAGTGCGGTGTGAACACACAGTAACTGTTCACACCGCACTTTGAAACATGTCACGGGGCGAAATGTTTCAATGCAAAGTGAACGTAGAGACGCGTATCGGGCGAAATTTTTTGTCGCCGGGACCCGCGACAAGATTTGATTGACAGGGCGACAGTTTTCGGCAAAACGAGCGGGCGCGTTCACGTGGATTTGTCGCGCGAATGAGCGACAGATTTCACAGAAGTTGAAATATTTCAACTTCTTTCACGGCATTCGCGGTGAGACAGCCAATCAGCGTTCACTCCCTGTGGGTAACGTGGGTGAAGTAACGTAAAACAGCCAATCAGCGTTCACTCCCTGGGTGACGTAACGTAACAGCCAATCAGCGTTCACTCCCTAGGTGACGTCACGTAACAGCAAATCAGCGTTCACTCCCTGGGTGAAGTAACGTAAAACAGCCAATCACTGTTCAACCGGCTGGGCCTGTTGAACCGGGTCATCAACATGGTTAAAAAGTAGTAACTTCAGGCACATCTGTCAAAATAAATGTTTTTTTTCTCCCGACGTGTTTACGATCTTTATTCATTCATTACGCCGTGGCGGGGAATGCCGTATACGGACGGGCGGCAGAGGGGCTGCTCCAGCGGGAGAAAGATGTTTTCAGTAGACAGCTGTCAACTCACTTCGGATAGGCGATTTATTTAAAAAGCTGGCGCAGAAGATGGAGGAAGCCGGTGTCGTGCCAATGTAGTAACCCCCTATAAGGAGTGTCGTGAACATGCATTCAGTACACACTACGCTTCGATTTCACCCAAGGCTGAATTAAAAGTACATGTTTTTCTAAATGTTTCTCATCAACAAGGTTGTAAAATAACTACGATCTTTATTCATTCATTGCGCCGCGGCCGAACTGACAAGGGTATTCTCTGATATTATGAATCTTACAGACTGCGTCGGGTTCTTCGACTCTCTGGTACTTCCACAAGTAAAGACTCCTAGTTGGGTTTATCTCGGCCATGGGGAATTGGGGGAAATTAACTTTGGCTTTGACTCTGAAGTCCAGATTGAAACGCGACATGGAGGAGAAAGCGATGTTTCAGCAGACAGCTGTCAGTTCACTTCGGGTCCATATAATTTCTCCAACGCTCCATTGTTCCTCTCGGCCGTATGCGGAATCCTCCGCCGGCAGAGCAGCTGGAGGAGTCGGCATATGACCGAGAGGTCGAGAGAGCGTCGGAGAAATGATATGGACCCGAAGTGAACTGACAGCTACTAGGGATGGGTCAGAATATTCGATTATTCGATTATTCGTTCCTGAGGGTCAAAGTCGTGTTTGTGTTGTAATAGTTACAACACAAACACTGATCACTGTTAAAGTTAGTTTTTTTAGCGTTTAAGATATTAAGTGATTCTTGCCGATGATCGATGGCTGCCTTTGTGAATGTCGGCACACATCGAATAATCGATTATTCGTTCATACCACCCACTGATTATTCGACCATGAAAAATGAGTTATTCACATCCCTAAAAGCTACTGACAGTACTGAAAACATAAATGCCACCTGAGTTTGTTGTTGCTGGTGACGTAAAGAGGTCAACCGGTGGCTCTACTACCACTAGTTGAAATGGGCACAGTGCCACCTATCGTACCGGGGCATGACACGCTTCGGCCAATGAGTCGATTTACTCACCGCCATGTATACGCGGACAATTGCAGTTGTCCAATTGAGGAGCATAGTCGAGCTATGGCTTTAATCGAATTAAGCTGTGCCATGTAAACGTACTGACTGTTGTAAGACACTTATTTCCCGCCCACACTGATCCAACCTCAAGCTTGTTCACAAGTCGCTACACACTTTCAAACCCAATGTCTAAAGCATTTCATTTCTCTGGATACGAACTCTAAATTGGTGGAGGAGATAATCGAAATCTATCACAGCAGGAAGAGCAATGTCTTAACAAAAACCGTAGTAAGAAAAAAACAGCCATCCCTGCAAGAAGAAACGCATGCAATGCCTTCTGGGCTTCCTGACATAAACCAATAGCATCATGTTACTCTGACAGGAGAATAATGGGGGGAGAGAGAGAGAGAAAACTATCGGAACAAACTGACATGACTTGTGTTGACAATGACATTCATGTTTATGTGGGTAGGGTGAGGAACACTTCATTAAGGTTCTTACAAAAGGGCTCTAGTGAGACCGTTTCAACACGGCCTGGACATGCCCACTACAGTAAGTTGCCAGGCAACCTAACACAACAGAAACCAACAAACAAAACATTGTTTAGAGGCACTTTATCCATTCAAAGTGACTTACTCAAGGCTGAAAGCATTCAAGCAAACAAACACATTTTTAAGTAAAAAAAAAAAAAAACGTGTAGCCTGGTGGTCAGAACACAAGGTGAGTGAAATCTGAGCTCTGGGGCCCCATGTGATGAATCACAATGTTTCCTACCAGAGATCTGTCCAGAGGCTGACCTCTGTGGTAGACGAGAGGACACAGGTTGAACCGCAGGAGACACCATGACCCCAGCCTTCTTTACTGGAGCGGAGAGCTTAGACTGCAGAGAGGATACGAGAGAGAGACAGAGAGACACAGCGAGAGAGACATACACAGACAGAGAGAGACACAGACACAGACAGAGTGAGAGTTCAAGGAGTAAAGGAAGAGAGAAAAATGCGGAGAGATAAAGGAAGAGAGAGATATGAAGACCGAGACAGAGAGGGCAAGAGGGAGAGAGGATTGGGGAGAGAAAGTTATTAGAGATTCTATGCGACTGTGTCTAAAACTTAGTGTTTGCAACGATGCCACGTCCTTTCCCGCATTTCATACACGCCAGTAGTTATCAATGTGATCAGACACAATTGTAATTTAGTTTCCGTTGTCTCTTCCAGAGAACTGTAACGTGTGTAGACAAGCTGTGACAAAAAATGGTTGCTGAGACTTTTTTGAGGCTGGCTGACTTTGGCTGGCTGCTATGGTGACATGGCCTATTTTTTCTTGATTTTCTTGATATTTTGACAGCGCATTTGCATTAGAGGCCTGCACGGGCCTAAAATTTCAGGCCCGGCCCGGACAATCAGGCCCTTACCCGACCCGACAAATTAAGCAATTACTGAGCCCGAGCCCGAACCCGAGCCCGACTAAAAGGGTCCGCTATTTAGACATGCCGGTTTCCCGACACTTCGGTCGCGTAATAGTTTCTCAGAAAGCCGACTTGAACAATTAAACAAATAATACTTTTAACACACGATTAACCCTTGCAAAGACTTCATGAATTTAATTAGACATCAATGTCGAAATAACGGGATGTCGCAATAGCAGCATGAAACGGACAGCCAGGATATATGACATCGGTAAATCTTATGCGCCGCAGGAGTAGATAAATGAGCAGCACACATGAGCTCCTTGTCCATAGCCAACTTAGTAAGAACCGTGAGTGAATGAAATAAAGGAATTAAATCACTTTGAATTGAATATTTATTAAATAACAACGCATTCATTAAATAACTCCGCACAAACACTCCGCAACAACAACACTATAAAATAACAACACTCCGCAGTGTTTCCCACACATAGGCCAATGTGTGGCGCTGCGCCACAGATTGAACAACGAGAGCCACAAATTGATTCCGCTTTTCTTATTTATTTTTACTTTAACACGATTTTTAAATGTAACTCCGCCAGCCCGTAATCGCACCCCCGTAATGCTGCCAGTCCGACATGTTCCCATTCCGACAGTCCTGTGCGCGTATGCAAATTAGCCATGTGCGCCAAACAGAAGAAGGGCCCTATCTTGCACCCGGCGCAATTGACTTTCTACAGTAGCGCGAGTAGCCACGGCGCATCCTTTGTCAAGATGACGCTGTAAATGCGATGATCCAAAATAGAAAATGAGAAATAAAAAGCTGTGCGGGTGAATGTTTTTCTGAATTCTGAATTCTGACATCATAATTGAAAAAATCATGAATACATAAAACCAACTTTACTTGTGCCAAGCCCGAGCCCTACCCGAGCCCGTGCTATTCATTGAATTTAAGGCCCGTACCCGGCCCGAATTTGCATATTGTGTCGGGGCCCATCGGGCTTGCAGGCCTCTAATTTGCATTCTCTCGATTCGCTGAGACAGATGCATGACCACATGAATTCTAAACTTCAAATGGCTCAGTTTATGGCCAAATAATAGGCCTAATTCACACATGGAATAGCGTTTTCTTCTACAACTTCAGAAACACTGATTTGTCATGTAAATTGCGGCAAAGACAATTTAAGACATAATATTTTCGGTTTCCGGTCGCTGCTCGTGTGGTCGACCGATCAGCTCGTAGAGCAGCTATTCTCGTTTGTTGAATTGAATTGTCGTCTTTGTCCCTTTATCATTTACACGCGTGGGTGTGTCTAGTCTGCACCGCGTCCGTTTTTGTTTTTAATCGCTAATCGGCCTAGGACGAAAAGAAAGAAGCTGTTCCCATTCATTCACGAGCAGTCTGCATTGGACCCTGTTTACCTGGTGAACGTAAACCAAAATAGACCAGAGTCACAGACAGGTAAACTACGGGTGCTTCCGTCTATCATCCTGGCTAATGTGCGCTCCCTCCGCAGAAAAACAGACGAGTTACAAGCCAACGTTAACCACATGCATGAATATAGAACTGCCTCTATTCTCGCTTTCACCGAAACGTGGTTAAATAAGAACGATGATGATAGTACGCTGCACAATGATGGCTTTGCCCCTCCTCTCAGACTCGACCGAGACAGTGAGCGCTCCGGTAAACAACATGGTGGCGGCGTGTGTCTCTATGTAAACACACGCTGGTGAAATTATGAAAAAATTATGCACCCCAGACATCGAGCTCCTGGCCATCTCCCTTCGTCCTTTTTACCTCCCCAGAGAGTTCCCTCAACTTTTTATCATCCTGACGTATATTCACCCTAGAGCAAATGCTGCTGCTGCCACAGAACACATCACAAGCTCATTAAATAGACTGGAGCTCATCTCACCAGACTCCCCAAATCATTCTTGGTGATTTTAACAAATGTTCTCCTGATAAAGCACTCAAGGGCTTCCAGCAGTATGTCACATGCACCACTCGCCAAGGGAGAACATTGGATACATGTTATGGTTCTGTACCAGATGCTTTTAGGTCCATTGCCCTCCCCCCTATTGGCAATGCTGACCACGACACCATCCTGCTTGCCCCAGCTTACACTCCCGTCATAAGGAAGGCAAAGAAAGTTATTAAAAACATCAAACAGTGGACCAGCAGTGACAGCGTCCAAACACTGCAAGGATGCTTTGAATCCACGGATTGGAATATCTTCCTATCCTCCTCAAATTACATGGTAGAACAAGTGGACACTGTCTCATCGTACATTAATTTCTGTGAGGATAACATCATTCCCTCCAAAACAGTAACCATCTTCCCAAACAATAAGCCCTGGGTTACAAAAGAACTGAAGGAAGTCCTCAATAAGAAAAAAAGGATTTTCTTCACTGGCTCAGAGTCCGAAAAGAAGGAGGTCAACAGGGAAGTTAAACGCGCCATAAAAACTGCTAAGCTAAAATATAAGAACAAGGTGGAGGAAAAAAATTCACCCAGGGGAAGCTCCGATCAGCTTGGCAGGGCCTCAAAACTATGGCTGCTGTGAACACTGCTGTCTCCAGCCAAAAAAACATCCAGGTTGCGGGCAGCAGCCCTACATCTCTCCCTAATGACCTTAATTCCTTCTACACCAGGTTTGAGACTGACAATTCCACCCAATTGGCAGAGACATTTACAACATTGAAACCGGGCGACAATAAATTTGTCTTTAAAACAGAGAAGGTGGTGAGAGCCCTCAGGAGGACCAGGGAGAATAGCTCTCCGGGCCCAGACAACATCAGCGGCCGGGTCCTGAAACTCTGTGCTGAGCAGCTGGGGGGAGTGTTCCAAAAGCAGTTTCAGAGATCCATGGACACCAGCACAGTCACTCAGCTTTGGAAACACTCCACAGTCATCCCCATCCCTAAGAAGAGTAAAATAACCTCTCTAAACGACCTCAGGCCTGTAGCCCTCACATCCCTGGTGATGAAGGCCATGGAGAGGGTCGTTAAACAACACATCCTCACAGTAACCGAGGCCCGGATGGACTCACTGCAGTATGCATACCGCACAGGCAGAGGCGTGGGCGATGCAAAAGCATTCATTATTGACACAATACACAAACATCTGGAGCAACCAAAAACAACAGCCAGACTCCTGTTTGCAGACTTCTCCTCTGCATTCAATACACCACAGCCTCACATCCTGGCCAATAAACTCACCTCATACTTCCAAATAGATGACCAACTCACCAGGTGGATACTGGACTTTCTAACCAACAGATCACAGAGAGTCCGGGTAAACAACACCTTCTCCGACCTCCGACACACCTCGACAGGCTCCCCTCAGGGCTGTGTGCTCTCACCTCTGCTCTTCATCCTCTACACCGATGATTGCAGATCCACACAGCCTCAGTGTCATCTGGTGAAGTATGCTGATGACACAGTTCTCCTGTCCCTGCTATCAGGTCCCTCACAACATCATGGACCAGCTCTCCAGGAGTTTGTGGAGTGGTGCGACAGCTCATGCCTTGAGCTGAACGTCAATAAAACCAAAGACATGGTGGTGACTTTTAACAGGCAGAGAGTTTTAACATCTAACAGGCAGAGAGAGCTGGCCACAGCATGCATCACCTCAATTCACGGGAGGCCGGTGGAGCTGGTGGAGGAGTACAAATATCTGGGCACCATCTTCGACAGCCTGCTGAAATTCTCCTCTAACACTGAAGAGATTCTCAGGAAATGTCACCAGCGACAGTATCTCCTAAGGAAACTCAATTCCTTTGAGTCAGGAAAAACATCATGCTAACTTTCTATTACTCCTTCATAGAAAGTATCTCCACATTCTCCATAACATGCTGGTTCCACTCCCTCAGTCTCCAGAATAGAAACCGCCTGGAGAGCATAGCAAGAGTCTGCTCCAAGATCATTGGACTTCCAACAAGATCACTTTCCTCCATCAATGAGCAGCAAACACTCAGGTTAGCAAACAGGATTATGCAGGATCCCTCACACGCCCTACACCCCGCCTTTGAGTGGCTCCCCTCAGGGCGCCGACTTCGCTGCCCTGGCTGCAGGACACAGAGGAGAAAGGCAACCTTTGTCCCCAAGGCTGTTTACCTCCTCAACTCCTCCTAACCCCCCGACCCGGGCTAGCGCCTGCCCCACATAAGTACTGGCCAATGTGGACTATGTTTTGCACATCCCCACCCCTAAAGGTTTTTTACTGTACAACATAATTCAATGCTCCTTTATCAGCTTGGTATATTTTTTATCTGATATTATTGCAACCTTTAGTCTAATGTTACACTTTTTAAAACTTTTCAAGATCAGCTCTCTATTTATCAAATATGTATATATCACTCTGTATATTTGTACATAACTATGCCTTGTGTTTTTATCTGTTAGTAACTAACAACAATTGTCTTGTTCTTGGCTTATGTTGCACCTAAGCTTGTCCTGTGTAAATGCTGCTGCTTTACGTGTCTGTCTTCAATTGCCCCTTGGGGACAAATAAAGTTTTTTTGAATTGAAATGAATTGAATATGCGGACGCATATCATATATGTGTTAAGTTGGCCGCAACTGTGGGTCTATTTAATGATATGTGGCAATACATTAACAAACAACGTTTGTTACCAGTATTGTATACATTATCGTTATCAACTTGTGTTCATAATATGCATGTGTCCCCCTGTTAATATACATTGCCATGGACTGTATTATGTGTTACATGTTTAGTTTGCGTGTGTTTAAACAGATGGGTGCGCATACACACGTGCACCAAGCATCACCCGCATTCATTCATTCTTTTAAACACTCACTCGCGGTAAAACTATGTTTTCTCACGATCAAATCTTCATCAATCCCGAAAGACATGGGCTTGTAAACGATGTCTGTGTCAAGAAAATATGTGTTTGCTGTACGGTGTTTGCAGATGCATTGATTTAAAAGTATAACTTACCGCTGTATGAGCTGTTACACAAGATTTTAAAACGAGATTTTGTTTTGGGAGGCTGGAATATACTTTGCTCGAGTTTATTATTGTTATTATTATTATTTAAACGCATGGCATAGCCTACTATACTGTGTTCATTCATGCAGCCCCTATGGAGAAAAAAAATGTTGCTATTTCTATGCAGTTTCAATCATATGAACAATCGTTGACATAATATTTAAATCAGCCTAATCGTTTGCATGTTTGTGCTGTGTATAGTCTACGTGTGTGTGTAAGAGTATGTTGCAGTTCCGACCTGCCATGGCACGTCAAAATAGCAACACCAACTGCGCTATCCACCACTGACTTTAGACTAGGTATTTCCCGATCAGTTGTACAATTGTACTGACGCAATGCTTAGATCGGTAAAATAGCACCAAGTATAATTTGCGCCAGAACACGCAAGTGTAGTGGCGCCTGGTTGCTGCGGGGGAAAATCAGCTTTGCGCCGGGTGCAAACTAGCAATGACACATGCGTCGGTGTAGAAAGTCAATTGCGCCGGGCACAAGATAGGGCCCCTAGTGTGGTTATTTTGGGTTGCATTGGCACAAGGTTTGAGGTAATGAGAAAATGTGAAGTTATGACTCCAAATCAGATCACTGTGTGATTGTCTCTTATACGTGTTGGGCTACATTGTAATATGACCTTCTCCCACACTGTTGTACACATACACACAGCTGTTAACTTTGACGCAAAACTTGCAGTCACTATCAGTTGCTGTAGCTTAGATTTGAGAGAGCAGAAAAGCGCAAAAGAGAGCAAGGTTTTGAAAAGAAACATCCCAAAGAACGTTCCCCCCCCCTCTCTGCTCCCTCCCTCTCAACGTATCTCACCCATTTAGAGGTGTTGCATTTCAGGCACCTGTGATTGCAAGCAAGTCTCCAAACCAATCAGGGAAGAGATGCCCTGGAGAGATTACCTAAATCAAATTAGGCTGGCAGAACCGGGCAACGTATATTCTCACAGAGCATTTCACTCACTATTAGCTGATAGATGGCTAGGCCATTTTTTTTTTTTTTTTCAATATTGAAGCAGGAATAGGCCATTTTGAACGGATCAGGCCTACACACAAATATAAAACTTAAACCTTACCTACACCTTCAATATGCGCCTGCATGTGTGAGTGTGTTTGGCGTCTTACCTGCGTGCGTGGGGGGGTTTTCTTCACCTCCGCCACCACCACCTTGCCTTTGGGCATGCGTGCCGCCTTTTCGCGGCAGAACTGGATGTGGCGATCCGCGGCATTTTGCCCGAACCGCCGCTGGCAGTGAGGACACTGGATGTAGTCTGAGTAACAGCAACAGACGACAACATCAGTACTGAGGGCAAACACATGGTAGGAACCCATGAATGGCACACTTCACCAATTGTTCAAATGAACTGTTGTGACGCCAACATTGAGAACAAAACGTTGTAGAGATCCAAAAAAAACAACTGGTAAGATGATAAGCATAAGAAAAATAAAAACCTCATCACTGTATAGGGCTGCACGATATTGGAAAAAAAATATTGTATTGCGATATTTAGTCTTTCGGTGCATTGCGATATATAAAATAAAATATTGAAAAAATATGAATCGTATAATGATTGGGGTGATTTTGTAGCAGCTTGCATCTGCATAGATCCCTTTGGAACCCCTCTCGTACACTCAACACTGGAAAGGGCATCCACCTTTGCATGGCATTCAGATTTGGCTTTGCACTCTTTATGGTGGCGAATTCAATGTTCTCTTTGGAATTAAATCTTTTTGCTGGCTTATTTTGAAGATTTGTTCAATGATTAGCGGGGGCTGTCTACGACTGCTTTGGTTGTCTGATCATAAACTGATCTACATGATCAGTGATTGGTGGTTCACTATGCATGTTTTTTTAAGTAAGCAAGTCTGGCGTTACGAAGATCGCACAGGTGCGTATCGCGATTTCGATATGAAAACAATATATATCGTGCAGCCCTATCACAGTGCCATGTAAAGATGCACACTTATTCAAACACAAGACATTAGCTTTTGTGACCAATAACCTGATCCTCATCATCATCATCATCGTCATAATAACTGAAAGAAGTGAGCCCGGTCTCTTACTGACCTGGGTCGTAGGAGGGCGGGGGTGGTGGCGGCAGGGGGCCCCCCTCCTTCATGACCTGTGTGATGCCCTTGGCCGCCCGGATGGTGGCGATGAAGTCCTCATGTTTCTTGCGCCAGTTGGATGGCTTCTTTGGGGGCGGAGCCTGCTGGAGTGTGAGGGTTGGGGGAGAGAAGGGGAGAGGTTGGTTGGTTCATTGTCTACTTGGTGTGTTTATTTGGTCCGTCGTATTCTGCGGCATTGAGTGGTTGGAAAAGGGTAAGGGAACCGAGTGCTTCCCATTTTCACTCCTACTACTGTTATGAGAGATATTGTCTTCACAATTAGTGACCATGTAGATCTCAACTGCACCGGCGTAATTGTATTCACATTTGTGTAGATTGTAGGGAAAGCTTCTAGAGGATCTATACAAGGCAAGGCAACTTTATTTATATAGCACTTTTCATACACAAGGCAGACTCAAAGTGCTTCACATATAAACATTGTCATACAATAAAAGAAAATAATAGATAAGTAAAAAGTAAAATAGATAGAAAATAAAGGCAAAGTTAAAAAAAACATTTTAGAAAGGCAAAGTAAAAAAAAAAATGCATTTTTGAAAGTGAGAAAATAAAGGCAAAGTTACTAATAAAATAAAAAATAGAAGAATTGTAGATTTAAAATTTAGCAGAAAGCTAAAGCAAACAAATGTCTTCAGTCTTGTTTTAAAAGCTGTCAGAGTTGGGGCAAGTCTTAAATCCTCAGGGACTTTATTCCAGCTATTTGTTGCATAATAACTAAATCCTGCTTCCATGTTTCGTGTTGACTCTGGGGATAATAGAACTCTAGCAGCAGCATTCTGAACAAGCTGTAGTTGTCTTAGAGTTTTTTTTGGGAGACCTGTAAGGAGACCATTGCAGTAATCAAGCTTGCTAGTGATAAAGGCATGTACAAGTTTTTGTAAGTCTTCGGTAGACATGAGCCCTCTAAGTCTTTCTACGTTTTTAAGGTGATAATATGCAGATTTTGTAACTGATTTGATGTGACTGTCGAAATGTAAATCTGAATCCATGATAACCCCTAGATTTCTGGCTTTGATTGAGGTTTTCAGGGACAGAGAGTGAATGTGTTGGGTAACTTTAAGCCTTTCGGTTTTAGCACCAAATACAATTATCTCGGTTTTGTCCTCATTTAGTTGAAGGAAATTTCGGCACATCCAGTCTTTGACTTGCTCAATGCACTGGCACAACAGATCTATGGGCCATTTGGTGATAGCGATGCATAGATTTGCGTGTCATCAGCATAGCAGTGATGGTCAATATTGTTATTTTGCATGATTTGCCCTAGTGGGAGCATGTAGATGTTGAATAGAGAGGGTCCTAAGATCGAACCTTGTGGGACTCCACATGTCACGTTAGTTGATTCTGAAACAAAGTAGTTCCTATTTTGTAGGTAGGACCTAAACCAATTTGAGACTGTGCCTGAAAACCCCACCAAGTTTTCTAATCTGTCCAAAAGTATTGTATGGTCTACAGTGTCGAATGCAGCACTGAGGTCTAGTAGCATTAGTATTGAGATTTTGCTAGAGTCTGTGTTAAGACGGATGTCATTTACAACTTTAATAAGGGCGGTCTCGTGCTGTAGAGACCGCTACAGCACGAGAAGGGGTCGGAATCCGGATTGGAAGGTGTCATAGCAACCAGTTGATGCCAGGAAGTCACTAAGTTGCTGGAGGACAACTTTCTCAATGATTTTACTTATGAAGGGTAGATTTGATATTGGTCTGTAGTTGTTAATAATAGAGGCATCTAGGCTCCGCTTTTTTAAAAGGGGTTTGATAATTGCAGTTTTTAAGGCTTTTGGGAAAGTGCCTGATTGGAGAGAGTTGTTAACTATTTCCAATATGTCTATTGCTAGGCAGTCAAAAACACTTAGAGGTTGGTAGTAGGGCTGGGCGATAAAACGATAACGATATGTATTGCGATAGACACGTAATCAATATCAATAGAAAATGCGTTTGATAGAAGGTTTCGATAATTTTTTTCCTCGTTGGAAGTTAACGGAGCAAAGCCAAGTGTTTCAATAGTAATTACACCACAGAGAAAAAGCTGAAGTTATTCCCCAGACAGGAAAGAGTAGTGGTTGGGAGCCTGGGGAGTTTTAAATGCCCTTTCTTGTGTTTGTGGCTACAAACACAAGAAAGGTGTTAGTATCTGCAAATTTGTTCATCATGAGGATTTGCATGTGTGTCATAAGTTTCATGAGTGTAGGTCAAACCGGTGAGGAGATATGCTTGTGCAAACATTGAAATTTTGGCATAGTTGGTATAGCACCACCTTGGGGCCAATCTGAATAAGACGGCTAGAATCTCTAATTTACAGCAGTCCCACCAAATTTGCCAAATAAAAATGAGTTTTCGTATATGTTCAGGGGGGGGAAAATGCAGTCAAAGTTCCTGAAAAATAATAATAAGAAAAAGCGGACCAATTACAATAGGGACCTTGCCAGTTTTGGCTCGGTCCCTAATAAAGTAATCATTAATTGCCATACGTTTGTTTGACCATCTTGATCGATTGTCAAAGATACCGTCCATTAAATTACTGCATTGCATAACCATATCTTGATTTCATGCATCTTTCATAGCCCGGTCCTAACTGCTCAGGTGTAGTCTCACCTTTGCTTTGAGGGCTTTGATGGGTTTGAGGGTGGAGATGTCTGTGCCCTCTGCTCTCTGTCTACTGGAGTCAAAAGTCTTCCTCTTCTTTGTCGCAGACTTCTGGCATATGGGCGTGTGTTTCTTCTGCATGGGTGAAACATAACATAGTTAGAGGAAAGTACACGCAGTTATGTGATGCATCATAAAGATTTTATAATATTTTTTATAAGATTGAGAAATTGCTTCTTGAAGTCACAGCAGGTGAATTGCTAATGTCAGGGTTCTGGGTTTTTGTGTTTTGTCTTGGACTTTTAGTTTGTTTCTCTTTATTATCTTCTGTGTTTAGCCTCTTGTGTTCTGTTTCCTGTTGGACTTTAAGTTTGTAGTTTTCCCTGTTACTTCCTGTGTCTCCCGTCTGTCTTGTCCTAGCCTCTTGTTTATTCCCTGGTTTGTGTCATGTGATTCACTTCCTGTTCCTTGTTGTCCCAGTCATGTGCTTCAGTTTGGTTTGTCTTGTGATTCTGTGTCTCCGCCCCTCACCTGAGTCTAGTTATGAGTTTGATTGTTGTCTTGTCCAATGTTAGCCTGCCTCTCGTTGTAGCTTGTTCCCTGCCCACCTGTGTCTTGTTTAGTCCTGTGTATTTAAGTCCTTCCCTATGTTCAGTTCACTGCTCTGTCATTTTATTTGTCACGTTGCTCTCTGTTCCCTAGTAGTCACACAGGTGGGCAGGGAACAAGCTACAACGAGAGGCAGGCTAACATTGGACAAGACAACAATCAAACTCAAACTCATAACTAGACTCAGGTGAGGGGCGGAGACACAGAATCACAAGACAAACCAAACTGAAGCACATGACTGGGACAACAAGGAACAGGAAGTGAATCACATGACAAACAGAGGGAGTGAATCACATGACACAAACCAGGAAATAAACAAGGGGCTAGGACAAGACAGACAGGAGACACAGGAAGTAACAGGGAAAACTACAAACTTAAAGTCCAACAGGAAACAACATAAGGCTAAACACAGAAGATACTAAAGAGAAACTAACTAAAAGTCCAAGACAAAACACAAAAATCCAGAACCCTGACAGCTAATGGAAGTTTGAAAACAGATTAATATTGAGCATTAGAAGTAATGATTTTGTGTGTGTGTGTGTGTGTGGGGGGGGGGGGGGGGGGCGTTTTATTCGTGGGGCTGGCATCTTGTGTCTGCTGACAGTCATTTTGGAAAATGACTTCGTACTGAATAAACAAGCACTGAATATGCCTGCTTATTCTCTATGAATAGCCTCTTTCTGTGAACCCCTGCTATGTCATGTTTTATTATTTTTACCAAGACTTTGGGAAAGAAGCTTCTTCCACAGATGTTACAGGGAGTAAGTTCCTCAGCCGTTGGAGCTTCTCCATCTGTATTAAACGAACAATACACATTGTACAACACACAAATAAACACACAAATATGTACCATGAAAAAAATGTATGATTCGATCCCATTTATTCGCTGATTACCATATGTGGCGTTAAGCTTAAAAAGTCCTCTCTTTTGTCCTTTTTTTATTCTTTGGCAAGACTGAAACACAGGTTAACCAGCCTGCTAGCTGCAGCCTTAGCTTCAGGCTAGCGATTGTAGCTAACATGGACAGAGACAGCATCACACCCAGTCATCCCGAGCTAGCGGTATCCTCAGTAGCAGACACTTCCCGAAAGAGCATGTGACGAAATTGAACATTTGCAATGGCTATGCAAATTAGCCATGGCTACTTTGAGTCATAGGCTACAATACAGCAACGTTGCTTCCCCCCTCACCTTCAAATTCCTCCATCATCTCGGTTTCTGTGTGCAGCCGAGGATGCCACTAGCAACTGGCTCGTCTTGAATGCCGCCCCACGTACCAACATCCCGACGTTTCATTGGCTGTTCATTTGAAACATGCAAAAAAAGGTGCGTGTTGTTCTTAGTTTCGACCACATGGGGGCGTGTGGGAGCAGCGGTGGAGAGAACCTCCTCAGTAAAATTAACAAAGGCCTTTTTTTTAGGCGCGGCCTACCTGTCATCGGCACTTTGAAGTTTTCTGTTTTTGAAAGGCCAGGCTGCTTCGTTATTGACCACTCTAAAGTCGTGTTTGCTATTTGCACAGACGCATACATAAGGTATAGTTTACATGCACCGGTACACAATAAAGCCTTTGTCTCCATGTGACATCTGACTAATTTACTTTAGCTTTTTTTGGTGTGCGTGTCAATGGTCGTAGATGAAGCGGAATTAATTGGTCTGCTGTTTTACTGGAATACTGGAATACTGAAAATTAAAATTGGAAATATATTTTTTCTTTTTTTAACTTAATGACGCACATGGGTCCTGGTTGGACTGGTTGAGAACCACTGGTATTAAAGGGATAGTTCAGGATTTTGGACATCGGGTCTCATTTCCAAGTGAGCCAGTGTGTTATTGATCATTGGAGACCGTTTTCAACAATTTTCATTCAGTCCTTCTATTTGCATAGATCGCTGGTGCTAGGCTAGCGCAAGTCGACGGGACCCGCTAGCCTGCCAATAAAAACAGTCTTACCCACTACACAGTACACCCGAGGCAAATCAATTATTACGCCATACTATCAGTGTAAATGTCTATGTTGATAGAATAATGTTTGAAATGAAACTATCCTTGTATCGCATTGCATTTTGAGGGACTTGTGTCTCAGGAGCAGGGTAGTTTATACTACAGAAGCAGAGGAATTGTATCAGCCTATTCATTACACAAGAGATGGCCACGTTTGAAACACAACATAGCGATGTGTCTGATTTTGAAGATGTTGAAGACGATGAGGAATTACTTGGATCCAACGAACCGTACCTGTACGAACAGGTGTTACACCGAATTCTGCGACCCACCGAAAAGTGTGACCCCAGGGGGTGCTGTTGCACATTTGCTGCAACATGCACGCAGCACGAGTTTGAAATAGACAGGCATGAAGTCGAAAAAACGGTGTGCATTATAACAAAAACATAAATAAAACGTAAGATCTCTAACCCTACTGAATCGTTCTGTGGGGTGGGGGTTTAAAGGAACACAGCTGGGAAGAGGCAACCGACGTGTTCTTCCATCCTGTGTCGTGACCAGCATCCGAAACAAATACCATTCGGCCACTGGACAATATGTTGGCTTCAGGGAAGCACAAGATGCTCTGAGATTGTTCTGAACACAACACTACTGTAGGCTATTACTAGAAAACATTTGCTGCTGCACCATATCCTTTATATCAAACATAGAAAGAACACATGCATTTGGTTGATTTGTATAACTTTACTTTTGTATATAAACAATTGTGTTCCAATGTTTACATTTCAATAACTGTACATAAATGATTCAATAAATATAAGTTTGCTGTAATCCCGTTGTACTAGGCTACTGGTACTGGTAAGGTGTCCCCGACTGAAGTGCGCTTCTCGGTTTACTTATATCGGAGAAAAGTAGAATTCCGCCGCACTGAGAAAGTAGTCCCTCAATATGCTAGGCGATTCAGGGATAGTTTCATTTCAAACATTATTCTATCAACACAGACATTTACACTGATAGTATGGCGTAATAATTGATTTGCCTCGGGTGTACTGTGTAGTGGGTAAGACTGTTTTTATTGGCAGGCTAGCGGGTCCCGTCGACTTGCGCTAGCCTAGCACCAGCGATCTATGCAAATAGAAGGACTGAATGAAAATTGTTGAAAACGGTCTCCAATGATCAATAACACACTGGCTCACTTGGAAATGAGACCCGATGTCCAAAATCCTGAACTATCCCTTTAAGTAGCCTATTAGGATCTTATTTATCAAGACAGTAAATTGCACACCCTAACAAAAATCAAAGAATATCACATCAATCATTTGTGAAATAAAGGCCCAAAGGCCAATTGTCGGCAGCATCTTGCTTTCCACTGAAGGTCTAAAGCGCTAGTTAAATCAGGGCACATACGCACAGCCTGCATGCTATCAGTAAATAAATGGGCCATATGACCTATATAAATGGCTGCCATAGCTATAAAGCAATAACTATTGACGTCCGTTAGTCGTCTTTGCCCTCTATAAAAGGTCCACCGTGATACGTTGTACACACGGGGCTTGAGCTTTTGCGCGACGTGCGCGTAATTAACGTCCGGCTGGCAGTGGTGTACGCTTATTGCCAGAAGCCACGTTCATTCTGATGTGATGCAATTCGCGAAGCCAACATTTGGACGCATTAACAAACTCAGGTACCGTAAATATATTTCATTATATTGTAATATTTAGAAGTGATATGGGTGAAGCGTGTTGCTGTCTTAGCGCTGATACTGCGTTTCCTCTTTTTTCAGCGAGTGGTCTTATCTTAAAACATTTTAGGAAGGGTCTGCAATGTTTGCCAGAATATTTAGTGTTAAGCTTATTTGTGACACATTGTATTGTTATTAGAGGCACAGCGGCTGATTTGTGTTTTCAAATGGAAAATAAATGCAGTTAATTTATAAAAACTGTAAATACGGATAATATAACCCTAAATAATATTTTGAGTGGACGGACGTTGTGTCACACAGAATGATGATTATTTTAATGGTCAGAGTAAAAGAGAGAAGCAGACACCTGCCTCAGGTATGCCCAGGCTTCCTTACAATGTGATAGAGTGAGAGAGACAGAAACAGAAATAGACAGACTTGTGTCTCAGTTCTCACTCACTGCTGCACTCCATGTGATCTATATTCTCTATAGCTGCTCTACTTCTGCAACATTGTTGAAGTGTCTTCTTCACTCTTCCCCCGTAAGCGTGCTCATCTGCACAATGTGTTTGTATAATTTCTCCTATTGGCTTAGTTGTATTTCTTGAGGGACAACCGTTTTCTCTGGGTCTATTTTAAGAACCCATCCATGTCCTGCAGCTGATGTCATGTAGGGACTTGGTAGCATTCACAACAGGGCCAAGGCTCAGCACAATGCACTCGCCATGACAAAACATGCACTGCTGCTGCTGGGAGAACAGCATGGACACAACTCTGTGCTAAGGTGGACATATGCATGTATTGTTCACACACATATGCATTTGCTCGCGCACACACACACACACACACACACACACACACGGTATATACATGCATACATACATGCATGCATACATACATACTGTACATACATACATAAATACGCATGCATACATACATACATACATGCATGCATGCAAGCACACAAGCACACAAACACACACACACACACACACACACACACACACACACACACACACACACACACACACTCCATAATCCAAAACGGTGTAATCTTCTATTTGCGACTCAGGATTTCAGATAGACATACTTATGGAGAATCTATAGGGGTACGACATTTTAAGGATGTCTTACTCTGACACATTGGCTTCTAACCCACATCCGGACACCATAAACACTGCACTATCCTACTACCCTGGTTTCCTATTCATGTATCCTGTTCACCAACCCGCCCCTCCTCACCTAAAGGCCTCTACCCCATTGGGGTCAATGTGAGTCAAGCAGGCTGAAGAAGGGGCAGTGAGTTTAGCAGAAGCTAGGCTAATGTAGCTGTTTGAGCCTGTGTCTGGGCATTACCAGGCTTCTTCCGCTGCTCACTGATGTTACCCTCTGCTGATCGCGGGATTAACATGTGTGTGCTCTCGGCCCAAATACCATTTCATATGTGACAGCTGAAGCAGAGCATGCTCCAATGATTGTGTCCCGAAATAGCCTTGGCCAATCACAGCTCACTCCTCTTAACATGCTGGACACTGCCTTTAGAGCGAGAGAGAGCGTCAGGGAGGTCCGTTTTGTTTAGCCCTTCTTACCTAACAGGGCCAAGTCTTACTCGTAAAATAGGATTAGAGAGTGGAAGAACTAGGAAGAGTAGCACTGTAATGCACACTGAAAATAATAATAATAATAATAATAATAATAATAATAATAATATATTTATATTTATACACATCCTCTAACAGTTTATCATATCCTATATGAACCTATGAACATCAAACATTAGCTGACTCACTTTAAGGACCCCATGAGTTATGTGTTGGTTCTTAATGTAAATGTAAAGACTTCAACATCAATATAGCCAGCTTTTTATATTTTATTTTTATGGAGTGATGTGGGGATACAGATGTCTAATACAAATCTAATATAACTTCAGCCCAGTCTGGGGGAAATTAGGTCAGGAAATCTGTTCCCCAGATCTCCAGGGCTAGCCAGTGTTAGAATGTCAACACAGCAGAGGATTTAAGGTGAATCGCCACGGCAACCCGGCTCCATCCCGCTTTCTAAATACCAACGTGGGATCATGGAACATTCATGGATCATTTATACTGCATGCCACTTTCCCGCTGAACGACTTCTAGTATTTTGTATTTTGGCACCTGACTGTTTTCTTTGTTTTGTACGTTTTTTTGCCCCATTTGACCCTCTCTCTGATGTTACCATTGCAATGAGTGCTACACTCACAGATTCAAAAAGATTCATTGTTGCAATTAGGTCATAAAGTAAAAAGGAATAGGATTGACAGGGATATCCATTGTCATATCCGGTCTGCGCTATTACACAAGAGAGAGCAGATATCAGATAGCCGTTGCTTATGCCAAGCCTGCTTGTTTTATTTACAGTTAATGTGTCTGATACAATCCAGCTAAATGCCGATGTGTGTGTGTGTGTGTGTGTGTGTGTGTGTCTGTCTGTCTGTGTCTGTGTGTCAGCCCCTGGTATGGTGAGATGTGTCAGTGATGACAGATGTCGAGGTGATGTATGAGGACTTCATCGCCTCCCGGCGCTCGGGCCGCAGGAATGCCGTTCTCCCGGTCTACGTCGCCCCAAACCTGGCGAGCGATACGACTGCTTCCGCCTCCGCCACGGAGCTGTCACATGACCTGGCCCAACTCAGTGTTAACAAGTCAGGTGAGAGACGCTGGTGATCGATTGATGTTCACTTACAGGTAAAATGGATGGACGGGTTAACTGAATACACAGGTAGACTGAATGTACTGGTGGACTTTATGGGCAGGTAAACTCAATCAATAGGGAGACTTAAAGGTTAAGTGTGAAGCATTAAGTTGTATCTAGCGGTGAGATTGCAGAGGGCGACCAACTGCAATCTCACCGCGACCAACTGAATACCCCCCTAACCCTAACCCTAACCCTAACCCTAACCCCGACCCCCCCGACCCCCATTAAATGATCAGGTCAACTGAATGGACAGGTAAACTGAATAGACGGGGAAACTGATCAGACAGGCTGGATGGACAGGTAGACTGAATGGACAGGTAGACTGAATGGACAGGTAAACTTAATAGACAGGTAAACTGAATGGACAGGTAAACTTAATAGACAGGTAAACTGAATGGACAGGTCAACTGAATAGACAGGTACACTGAATGGACAATCTGAATGGGCAGGTAGGCTGTATGTACAGGTAAACTCAATGGACAGGTAGGCTGAATGGACAGGTAAACTCAATGGACAGGTAGGCTGAATGGACAGATAAACTTAATGTACAGGTAAATGGCAGGTCAGTGCAGTCTCTCACCATCTCTCTCTCTGTCTCTGACTGTCTCTCTCCCCCCCCCCCCCTTATCCTCTCTCATCAGGAGACAAGGGAAAGGATTCTGAGAATAGTCCGAACCCTACAGCTGAAGAAGATGAAGAAGAAGAAGGAGAAGAAGAAGAAGTTGATCAGAGGAACTGATCCTGGGCTTTTTGCTATCTGACTGATATAGACATTTCTAGAGAATGTTTTGAACACCCCTTCCTCACAGAACCTTGCAGTCCACCTTCCACTGGAAGGTGGAACTGACTTTGCACTATTGCCAGTGGGGTTTCTCTGGTGTCTACTAAATGGTACGGAATGGAGGACAGAATATATTTGGATGGTTCAGACTGCTGGAGATAAGCTTAACAGCTTAATCCGTGAATCAGGATTAAAGGGCCAGTTGCAGAACTCCTTTGAGCAAAGGCAAGTGTGTACAAAGTCCTGTTCTACAGTCAACGTGAATGTCGTCATATAAGGGAAATCTGACATGACGTCAATCACCTCTCTCCTCTCCCAGAAAAATAACTATTGCTATTTGCTCTTTGTATGTGTCCTCCATTTGATATTGAGTTAATATTAACAAATACATGCAGGTTGCGACCAACTGCCCATATAATCATACTGGAAATGTCTCTCTACACTGTCATTTTCACTTGAAATATTGTCTCTTTGCATATTTCTATTTTATGAACAGCGTTTGAAAGATCATTTCATTAGTTTAATACCAGCAGCAGAACATTTTCCAGATTGAGGTTGTATCCTCAGGCCATCAGGGATCTCTTGAAAATCAAGTCCAATCTACTTTATCATTGCATTTAATTAAGGGATATATTTGCACTTCCTGTGTTTACAATAGTGACAATATATTTTACACGTAAATAATGTTTTTCTATTTTTGTAACTGTGTTTATTGTCATGTTATTTGTCTTTATTTGTTCTTTTTGTATTCATCTCCCACTTCCAAAGAAAGTAATGTTGCGTGAAAAAGTATGATCATAACAATCAACTCCCTCTGTTTCACATTTGATTCCCTCAGAAAAGTCCTGCATTATGTCTCTTCTTCCAAACATTGGTCACTGGTGACTGAGTTTGAGTGTGTTTGTATATGAATGATTTATAAATAAAATAGCTTAAAAGAGATATGTTGATGTCAACCCCTTATTAACATTAGTAATAACTAGTCTAAACTAACTGATAGTAGTGACCTCAGTAGTGAATGCATAGTCAATGTGTGTGTGTGTGTGTGTGTTCCTGTGAGATGGTGTCATGGCCACGAGATGGTGCTATCGGGTTTGTTTAGCTGCAGCCGGGTTTGATGTTGTTGTTGATTGCTTGATCATGTTGCCTTTGCTCTGTAGAGTATGTATGCAATTAACATGTAAAAATGCTTGCATTTTGTTCTTTTTTTTTTTTTTTTTTCTTTCCTTTCTTTCTATTTTAATTGTTCTATCTTTTCAAAAGCCGCCTGTGGACAAGTGTTGTGAATTAGCACGTGTGCTAAAACACTCAAATAATGCATCTGGTTTGTCCAATGTAATTTCTATGTCCACATCAAATAAACATTGATGATAATAATAATAATAATAATAATAATAATAATAATAATAATGTTGTAGGGCCTGCATTTACATAAAGAGATAAGCATATACGTTGTGCTTGTGGTTGGATGTGAAGTTTTAATGCGGCTTACTGTGGCCACATGCATGTGATGTTACGTACCCACAGTAATGTACTCCAAGTAACTTTGAGTAATGGTAATGACTAACTCAAAATAACCAAAGAGATCTGACAAATTGGCTACAGGCTATGACTTGGAGATTTAGGGTTGGAGGTCACGTTTATGTCCCAATTCAAGGGTTGCATCCTTCGAAGGATGCAACCTTCGTAGACCGCGAAGGCTGCATCGAAGGCCGAACGAACGTTGTGGAATGGGACGGTCTAGCCTACGGAGCATTTCCGGATTGCGCAACCAGCCGTTAACGTCCTTTACCTTGCGTGACCACGCGCCGCTCCTGTCTCCTAGCAACCCTGACAGCTGCGGTTCAAACCGGACAGTGGAGGAGATATATGGAGCCAGAAATTATCATTTTATTGGTCATTTTATGTTTTATCTTTTATTGAAGGAGTGGGATAAGATTCACCGCCGGAGCCGGCGGGTGAAGAGGAAGAGAGGACGTTGGCTTAACGTTAATTAGTTTAACGTTATATGTCTAGCGTTAATGTAATTGAACTTTGACAATAAAGTTACATATTTAAAATGGTCCCAACCTTACTTTTATATAAAAAAATGTTTTACGTAGTTTTGTCATTAAATATGTATTCGCTGCAGCTGCTGCTTCCGCTCTCTCCGCGCCATTTCTGAAAAAATATCCAACGCGCAATGAATGTTGGGATACGTTGGGCCGTGAAGGATGCATCCGATGCGTCCTTCAAATCCGGGAAACGAAGGCTGCATATCTCGGCCGCATTCGAAGGACCCTTCGAAATGGGACAGCACTTGACGCGCCGCTGTGACGTCCGCGGTCTTCAAATGCGTCCTTCGAAGGATGCAACCCCTGAATTGGGACACGGCCATTATCTTTCTTTGCAGACCTTGGGATCCAATCCAATCCAAATTATTTGTTAAGCCCTTTAAAACAACCACTGTTGACCAAAGTGCTTTACAGAGAATAAGTGAAAGCATCACAAATACAAGACAATAAAAACAAGGTGAAATTAAGTAAGGTAAAATACAATAAAATAAGAAAATAAGAAAAGATCAAATATAAGATAAAAAGATAAGATAAGTTTAAGATAAAAGATAAAAAGATAATGTCAATGTCTTCCTAAGTGTCAAAAGCCAATTAGAAAAGATTGGTTTTGACAAGGCATTTAAAACCAGATAGAGAAGAGGCCTCTCTGATGTGCTGGGGTAGATTGTTCCAGAGTTTTGGAGCCACAGCAGAAAAAGCACGATCCCCTCTGAGCTTTCGTGTAGTTCTGGGCACATTCAGGAGCAGCTGATCAGCTGACCTGAAAGAGCGTGTGGGTGCGTAGGGGTGTAGAAGCTCAGAGAGGTACGGCGGGGCAAGGGCGTTAAGAGATTTAAAAGTAAATAAAATAATTTTAAACTGAATCCTAAAATGTATGGGTAACCAGTGGAGTGAGGCTAAGATGGGGGAAATGTGGTCAAATTTGCGAGTGCCGGTTAGAAGGCGTGCAGCAGCATTCTGTACCATCTGGAGGCGGGAGATGGACGACGCACTGACACCTACATAAAGTGCGTTACAGTAATCCAGCCGAGTGGTAACAAGGCATGAATTACAATCTCTAACTATCGCCTTGATAAAATCTGCTTTATTTTGGCCAGCTGCCTTAAATGATAAAAACTTGATCTGACCACTGCCTTGATCTGGCTGTCAAGCTTGAGGTCCACATCCATTTTTACACCTAAGTTGGTAATGATAGGTTTAATATGCTGGGCCAAAGGGCCCAGATCCAGAAGGGGTGTTTCAGAAGAGCCACCAAAAATCATCACTTCACTTTTCTTCTCATTAGAATTTAAAAAGTTCAGGGCCATCCAGGCCTTTATGTCATCAAGACATTTAACTAAGGCAGTGGTTGAGTAACATTCTTTTTTCAAGAAATCAAGAAAGCACCCACTAGAGATCAACACACACACACACACACACACACACAAACACTTTACAGTAATCAGTAATCTAAGAACTACAGTATTACAGTAATCTAAGAATGCAATGACATCTATAGATATCTCTTAGGTCATTCCAATTCCATGATCTTGATTATCCTGGATGTGATACAGGTCAATCATCCGATTGTAAGCTGTAGGATCAGCCCCCTGCTGTTTCTAAATGAGTGTGTATTTTTGTGCATCACCTTAAAGTGCACGCCTGTTGGTGGTGCACAGTATGGGAAGAAGGTTTGACCACAAATTAAGTCAAATTAAGTCCTGTCTGAAGTCAATTGAGTTCACGCTGTTGATCGTGTCACTAATAAATGTTTAGTGAAACCAGATTATAGGCCCTTTGAGCTTTCGCTATCTTGTTTCCATCTACAACTTTACAGGGAATTTAACTGCTCTTTGTCTCTTTATCCACGTTTTTCCGCTTGCAGACAAGCAACTCCATCACAAACACAGTGTGAAGACGCCCTCCCTTGCGGTTGTAGAGCGGCGTAGTATAGCCAGGGTTCTCCCGCCTCCGTGCGGCGTTCCCGTGTGATTCATGAGCGGGCTGGGACTCGTCACCTGACGTCCTAAATCGCGGGCTCTCATGTTTGCATTCCCGCCGCTTCAACTGATCCATCCTCTTTCGGAGCGGGTCAAACAGGAGGATCTGTCCCTCATTCTGGTGGCCCCGGAGAGCCGTCTAGTTCTGTGGTTTCTATAACTAGCGGCATCTTGGCTGGTCTCAGTCAGACCGGTTGCTTTGGATTGGTTGATCCTGCAGGGCAGACTGCCAGCAGTGGTTATCAACACTATCCAGAGTGCCTTTTGCTATTCCGCCCTCTGCGCGGTGAAGTGGAGCACTTTCTCTACGTGGTGTGACAACAACCACGTTGACCCATCTCTTGTGAGGTGGGCAGTGAGCTTGGTTTCCTTCTGTGCTTACTGGAGAAACGCTTTGCTTTTTTTAATTTTATTTTTTATCAAGTCCTTGCGGCAGCCGTTTCGGCTGGCCCCGCAGGCTGTGAAGGTAACCGGTTTTTCAGTCACCCACTGGTCAAGAGATGCTTGCACCACAGTTGGATCTTCCACCGTGTTGTGTGGGTTATCCAGGGACCCTTTCGAGCCTTTGTCTCAAGCCCCTTTGGATGCTGTCTTTTAAAACGGCGCTCTTATTGCCTTTGGGTTCTGCCAGCACACCACACAACAGTTGTTTGTGTGTTATAGCGATGCTGCCAAGAGCCGCTACACTCTACACAGGGTGTGGCCGCTTCGACGGCTCTATTCTAGGGCGTTTCGGTGGAAGACTTTTGAGCGGATGCGTCATGGTCCTTCCCAGGTGCTTTTTATCCATTTTTACATATTAGACATATCCAGGGGCTCCACTCTGTGATTGAGTCAGCGACCCCTTCCACGGCTTGAATAAAGGCTTGTCTCTCTGAGCTGTTACGATTTTTAAGTTGCTCTTTGATTAAGTCTATCTCTGCTGTCACCTAGCGGTGTCACAGCATTACGCTTGGATTTTGTGAATGAATTTATGATTTAATTCATTAATTCAAGTTAATTATGAATACGTTACCCATGTCTCTTATACGCTTTGCGTTTATTGAGAGGGTTATGTGTGTTGTGTGAACGTTTAGTCCACCACCACATTCGTTCCTTGCCGGCACAAACAGAGTGGTCGCCGGCAAGCTAGAGCTACTTGTTGCGTTGTTGCGCCATATAAGCTGCTCTTTGTCCCTGTTTATTTTCATGTAGGCTTTGCCATCTGGCGCTGCCTCATGTTCAGTGGCGATTCTAGACTGGCAAATTGTTGACGGGGGGGGGGGGGGGGGGGGGGGGGGGTTGGATTTGGATCGCGGACGAGCGCTATTGCGGGCGCGATTGTTGGGGGGGGGGGGGGGGTTGGATCGCAGTCGAGCACTAATGCGGGCGCGATTGTTGACGGGGTGTGGGGTTGGCTCGTTCGGGGGGGCCACAGGGGGAGCTGGACTCAGAGTTACGGGGGCACTGGCCCCCCCTGGCCCCCCCCTAGAACCGCCACTGCGTCATGTTGATGCCAGGCTTGGCTAGGCTTGTCTCTCGGAGCTGTTACATTTCGCAACATTGCTCCTCGATTAAGCCTCTCTGCTGTCACCCGGTGGTGACCTAGCATTACGCTGGGAGTGACCGGTTATTCTGGCTTTGGTCACGGTTCGTAACTAGCATCTTAATATCCTGTCCTCTAACAATTTAGAATTGATCCACTACCCCTTCTCTTATACGCTTTGTGTTTATTGAGAAGGTTTTGCAAGCTTGTTTAGACTTTTAGTCTACGCATACGGTCATGTTGCACACTTGGTGTGTTCTCCGGAAAGTAAGAGCTTCTTCGCTGCGTTGTTACGCCGAATTAGCCACTCTTTGTCGCTGTTTATTTCATGTAGGCTACGACGTCTCGGCTTCACCTCATGGTGGCGTTCCAGCGTTACGCTGGTATACGGCATTTCAGAATGTTAGTAAACAATAGCCGTAACGACACTTCCGGGTGGCAGAACGAGCGGCTACCACTGACCTGAAGCCATCCAGCCGGCTGTAAACACAAATAATAATAATAAATAATAATAAATAAATAACAATAAAGACTATGTCACACAGTCAACAAAACATTGTTGTTGATCTGAAGTTGAAACGATGACGAAAACTATATTAATATAATATAATATATTATATATATATATATATATAAATGAGACGTCCCGTAGCACCCCGCAAGAAGAAAATCATTAATTCAAGCCATTTACTCTGTTTTCTCGATCGTGGAAGGGTTTGTTTACTAGTGGTGCCAACGGAGAACGCATCGGCTTTTGCCACCCGGAAGAACATAGTGTGACGTCATGGTGAATTGCCGTATTAATAGTGACCGGATATTCTGTCTTTAATATCCTGTCCTCTGACCATTTCTAATGAATGTTATCCTTGTCTCTTATACGCTTTGCGTTTATTGAGAAATTTATGATTGCTTATGTGGACTTTAATCCAATGTTGCATATCTGCTCCAGTTTTACACGTTCTGTGTGTTCACTGGCAACCAGAGCTTCTTCGTTGCTTTGTGAAGCCGATTAGATGCTCTGTTCGTTGTTATGCCTGCCAGCGGTTCCTCCTACCGCCTCTCGTTGGGAGTGGACGTAAGAGGGGCCTTGCTGCTCGCCGCAGTGGGCAGCTTGGGTTTTTTCCTAGCTCCGCCCCCAGTGGCAGCGGACGTAGGAGAAGCCTTGTTGCTCTGCATTGCCCGGTTTTCACAGATTATGAATTAGGCCTACGGGTTGAGTCAGAAATTACAGACTCGCTTTATTCTCTTGATCCTTGCTTTGCGTGCTCTTGGGAGAATTTCGGGTTCTTGAGTCTTATGTGCCCTGTGACTTAGGTCTTGTAACTGGGGTCCAGCAGGAGTACATTGATTGGGCTCCGCTCGCAGCTTCACCTTAGCCCATAAGGCGAAGCCTAGACGGCGTAGCCTACATGAAATAGAACGATAGTTATGTTATTATAACTCTAGTTCTATGATTGTAGGCGTAGCCGTCTAGTTTCCCACCTGCTGTTCCCTCCAATTGTTGAAAGAATAGCGTGGAGGACGAACGCTGCACTGCGCCGCGTTATATACACGTGGGGAATGTGAGCGGTGACCATGTTGATTGGTGCATAGCTGAAATTTTCAGTGCACGCGAGCACGCACACGGGACAAGCCCATAAGGCGAAGCCTAGACGGCTACGCCTACAATCATAGAACTAGAGTTATAATAACATAACAACCCGGTATCACGCGATTTCGTGCTCATGCGCACGAACGTTAATCTATTGAATCGTGTCCCACAGCACGATTGTCCGACTTTTTTCGTTCTACACAGAACGAAATGTAAACCAATGCATTCTGAATGGGAGCGTTTCTCCGATTTTTTCGTGCTACACAGAACGAAATGTAAACCGATGCATTCTTAATGGGAGCGTTTCTCCGATTTTTTTCGTGCTACACAGAACGAAATGTAAACCAATGCATTTTGAATGGCAGCGTCAGAGAGAGAGAGAGTGAGTGAGTGTGTGTGCAGACAGTACAGTGCACCCTCTAGTTATATACAGTATATGTCAATATGTCCGATTTTTTAAGCAGACCTCCTCAAAAACTGAAACAAACGTCCCCCACAGAACGAAATGTAAACCAATGCATTCTGAATGGGAGCGTTTCTTCGATTATTTCGTGCTACACAGAACGAAATGTAAACCAATGCATTTTGAGTGGCAGCGTTTTTTTTCGTGCTACACAGAACGAAATGTAAACCGATGCATCCTGAATGGGAGCGTTTCTCCGATTTTTTTCGTGATACATAGAACGAAATGTAAACCAATGCATTTTTAATGGCAGCGTTTTTCAGACGAGAGAGAGAGAGCGAGAGAGAGAGAGAGAGAGTGTGTGTGTGTGTGTGTGTGTGTGTGTGTGTGTGTGTGTGTGTGTGTGTGTGTGTGTGTGTGTGTGTGTGTGTGTGTGTGTGTGTGTGTGTGTGTGTGTGTGTGCAGACAGTACAGTGCACCCTCTAGTTATATGTATGTCAATATTTCCGATCTTTAAGCAGACCTCCTCAAAAAATGAAACGAACGTGCTCCACAGAACGAAATGTAAACCAATGCATTCTGAATGGGAGCGTTTCTCCGATTATTTCGTGCTACACAGAACGAAATGTAAACCGATGCATTTTGAGTGGCAGCGTTTTTTTCGTGCTACGCTGAACGAAATGTAAACCTATGCATCGTGAATGGGAGCGTTTCTCCGATTTCTTCGTGCTACATAGAATGAAATGTAAACCAATGCAGTGTGTGTGTGTGTGTGTGTGTGTGTGTGTGTGTGTGTGTGTGTGTGTGTGTGTGTGTGTGTGTGTGTGTGTGTGTGTGTGTGTCAATATTTCCGATTTTGCAGAAGACCCCCTCAAAGACTGAAACGTATTTTTCGTGCTCCACAGAACGAAACGAGAGAGAGAAAGAGAGAGAGAGAGAGATAGAGAGAGAGAGAGAGAGAGAGAGAGAGAGAGAGAGAGAGGCTTCAGAAGGGGTGTGCGCAGATAGTACAGTGCACCCTCTAGTTATTTATGTGTCAAAACAACAAATGCATCAAAGGGTAAATGTAGTGTATTAGGGATACAACTGATTTCCCTGCTTTTAAGAGCAGACCTCCTCAAAAACATTTCGTGCTCATTTGCACGAACGTTAATCTATTGAATCGTGTCCCAAAGCACGATTGTCTGACTTATTTCGTATTACACAGAACGAAATTCAAACCATAGCCTTTCAATTTGGATTTTTTCTTCGACTATAGAAGGGGTGTGCGCAGATAGTACAATGCACCCTCTAGCTATTTATGTGTCAAAACAACAAATGCATCAAAGGGTAAATGTAGTGTATTAGGGCTACTCTGATTTTCCCGGTTTTTACAGCAGACCTCCTCAAAAACATTTCGTGCTCATGCGCACAAAAGTTAATCTATTGAATCGTGTCCCAGAGCACGATTGTCTGACTTTTTTCGTTCTACGCAGAACGAAATGTTAACCCATGCGTTGGAGCGTTTCTCAGAATATAAACATGTAAGGTCTATATATATATAATAGAATTAATCTAGATTAATCTAGATTAAAATGGCTCATTAGAATTCTGCCGAAGGCATTCATAATATGTGTGTGCTACCTAAATAATGACTAAAAGTAAGTCTTTGAGAACGGGTTTCTCAAGCCAGGTGGCGCATTAGACCAGGGGCTCATCTCCTGTTTCCAAAATGCATCACAAACTCTAGTATAACTTACTACACGCTTACTATCACAAACTCAAACACGGGAAAATATAACGGCACCGGGACGCGCCCTCGCTACAGGTCCACGGCACGCTCGTCTCCGGTGCGCGTCGCGGCAGCAGCGGCAGCCGGGGCGGCGGTGGGGGCGGCGTTGACGGCAGACGGCTGGTACGCGTCCGCCTACCGCCGTACCAAGGCGGGCAGCTCGGAGGAGTGTCATCGCTCACCCAAGTTGTTTCTATTATCATTGCTACATTGTCTCCAGCATATGGCGCGATTATGGACATTATATTTTATTAAACACTCAGCTTCTGTTTACTTCAACTTTGAGAATAGATTAACGGCGATATTTTTTTTTATCGCCCGATAAGAGTCTCGCGTTAACGCAGCACGTTAACGCCGATAACGGCCCACCACTAATATATATATATATATTTATATTTATTTATTTATAGCCTATAGGGTGACCAGATGTCCCGCTTTGTGCGGGACAGTCACGCATTTCCACTTTTTACAAATTGAGACGTTGTCCCGCATTGTTATTGATAGTTATTGACTCGATTTTTTAAAATGCGTGTTTTATAATCTGGCATTTATCAAATAGCTGTGTGCGGAGACAGCAGTGAGGGCTGTCTTCAGGGGGCGGGGCGGGCCGTTTGATCATGTCAATCAAACTGGGACGCGGACGCAGGTTAAGGGAACACCCACCAACATGATAATGAAGATAATAAGAAATTATTTCCTGGGACTGGGAACGCCTCGGGATCCCCCCGTCAGAGTTGGTCAATGTGGCCCGGGAAAGGGAAGTCTTTTTAATGTGAAAATGGTGGACATACTTTATAATAACATGGTTGCTATGACGGTTGCTATGGACGCTGAACCCAGCAGCTCGCGTGCCGTTTAAATCATGGCTATAAATGTTTGTCTTTGCTGATTATGTTATTTTATGTAACCGTGTAGGCCTAATGATGTTCTCTTATTTAACAACTTAAAAAAAACTTTAGTACATTTTTTAGAGCAGGTATGGCGTCTTCTTTCTTGGGATTTAATAGAGCGTGTTAATAAACCATTTTCGTTGCTTCGAGGAGGTCTGGTGGTCTCCGTAGGCCTATATAATAAATAAATAAATAAATACATATAGGCCTATAAATATGTAGGCCTATGTCAATGGTCAATGATCAGATACAGATCTTGTTATAACAATAAGCTACATAGCTACGTGGTCTACTTATAATATTATGACTAAATAATTGTATGTTTTTATATATATTAATTAATAATAATAATAAATAAAAATATATATATTATTAATTCAATATTAAACCAATGGATTTCAATCGGGAGATTATTTTCGACAAAATATGGGGCAGGCTGCGCAGGATTTTATGGCGCTATGGTGGTTGCCATCGACTACACAAACTGGCCATTATTTCATTTTCTGTAACATCCACGCATATATCCTGCATTTAATACATGTAGGCCTACACGTTATATGCACAATATTCTGAACAATCCCCCGAACATATTGATTCTAGGTTCCTGTGATAGGAGCGGGACGCTGTGATGTTAATTTATTTATTCATTAAATTATTATTAATCGATTAAACATTAATGTACACAATGTATGCACCGTTCACGTTGCAAACGACTTCATGAGTTCAAACATAAACATTCATTGTAACATGACATTCATTCATAGCTCTGCTCCGAACCACGTTAACGACATAATTTGTAATAATTAATTAATAATAATATTATAATTATTATTATTATTTCTAATTTGCATAATTTTATGTCAAAGTCCTTCTACTCCTTCTATGTCTCTGGTTAAGTGCGGCAACTGAGCTGCCGTCAATTGTGTTGTTTTTGTCGTAAACTAGGGTCCGCTGGCTAGGAAATAGACAGATATTCTAAGGTGTCCTTCAAAATTCACCTTGTAATATCTTTCTATTTTCCGCAGTTTAGACTTATAATTAATAAGTTACTTTTGCATTGAACTTGACTTTCTGACCTTTTTTTTTTTTTTAATCCCTGTCTGGTGGCTAGTCACGTCACCCAGAGAGATGCGCATGGTCAGATTTTGTAGTGACGCAGCTTATAACCTATTCATGAAAGCAAAACATCAAGCTCATTGATTTAACGAGGCATGTTATTTGAAACAATTAATTAAGTTATCATGTGTGAGAGGTCATTCCTCCTCCTGAGTGTGCTTCCTATTTATGTCTAGTAGGCTATACTGTCCACAAGCACCCCCCACCCCTCCCAATATGGATATTGAGAATTGTTGCCACGTCCCAGTGGTGGTGGTGTCATATAAATGAAAGAGGGCATTCAAATATACTAAAGTGATTCATTAGGAGGCCGAAGCCCTAAAGGAAGTGATGCAATAGGTGGCTGAGGCAAGGACATTAAGCAGTAAGCTTAATAAATTAGTTGACAAGAGATAGAATCTTGTCCATTAGACCTTCAGGGTGCATCTTGGGATTACTCTGTGAAAATTGTGGGTCTCTGGAAAAAAGCCGGCCCTAACCCTAACCCTAACCCTAACCCTAATCCTCAGACCCCCCCCTCCCTGCCCTCGGGGTCCGAGAAGGCCAAGTTTCGGTGTGGGGGTCCCAGTTAGGCCCTAGAATAAGGTAGTCAAGTTTCAGGGCGGTATGACCTTCCTATCCCAAAAACTTTCTTTCCACCACATTCTGATCCACTAGGTCTTACACGCAACACTTCTGAGAGGCTTTGTCCAAAAAACTGTCTATTTTGGAAAACTTTTTTTCTGTAAGGGCTAGAACTCCAAATCTCAGATATGTTATTCTCAGGACCCTGGGAAATGTGTGTATACATTTTGGCATCTCTAGCTATCTCGAAAAGGTGGGAAAAGGGGCGTGACCTCGGACAGTAAGGTAAATGTGAATAAGACTAGGTTAGTTTCTAGTCCCCATTTTTGATGGGATGGAGGTGTTAATGTGTGCCTTAAGGTGTGTAGACACAGCTGGCCTGTGGACACGTTTTTGAAGTCTGGGGTCAAAAGGTCAAAAGGAGCCAGCACCACGCCCCTTATGAGATAACAAAAAGTTAATGTGCATTTCTCTCATAACTTTTTGTCATTATTAAAAAGAGGCCTGATTCTCAGATATGCATGTTGGATGGCCAGGGTGTAGGTCTGAGAAGAACTTCAGGCCAAAATCTTGCAAGCGAGCCGGTGAAGTGCAACAAGATCAGATGGAGCACTTGGTAAGTAATTTCTTGTAGGGCTGGTGCCCCCAAGTTGATAATCGTCCTTTGCGACCCCCGTTGATAAAAAAGAGACCCCAGGTCTATAGCTTACTTGTTACTGGCCTTGACTCAGAAGTTACTTATTGCATCACTTCCTTTAGGGCTTCGGCCTGCTTTCATTGTAGTATATTTGAATGCCCTCTTTCATATATATGACACCACCACCACTGGGCCGTAGCAACAATTCTCCATATCCATATGGGGAGGGGGGGGGAGGGGGGGGTGTGCTTGTGGACAGTAGGGGTACAAATAGGAAGCTTGCAATGAGGATTTCAATCACCAGAAATAGTCAATACACACTCAGGAGGAGGAATGACCTCTCACACATGATAACTTAATGAATTATTTCAAATAACCCTGCCTCGTTAAATAATCAATAGGCTATAGGCTATAGGTTATAGGCTGTGTCACTACCAAATATGTCCGTGCGCATCTCTCAGAGTGACGTAACTAGCCACCAAACAGAGATAAAAAAAAGATTACAAAACAAGTTGATAACAACAAACTTATTAATTATACAAGTCTAAACTGCGGAAAATAGAAAGATATGGGGGGCAATCGATGGCAACCATCATAGCAAGTCACGTGACGTGGACGCAGGCCCATTGAAAAGAATGGGCCAAAAAAATGTAGGCGTGTCACATGTTCAGAGCCGTAATGCATTTTCCGCTGTGGACCAACGCAGTTTTACTTCAATCTGGAATGAGACTGGGTTTAAGGGACGTGGTTAGTTTCAGTTTTTGAGGGGGTCTGCTGAAAAATTCTGATAAATTAGATTATTTTAGCCTACTTGTTTTGACGAATCCTGCGAGCCCCCCCCTTCTGAAGTCGAAAATAAATTCCCAATTAATTTATCTATTTATTATATACGAAGACCACCAGACCTCCTCGAAGCAAAGAAAATGGTCTGTTAACCCACTCTATTAAATCACAAGAAAGAAGACGCCATACCTGCTCTAAAAAATTTACTAACGTTTTTTTTAAGTTGTTAAATAAGAGAACATCATTAGGCCTACACGGTTACATAAAATAACATAATCAGCAAAGACAAACATTTATAGCCATGATTTAAACGGCACGCGAGCTGCTGGGTTCAGCGTCCATAGCAACCGTCATAGCAACCATGTTATTATAAAGTATGTCCACCATTTTCACATTAAAAAGACTTCCCTTTCCCGGGCCACATTGACCAACTCTGACGGGGGGATCCCGAGGCGTTCCCAGTCCCAGGAAATAATTTCTTATTATCTTCATTATCATGTTGGTGGGTGTTCCCTTAACCTGCGTCCGCGTCCCAGTTTGATTGACATGATCAAACGGCCCGCCCCGCCCCCTGAAGACAGCCCTCACTGCTGTCTCCGCACACAGCTATTTGATAAATGCCAGATTATAAAACACGCATTTTAAAAAATCGAGTCAATAACTATCAATAACAATGCGGGACAACGTCTCAATTTGTAAAAAGTGGAAATGCGTGACTGTCCCGCACAAAGCGGGACATCTGGTCACCCTATAGGCTATAAATAAATAAATAAATATAAATATATATATATATATTAGTGGTGGGCCGTTATCGGCGTTAACGTGCTGCGTTAACGCGAGACTCTTATCGGGCGATAAAAAAAAATATCGCCGTTAATCTATTCTCAAAGTTGAAGTAAACAGAAGCTGAGTGTTTAATAAAATATAATGTCCATAATCGCGCCATATGCTGGAGACAATGTAGCAATGATAATAGAAACAACTTGGGTGAGCGATGACACTCCTCCGAGCTGCCCGCCTTGGTACGGCGGTAGGCGGACGCGTACCAGCCGTCTGCCGTCAACGCCGCCCCCACCGCCGCCCCGGCTGCCGCTGCTGCCGCGACGCGCACCGGAGACGAGCGTGCCGTGGACCTGTAGCGAGGGCGCGTCCCGGTGCCGTTATATTTTCCCGTGTTTGAGTTTGTGATAGTAAGCGTGTAGTAAGTTATACTAGAGTTTGTGATGCATTTTGGAAACAGGAGATGAGCCCCTGGTCTAATGCGCCACCTGGCTTGAGAAACCCGTTCTCAAAGACTTACTTTTAGTCATTATTTAGGTAGCACACACATATTATGAATGCCTTCGGCAGAATTCTAATGAGCCATTTTAATCTAGATTAATCTAGATTAATTCTATTATATATATATAGACCTTACATGTTTATATTCTGAGAAACGCTCCAACGCATGGGTTAACATTTCGTTCTGCGTAGAACGAAAAAAGTCAGACAATCGTGCTCTGGGACACGATTCAATAGATTAACTTTTGTGCGCATGAGCACGAAATGTTTTTGAGGAGGTCTGCTGTAAAAACCGGGAAAATCAGAGTAGCCCTAATACACTACATTTACCCTTTGATGCATTTGTTGTTTTGACACATAAATAGCTAGAGGGTGCATTGTACTATCTGCGCACACCCCTTCTATAGTCGAAGAAAAAATCCAAATTGAAAGGCTATGGTTTGAATTTCGTTCTGTGTAATACGAAATAAGTCAGACAATCGTGCTTTGGGACACGATTCAATAGATTAACGTTCGTGCAAATGAGCACGAAATGTTTTTGAGGAGGTCTGCTCTTAAAAGCAGGGAAATCAGTTGTATCCCTAATACACTACATTTACCCTTTGATGCATTTGTTGTTTTGACACATAAATAACTAGAGGGTGCACTGTACTATCTGCGCACACCCCTTCTGAAGCCTCTCTCTCTCTCTCTCTCTCTCTCTCTCTCTCTCTCTCTCTCTCTCTCTCTCTATCTCTCTCTCTCTCTCTTTCTCTCTCTCGTTTCGTTCTGTGGAGCACGAAAAATACGTTTCAGTCTTTGAGGGGGTCTTCTGCAAAATCGGAAATATTGACACACACACACACACACACACACACACACTGCATTGGTTTACATTTCATTCTATGTAGCACGAAGAAATCGGAGAAACGCTCCCATTCACGATGCATAGGTTTACATTTCGTTCAGCGTAGCACGAAAAAAACGCTGCCACTCAAAATGCATCGGTTTACATTTCGTTCTGTGTAGCACGAAATAATCGGAGAAACGCTCCCATTCAGAATGCATTGGTTTACATTTCGTTCTGTGGAGCACGTTCGTTTCATTTTTTGAGGAGGTCTGCTTAAAGATCGGAAATATTGACATACATATAACTAGAGGGTGCACTGTACTGTCTGCACACACACACACACACACACACACACACACACACACACACACACACACACACACACACACACACACACACACACACACACACACACACACACTCTCTCTCTCTCTTGCTCTCTCTCTCTCGTCTGAAAAACGCTGCCATTAAAAATGCATTGGTTTACATTTCGTTCTATGTATCACGAAAAAAATCGGAGAAACGCTCCCATTCAGGATGCATCGGTTTACATTTCGTTCTGTGTAGCACGAAAAAAAACGCTGCCACTCAAAATGCATTGGTTTACATTTCGTTCTGTGTAGCACGAAATAATCGAAGAAACGCTCCCATTCAGAATGCATTGGTTTACATTTCGTTCTGTGGGGGACGTTTGTTTCAGTTTTTGAGGAGGTCTGCTTAAAAAATCGGACATATTGACATATACTGTATATAACTAGAGGGTGCACTGTACTGTCTGCACACACACTCACTCACTCTCTCTCTCTCTCTCTGACGCTGCCATTCAAAATGCATTGGTTTACATTTCGTTCTGTGTAGCACGAAAAAAATCGGAGAAACGCTCCCATTAAGAATGCATCGGTTTACATTTCGTTCTGTGTAGCACGAAAAAATCGGAGAAACGCTCCCATTCAGAATGCATTGGTTTACATTTCGTTCTGTGTAGAACGAAAAAAGTCGGACAATCGTGCTGTGGGACACGATTCAATAGATTAACGTTCGTGCGCATGAGCACGAAATCGCGTGATACCGGGTTGAACATAACTATCGGTAACAACCTGACACCTTCACAACAAGTTCAATGAAATTAAGTTACCAGTAAATCACAATAAAAAATAAATGCAGTTATTAAATCTGGATAAAGTTCTGAAAACCAATTAGATATTCTGTGTATTCATAGGCTTATCCAAAGTCCACAGCGAGCCATAAACAAGACCAAGTAGACTTTGGAGCAATTAATGACGCCAGCGGCTGATTATGTATGAATGGCCAGGAATAGCCATGCTTTGCAGAATACGAGCAGCAACAACTGCTTGTTACTCTATCTGTGTATCTGAGTGATGGGCCTGTAGGCCTGCTTTTAACCATAACATCTACATTAAATGGTATGCTGAAACAAATCAGTGTATCAATGGTCATCTGACCCACATGACTCACTCTGTGAAAAGTCAAAGCAGAGCCAATGCGTTTTAAGGTGTTTTAAGGTCATATCATGAAAGCCTAATGCTATTTTCATTTACTTCAAAGCATGCAGGTGGAGGGCTTTAAGCGCTTACCTCACCTCCAGCAGTGAGGTAATCATTCTGCTGAAGCAAGTTCATCATGTTATCTGTCTGGATAAGAAACCATAAAATTGTACCACCTTACACATTGTTCTTTAGCACCGACACAACATGCTTTATCAATTGACATTTTCAGGCCAGTGTCCTTCAGTCATTTGCATTTGCAATTTTCTTTGCTATTAAAAGCATATTGGTTGTAAAACCAATTAGACACACTACACTACAGTGAGTGAAAGAGCTAACCATACAAATACAATGACAATGTCTGGCCTTCTGCAGCAAGCATCACTCAAGGAATCCTAGTTCACAAATCATTAGGATTTGGCTGAATGGGAAAATAATTTAAATCAGCCATTGTTGTGGAAATAATGGATTTGTTTGCAAGGACGGATTACCATTCACATGAAGAGAGTTTATTCTCAGTGCACCTTAAAAACTGAACATCAATGTCATTCACTCATCTATTTATCTCTTTCATCGGGGCTTCCTTCCAACCTCATCCCCATGACCACCCTTTGCCTATTGATCATTTGTTCTGGGTTTTTTGCCCGACACATCTCTTAATATAGTCTGCTTGTTTTCAAGTTTTAAATGTCAACCCCTTAACTTGTACTATTCAGGATGCCATGCCATCCTACGCTGTTCTGCTTGCGCTTGGCATTGCTCACTCTGTACGTTTGATCACATTTAGCTCCAAGCTCCGGTTTCCTGTTTTGCTTGGCCCTCTCTAAGGTATTTCCCTGACAACTTCATTACATCATACTTTTCAATAATATTTGTATATGTATATGCATATATATGCATATATACAGTATGTGTGTGTGTGTGTGTGTGTGTGTGTGTGTGTGTGTGTGTGTGAGTGTGTGTGCATATCATAATACAACAATAACACACTAATCATTCAATATTTATATTAACATAAACAAAACAAAATGGCTGCTCAGGCATGTCTGTCTGAATTGCCACTAGTTACACACACACACACACACACACACACACACACACACACACACACACACACACAAGATGTGAAATGTTAAGGAAAGGCTTGGAATATAAGTACTTAAAGTAAGCCTTGACACAGCAAGCATGTTATGTACGTGTCTTCGCTGTGGAGTTACCAGGCAGCCGAGGCCTTCAACATCGACTGGGGAGGGACTTCAGCACAGAGGACAGCAACGGACGCTGGGTGAGGTCATTAATGATCACTTTCACTCTGCACAGATGCTGCAGGTTTGGCAATCAGCCTCACCTTCAACCACTCCCTTATCAATCCTTATGGGTGGGATAAGCGGCCACACCGAAGGCGTGTCTGATGATTTGTTTAATCAGAAGAAGAGGAATGAAAGGTTTCACTTGTTATAGGACAGCTGCTGTTGTCCATTCACCCTTCCCCTGCTGTTACCACTCTTGCCTTGTTTGTCCCCAGGCCAAGAGCGACTAACACCCTGCTGAAGATAGCCCCCATGCGGGAATAACTTTAGTTTGTCTTAAACTTTTTTTTTTTTTTAATTGAAACTGAATATAGCTATATACAAAAAGATTATAGTAATCTGCGGCTGAGAACTTCTCTGAGATGAGTGCAGGCTTAATCCAGTTTCTTAATCCACTTGTTACTTTGTGTCCCCTGTGCCGACCACAGTACATGTCATGTGCAGAGCACAACCGCAAATATTTATCTCAATAACAAGGGTTAATCACTTGATAATAATATGATGATAACATACAGGGAGGAACTGGGACACTAGACATTTTTTACAAGCCCTGAAGATGATGTTTTGGAGCCTTTTCTTTATCCAGTGAACTTTGGCTACTTTTTCTTTGTCACTGTCCTGGATTCTTCAAACATATCAAGACAGGTTCCCTGTTTTTTTTAGGTGTTATCTGCAACCAATGCTTCTGACTCGGGGGCTGGCATCGTAAAGCTCTCAGTGTTGTACTTTGTTCACAAGGGCTAAATGTAAAGGCTTTTGTATCTGATGTTCAGATTCTTTATCTCAAGTGTTTTGAGTTGGCGTTTTGTAACAGCCTCAGCCTCTGCTAAAACACATATACATTTATTTTTTGAAAGTAGAAAAGCTATTTAAAAAATAAGCTAAAAACCTAACCCCCAATGCAAAAGAAACTCATAAAAAAACGAAATAAATTCAAACAACTTAGAATGTTTATTGATATGTAATATGCTGGAAAACAAACAATAGTTTGTCAATATACAATGTTGTCTATATAATAACAAAATTCATAAAATACCACATTAATAAATACTTGAGGTATCAATAACAATCAATAACAAATCTATCATTGTTCAAATAAAGAAATACAATTGTAAATTCATCAATCAATAAAACAATAAACGTAAGTAAATATGTCTAATGGTAGGAGTTAGTTTAAGTTTAAGTATTTTTGAGTAAAAAATTGATCGATGTTGTATTTGTTTGAAAAAACAACAGTGCATGTATATATATATATATATATATATACACAAACACACCCACACAGACACCCACCCACACACACGTGTTGTTGGGACTATTGTGGGATAAAATATCCGTGCATGTCTCTGTGGAGTTCGTTATTCATGAAAGCCCGAGCGACCTCCTTAAACGTCTTCCCGTCCAGGACCAGGATGAAGCCAAGCTTTCCCGGGACGGTGCAGACCGAAGACAGCACCACTCCTGTGAGGGGAGAGGACAACAAGCCTTTTGTTAGACCAAAAGAAATTAGCACAAAAAACATTTGGTATATATACATATAAAACACATATGTTAGAGTAGACGTTCTCGGCCTTCCCATTGACGGGACACTGTGCTTTTGGGCCGTATATGTCTTGCAATCAGTTAGCTGAAACTATATCAACACAGTACCATATCATTTATGCAACATCCCGTTTAAGAATGTTTGAAGCAACAATGTTGGTACTTTTACTGACAATGTGGGCTCACGTGAGTGTGTGTGTGTGTGTCCTTATCGATTGTTTGTTCATTGGTCTGATTGAATGGAAGTCTGAATGTTCCCCTTACCATAACAACCACTAAGCTGCAACATGAAACCTTTCATTTGTAAACTGGCGTCGGACTCTCGACAGCCAGCACGTTGCCCAACTTACTGTACTAGGACCACTGGTTGAGAAACACTGTCTCTGTCACACACACACACACACACACAGTATGACTGGCTCACCGTCATCCTCAGACTCTGCGTTGGGTCGGGGAATGAAAATGGGCTCCGAGGGCCAGCAGTTGTCCTCGGTCCATCTCACAATCTCCTTGGTTTCTGTGTCCAGCTTTCCGAGCTGCCGAAAGGGGAGGGGATGGGCGATATATGTTTTAGGAGGAGCTGAGGCCTGAAGTACAGGCCAAGTGTCTACAGTGGAAAATAATCCAGGAGGTCTAGTTCAGTTCTATTTTAAAATGATAAAAATGTAACCTATATGAAGGACGTGTTAAAAGACCCATTTAGAAATGTTATTTTAGATTTCTATATATTGTTTTATTTGGGGATCATGAGAAAACACAGGCAGTGATTTACCAAGCATACATTCAATGAGACAATGAGTGTACATGATTCTCATAGGTAAGCTTTCACATTGTGGGCAGCAACAGCAAAGGAAATAAAAGTGTGACCATCGTGGAGAGTTTTGGATTGGCAATGGCTGAAGTCAGCCACGGAGAGACCAAGTTAATTTGCAATACACTATGGGTGCAAGCAAGGCTGCCAGACAGTTAAAGGAATCTACACAACAAAAAAGTCAGTAGATTGACATGGCCTCACACTTGCACACTGGCAATGCAAAATACAAAACTTTCATCCTTGAGAGAGGAAGGGAGACATCTCTAGGTCCAGGGAGAATGTATACAAATTGACTAGTAATTATATAAACAAGGTTTATATAATTTGTATAGAATTTTATATTTATTGTCAATATACAATGTTGTCTGATGATGATAGTAAGCCACCGTAGCGGAGATTTGATACTGAGGTTATGCCAATCTTGTGACCTCCTTTATGTAGATTTGTTCTAGTTGTCCAGCATTCCTGCAGGCATGTCCACTTAATAGAAAACTAATTTGGCCTCTCTGGCCACGCCTTTCCGTAACAGTCTCCATGATGTTCTCCCCTTCCCTTTGTTATGTTAATATCAGACCAAACTGTTCCCACTGTTCCCAACTCTGTATATCCTGTCCTTTTAACTGGATGACGTCTGAGGAACCATAAAAGCAACATCACATCCAGTGAGGAACGGAAAGCCATTCCCTTCTGAACCTCTCATACGGTTAATGTCTCCCTCAGTGGCACAGAATAATTGTTTGATCGTTGGACCAGACATTTTCAGCAATTGGCACTAGAACCGTTTGGGATGTGCCTTTTTGGGTGTTGTTGCCTGTTGCGGCAATGCTCAAAACCTTAACTTCCCGGCTTCTGTTACGTCAATTGTCAATTCTTAGTTTTGCAAATGGCTTCCTAGTTCTGTAAATAGAACGCTGGCAGGAACAATCTGTTTCCCATTTGGAACTATTCTCTGTCGTCAGCAGGAATCTGCCATATTGTGATCCCCACTTGCTTGACACATAAAGGTGGATGTGGCTGTAGGGATCAAGGCATGCAGTCATTTAAAACCAGAATCATGTTTTAACCTTACCTCTGTAGCCACAGCAGACTCTTCAGTACAGGCCGCGTAGACAAAGCGGTGCTTCTTGCCATTGAAGTCATAATTAATTCTGGGTAGTTCCAAACCTACGGGAATGCAAAATATTTATTTTAGGAATACTTTATTTTAGGAATACTAAATGTAAGTTTCAATTCAAAATTGAAACTTACATTTGGTCATTTAAGCAGCGGCTTCTACCCGAAGCGTTTTTCAGCTCATCTCATTAATGAGCACGTAGGTGCTATGCATCTTGCTCAGGGAAGCCTTCAGTTGGACTGCAGGCATTGGGGTTTGAAGAGTTAAGGTTTACCTTCACAGAGCACTTCAGGCATGCATAACAGCTTTCCATCTTCCTCCTTGACAGCGGTGGCTGTGGTGAGCGAGGTTGTCACCAGGTTCTGTCCTACGGCCCCCTGAAGACCAGAGGAGACACACGATGACATTGGCCATTAGAACCTCTGTACTTTAAGGGGCAGGTCTGTGTTTGGCGCTCTCTTTAGACTGCAGCCATCACGTTTGCTCAAGAAGAAGTCAAAAAATGTCAGCAGAGTGTCAAAGGGGTAGAGCAGGTTGACTGGTAACCGGAAGGTTGCTAGCCGTCGGTGTGTGAATGTGTTAATGAATAGTTGGAAGTCGCTTTGGATAAAGGCGTCAGCAAAATCGCCTAAATGTAAATGTAAGTATGTGAGAAAGTGACAGTGAGAAAAGTGACAAGTGCAGGTGACAAGTGACCAAGTGCAGGTTTCATTTCTCACCGAGTCCACATGCAAAGGGAGCGCGTATCTCCTGTAGACGGGCATGCTCCAGCCCTTGCTCTCGGGCTTGTCCTTCTGCTTCTTCAGGTAGAACATGTCGTAGAGGCTGGAGTCGTCGTAGCCGATGACGTCGAAGATCACGTGACCGTTCTCCTCGAAGGCGTTCACGTGATGGTAGACCACCATTTGTCCCGCAAAGTACTTGGTGGCCACCTCTTTGCCGGTCTTTTTGTCTATCAGGTGAATCAGTGTCTGGTGAAGAGAAGATTTAGGGTTAGTGGCCGTCGTTAACAGAGATTTTTGTGCTGATCTTTTTGGAGGACTTTTTATTTTTCCTCACTACGTTGGCCATTTTGAAAACTTATATCTGTTAACTAATGTCGCATAATATCCCAAGTCCGCAAATAAATGTTTATCAAATATTTGAAAAATATTGAAGCAAGAGAAGTCACGTTGAAGATTTACAGTGAAAAACAACAAAAAAAAAAGTTAGTTAATACACTATTGATTGTAATAGGGGTTAAACCTCAAAGCAAGCCACAACTTAATTCCTGCCCATACAGTACAAGCTGATATACAATAGTCATAATCACAAGTACTATATACATATGGTTTTCACTACTCACATTTTCTTCTGGACAGTGTTTGAGACAACTCGCCCAGTTGACTCCGCGCATGTAGGCGGTGGCCATCCTGAGGATGTCCAGTTTGAAGGGCTGCTCGATGAAGATGAAGTAGTTGTCGCTCATGCCGAAGCTGTGGTAGTAGCTGGGGCTGAGGAGGGAGCGACAGGGCACTGTGCACAGCACCTCCACCTTCTTCAGCGGAGACTTGCCAGTTTCTAGCGGGAAAACAAAACCGAAGGGTGTTAGGGTGTTGGTTGCTAGAGCTGGTCACTAGTGCTAGGTGAAAGTAGAAAGTAGCTGGGCCGTAGAAAGTAGACTTTACATATTTGTGGAGGACCGGGTCTTAAACCCAGATCAAAGACATAGGTTGGAAACACACACTTTTTATGAAGTATCCTTTCATGAATATAGTATCAGGTTTTGTATATACAAATGATATCAAATGCTGATCTGCAACTAATACAATACTGAACTTATTCAACTGCTTTGATGGTTTGATGGTATATGGTATTGATCGGGTTTGGGGTAATGCGGGTATGAAATTGGGTATGTACCTGTTTCGGAAGTGGCAGGCACTTTGAACAGAGTGTACTTGGTCTTGCCCTTTTCTGCTATTGAGGTGCCAATGTTGTAGGTATTGCCCTCTTTATCGTAGTGTGGGTGGGAGGTAACCATGTTCACCGCAATGTACTTCAGATAATCCACCTGGAAGGGGTGGGAGAGGGAGATACAAGACAATATAGACCCATATTCTGTTAGTACCAATCATGTTCTGTTATGGGCAGGTTTTAGGGTGGAGGCAAACATCAGCTAGTCATTTTTTATAACGTTTGTCTGAATATGTCCAGCAACTACATATTTATCTCTGGCACTCAACAACACAGCAAGATGACATAGTTTGGATGGTTGGTGAAGTGTGCGTGTGTGTGTGCGCAGCAGCACGCCGGAGTGGTGCAGCACGCCGGTATGCTGCACCAACAAACATACAAACTTTAACATCTCGCCCATTGTAACTGCCATCATTAATGCAGCAGAGAAGGATATGTTTTAGATACCAGTACTAAAGCAGTATCTCATCTCTGAAAATATTTGAATCCTGTCCGTTGTAATGTGATTGGTGGATTCAAATAAAGAATTAAAGATCCCATGGCATGCTACTTTATGGATGCTTTTATATAGGTGTTTGTGGGCCTTGGTGCAGAATTACAGACACTATGAGCCAGTCCCACAATGAGCTTTCCACAAACGTGCCGTTTTTTAGAGGCGGGTCAAGGTGGAGGGTGGGGGCGTGGCCCTGAGCAGCTTGCGGCTACTGTACCATGCGTTAGTGTTTACACTAGGGGGAACGCCCTCCTGCGGTTCCCCCTCCTTATGTTCTCGTGATGTGTTTTCTGGCAGTGTGAACTGGCTGACTTCACTCAATTAATCCATACTTTTGCTAAAGTCAGACACTACCAGCTTTATGATCATGACTGTATATGCCACAGACAAATAAAGTGGCATTATTAACTATTACAATGTATGTTTTACTGTTTAAATTAATATTGGTTTTACAGGGCTCATCTCTTAAAACACATGTGGTAAGTTATGATGATTTAAGATCAGGTTAATAAACAAGGCGATGAATGGACTTTAATTAAAGACCTCACTTCATATAATTAATGTGTAATCTATAACTTCATGTAACTACAATGTTTAATATGTAACCCTTTTTTATGTAATTCTTGCGAAATTACTGTATTACTGTATATATATTGTATTACTGAATGTATTGTGGACAGCGGGGGCGGGAAGATAAACGCTAACGGGGAACAGGACTAATGCTGCTATCCATTTGGCCTTTTGTGCTGGTATGCCGACCTGCTCAACGAGAATGTGACATAACTTCCTGGCTCTTACCACCTTAAAAGTGTTCCAGTAGTCTTTTGTGTGTGACGAGTCTGAGAATAATGGACGCCTGGAGGTGGCAGCAGTAGTAGCAGGCTAGTCATTGTTGTTAGCAACATTAGGCTAGCAAACCAGCTCGAAAACAAAACTTTACATTGTATTGCACACACAGCAAGACCATGCAATGCATATATTGGTGACCGGATTAAAGCAGCAATGTAATCAAGTGTGTAAGAGCCTTATACATCGACATTAAAGACACCAACGTGGAACAAAGAGAAAGAAAATACATCTCAACTTTGTTAACTACGGGCGCAGCCATCTTTGTTCGTCGAGTGTCACAGGGATCTTTCGCTACTTGGTGTACTCATCAGAAGCCCCAGTGGGAGCTTGATATCCCCAAAGAAAAGGAGGCGTGCCTCAATACCGCAATAAATCAATGCTGCAAGAAAGCAGGGAGATTGAACACATTCCGACTGAGATGGTGGGCGTTCCATACAAATGGAAAACACCATTAGGTCTGTAGTTTAGAGCATTGTGATCAGCCAAGGGCATGTTAGGGGTGGTCACATGATGGGGGATATATTTCAAAGTCTAAGATAGTTTGCGAGTTCTTTGCAAACCAACTCAGTTGATGTTGTTACTCTGTGCAGTGACAATGAAGCCTTCAACCCTAGTCCTTCTCGACCTTTCGTATTTTGTTAGAGTATTAGATTGTGGGTTATATCCACAACAGTGTGTGTCTATATGTGTGTATGTGTGTGTGTGTGTGTGTGTGTGTGTGTGTGTAGAGTGAAATTTTTACCTTGTCCTGAGTTTCCAGGGTAACAGGATCAATTTTACGGATGTAGTTTGTTTCAGATGTGGCAAAGTACTCATTTCCATATTTGATGAAGTTACTTGCACCGTTGTCCGTGAAGTCGGGAACAGCGTGGTTCAGAAAAGTAATCGCCCTATATTTCATGAAAGTAAAAAGAAATGAGAATATAGGTTAAATGAACAGGTCATTGATGGTGGTCCCATTGATGAATAGGCCAAAGAGTCAGTAACAGGAAATGGTAAAGACATGATTGTAACATTAAATCTGGCAAAGTAAGAGTCTTACTTGACTATGAAGTTTTTGTTTGGGTCTGGATATGCCATGGTTCCCATTTCAGACACAACGATTCTTTTGGAAGACATATTTGCATTATATGTATCGCCTTGAAGGTATCTGCTCCTGTATATGACTTGTCCTGTCCAAAAAAGATATAATTGCATTGAAAGTTGAGTAGTTACTTTACTTACAAATTATTAAATTCCAAAAACACAATATCACATAGGGCTCTCCTTTAATCATGACGCAACTGCAACATACCATCCTTGAAAGTGAAACTCTGCATTAAAGCCATCCCGTCAAACCAATGGTTATAGCTCGTCTCCCCCACGGTGAAGATGCCGGGGCCATTGCGTAACAACGTGCCGGTAAGCCAATCGGGAAAGCTTCCTAGAGAGCCACACACAGGGACAGTTAGAGGCCAACAACACGTGTCGTATTGGAACGCAAAGGAAAAAATTAATTGACGCGCCGGGACCGTAATTAAGCTGTAACCACCAGGCTGTAACGAGGTAATAATACAACGTTAAGAAAGGAAAAGGAGACGCTACCTTTGACTTCTGCGGTGTAGGGCTCCGGCCTCTCCACTATGTTCCTTGACAGGTGAGGGTCCATTGTTGCTGAATGCTGGACTGTGTGGAGACTTCGGACAAAGTCAGGCATTTATAAAGGCATCTCTAACCACTCCCCTCAAGTCCTATTGCCTGGGTGGTCATAATAACTCAAGGCACGGCCCAGGGCTTTATCTCGAGTGGGTTTTATCTTCTGACTTATAAAGTGGATTTAATACAAAGTATAGTACTATCGGTGGTTCCTAGAATCGATGATAATGATAGGCAAAGGTTAGCTAGGCAAAGGTAGCCTACTTGTAATTTTGGTGCGTTTCCTAACCTGCTCATTTGTGATTGCCTTCATGGGAACCTGGCCAGCCAAACGATCATGGGATTTCTTAGAAGTAATTGTGATTGAGTGATTGACATCTTTTCCCCTAATTCCCAATACAAAGGTTATTATGTTATTAAAGCGTGCATACGCTTATTTTACGATCATGGGATTTCTTAGAAGTAATTGTGAATGAGTGATTGACATCTTTTCCCCTAATTCACAATTAGGGGAAAAGATGGGAAGCACACACAGGGTCACACTTTAGGGTCAATGTTTTTAATGCCAGCCTGGACATTATTATCGATCAGCAACTGCAGAGATTCTTTGCTCTGCGTGAAACCACTGAACTTTTCCAGGCTATCCAACCCTCAGAACTGAATAATGCCTCTGATGATGCCCTGTATGAGCATGCACAGCGCCTTGCTGACCACTACAACAGGGACATAAGCCCATGTTTCCCGAACCAACTCCATGCCTTCCGAGCTTGTTTTAAGACTGAATTTGAAATAAAACAACACCTCTATTGTAAAAAAGAGTTTGCTGAGCAGAAGGCACACAGAGTTAACTTCTGAATGGGTGAGTGCAGGTTTCTTTTCCCTCTCTGCATCCTTTTCCCGTCCTTTTCCCTCTGCTCGGATTTGAATGTGTTGTGTGATGTAGGGATGCTAAGTCACTGTCCATGGTTCTAATAATGATTGTGTGGCTGTAGGCCTAGGCCTCATCGTGCACAGGGGATGGGTGGGGGTGGATGGCAGGGGGCCCAGCACAAGACTTGCACCGGGGCCCAGTGCAACTAAGCTACGCCACTGAGGAGGATACACATGCATTCGGCCCCTGGCGACAAACTATCAAAAAAAGTATGCCAAGGCTGCAGCCTTATATTTCTACCATTATAAAAAGGGCAACGGTACTAGGCATACCTCACTTTATGAATTGATTTTTAGCATTAACATCAGTGGTGAGGTGGAAATGTAGCATCCTATTCATAAAAAGGCAGTGGGTATGCCCGACATTTATTGCATATTTATCCTAAACGTTAGGCTGTGATGCCTAATAACAGGTCATCACAGATCACATCACAGGTAGCCTAATAATCACAGTGCCGCAAATAAGGCCACTGGTTTCAGCAGCCTCACCTGACCCGAGGCTGGATGATTGGATGATTGGAGGCTGCATATTTGTGGTGCATTCAACAATAAGGGCACACAGGTTCACCAGCCATCACCCACACACACTCGGGACAGAGCTCTGGAAGGTCAGCATGGAACACCTGCTCTGCCCTTTCTACAATAAACAGGTTTATTCACCAACAATTCATTCATCAATGTGTCCTGGTCGTCTTCAGAGCCCAGCGAAGCCACTTCAGTGGCCTGTGGCAGGGTCAACTCCCACAAACATGTTTGCTAATTGAAACATGTAAGTACAATATGTTACACATTTACAGTACTAAATCATAAAATGACCATGATGTCATCAAATATTAAGGAAACATGCTCAGTCGAAAACTGGCTTCTCCGACAATCGTGACTCAGACACTATTCTCTCTTTAGAAATGTACATTCCAGTACGGAACGTTTGTTTTCGTTTTGGCCTGTGTGTTATGATGCACTGTTCTCCGAGTCCCCCGGGTTGCTAGATATAAAACAAATTGGCGTGCTGCATCCATGAAAGCAAGAAAACCAACTGGATTAATAGAGTTAGTTCTAGATTCTACCCAACTCGAAAAAGCCTCATCCTCTTCCAAAAAAAGCATAATTACAAGAGCCTTGCTAAAACACGTGTACATCTTGGAGTTTAATTTGAGAGAGGGAGAGAGCTTAGAGCCCAGAAGGATTTCAAGATGGATGCAACCTGAGCAGGTTTGTAAGTTGCAAACAATAAATACATTGAAAACGTACACATTAGCTGATCGACTTCAAGTGTAGCACTCAGTGTCCTTAACCTGACCACTCACGTAAGCTTTGTCTGTGTTGGAGGTGGAATTTGGACTGCAGTACCCATTTCAAACGCTTGGTGTCAATGGTACACATGGCACTACCTTTAATTGGTAGGTTAGACATACTACAAATGACTAAATGTATGCTTCACTGCTGCACAATAAGTATTTATCAATTTAATTAATTAATGGCAGTAATTAACACCAGCAAATGATCCGTCCACAAACATATTAAACCCAGCCCTACTAGTTTACGCCTCGGTCAGGGCAATAGGATTGTTGACATAGTGGTGTCATAGTGTAGGTCTATGTTATCAGCCTACATCCAAATGTTATCGTAAACTGGGTTTGCTAATGGATGCTTACCCGGGAGATTTTATATATAAATACACTCTTAAATATTTAAGAGTGTATTTTTAAATGCTCCTCTACGGGGAGTCTTCCAGATGCAGTTTTTATACAATGAAACAACACTGACCTCTAGTTGCTGTTTGAAAGCACTGCTTGCTGTCGACTGCGGTGCCTTGAGGTATGGAAGGCCCGTTTCAGCAGTTTGCATTAATTTATTAGGCTTATGTGTAATCAATGGATATGTGTACACATAAATTTATCAGACAAACAAGGCTATATTTGCCCAAAATTTGCTGGGGAAATTTGAACTATTAGGACACATTTTTCCACAACAAAACCTGACACCTCTCTGAAGCCTATGGCTGCCTTTCTGTTTTGATAAGCAATGGACTGGTTGACCTGCTACATGCATCAATCAATCCTATTGAAGCACATTTTCCTCAGTTAACTCTTAAAGGGGTAGTTCAGGATTTTGGACATCGGGTCTCATTTCCAAGTGAGCCAGTGTATTATTTATCATTTGAGACCGTTTTCAACACTTTTAATTTAGTCCTTCTAGTTGCAGAAATCGCTGGTGCTAGGCTAGCGCAAGTCGAGGGGAACTGCTAGCCTACCAATAAAAACAGTCTTACCCACTCCAAAGTACACCTGATGCAAACCAATTATTATGCCAGACTATCGATGTAAATGTTTGTGTTGATAGAATAATATTAGAAATAAAACTATCCTTGTATCGCAATGATCACATTACATTTTGGGGGACGACTTTCTCAGCAGTGGCGGAATTTCACTTTGTTCCGGTGTAGCAACCAATTCACTACAGCAGAAGGTAAACAGAGAAGCGCACTCCAGGTAATATCAGTCCGCCGCTGCCGCAGCTTGCTTCCAACTACAGGGATTATAAACTAAATGCAATGCGATGCAAGGGTAAGTTTATTTCTAACACTATTCTATCAACACAGACATTTACATCGATAGTCGGGCATTATAATTGGTTTGCCTCAGGAGTGGGTAAAACTGTTTTTATTGGCAGGCTAGCAGTTCCCCTCGACTTGCGCTAGCCTAGCACCAGAGATTTCTGCAACTAGAAGGACTGAATGAAAAGTGTTGAAAACGGTCTCCAATGATAAATATACACTGGCTTACTTGGAAATGAGACCCGATGTCCAAAATCCTGAACTACCCCTTTAATCTCCAAATATTGAGGTGGGTTGCATTATAATAAAAGATGGAGGAAAGTGTGTTTTTTTGCACAACTGCCACACATACACTTGGTTATTTATTATAAAAAGCACAATATATATGTAACATGTTCACAGGACAAAAAATATACCAAAAAATAAAGCTGTTTATAATAGGCTTCATGTGTAAAAAGCCCTTTATATAGGCCGAATAAATATTACCAAGCAAAAAAAGGCTACAAAAACGATGAAATACTTCATTATATTCAGTTTTTTATTTGCACGGCCCAGATTGCTTTAAACTTTACTGATTTGATTTCAAGTATCATATCCCGCTGCTGGCTATCCATGTGCTGGATAGATTTTCACTGTATCAGCATCGTCACCAACTGTGGCATACATTAGGTGGTACAAGGATATGCTTCAGGTCAGACGGCATATGTACACCCGGCAGAAATTAACACAAAACGAATAAAAAAATATATAGGCCAAACAACATACAGCTTGCCAACACATGTTTTGTCTGGTTTACAGTGCAATACCCATCATGCAATACCACATGCAGTTATAGAGGGTGCATGACGACCATATGCCATGCATAACCTTGCATACAGAAACCACTGGTATTTTATGTACTTGGAGTAATCTCCCAATAATATCAAACCCAGAGCAGACAGACACTTTTAGACATTCATTCATTTACAATCATTCAACATCATTACTCCCTTTCTACTCCCTAAACCCATCTTCCTCATCAGGTGATCGCTCACTGTTTTACACAGCCAAACTCAAGGCAAGCCTGGTGAAACCTCAGCTTTAGTTTGCAAGGGGACAATGCGTAAAATCAACAGTGAATGAGATCTTCAGAAACAATGGAACTACAAAGAAAATTATGGCGTTTTGGCACTGTGTGCAAATCTCCATGAGGTTGGCATAGTGACATGTTATCTCAGTTGCTCGTTTGCTAAACAGAAGTATGATAACGTTGTGGGAAAACCCCCTCAAAGTATTTCCAGCTTTAAAAGTAAAAGGCTGGCCCATGGGTTTTTTCAAAACAACCGTTGACATGGTTTATAGGCTTGACTTAAATAAATATTAAAAACATCCCTCTTATAGACATTGGCAAACAACGGCGAAAAAACACAAGCATTTCAAAATAAATTGAGTGTTAAAAGTGATCATCCTGATTCTGAGAAGAAACCAGGAGTTAAAAAACTTTTTTACTGTGCGATGAGGACCTTGCTATTTTCCAAAGGCAGACAGGCAGAAAAAGCTATGCTTTACATATCAAGGCCAAACTTCAAAATGTTGATCCACTATTTTTGTTTGATGGTTTAAAGAGGTTGTATGTGTATATTAAATAAATACTTCACTTGGGAGTTTAAGTCAATTTCAGAAATGTTTTTTTCTTGAATTCAACACAAACATCAATAAATACATGTCAAATGTCAGCATCTTCTGTGATGAATAGTTTAGTTTGAGGATATGATGATGCAGCAATTTGATTATCTTATAAGTTCATACAAAATATGAATAAAAATCCCAGGGAAAGAATTATCAATTGCATCATCAGGTACAATAAGTTTCAATGTTGAATGTTAATCCCTTTGGCATCTGATCCGATTGGGTCGAAACCAACAGTAACTAAACAGCATGTGAATCAAACCAAATTATAGTGTATTATATACACTCTGATAGGACGGAAATGTATCAGAATCCCAAAAGCTACTACTCTTTTGACTTGCATGTGTTTATACTGTATATAGAGTAACCTATATATCCAATTAGAGGGCAGTACAGTAGGCTACTATGGATAAATCCTGCACGCACTCTGCAGTTTGTTTTGTATTTCAATGTATCGCAATGCATGTGTAAACTTGTTGCCAGGTTTTTAATTCTATGTATCCCAATAATGTCCAATTTATTTTGTTTCTTTCACTGTGTGCTCACCATTTGGCCTCTTTGCACTGTATAGTCCATTGGTCTACTATAGTCGTATTTAAATCTGCTCTACCGATGAACTTGATTTGATTTGTGTTATTTGTGTGGTCATAAGATACAGGCATCAGAGAGTATACGTGTGACGTAATGTTAAGGAGTGGATGATGAGTATTTTGCAGTAACCACTGCTGAACCACTGGCCCAGTACAATCTGTGTTGACATTCACGCTCCATTTTGGCAAGTCCTATGGCAGTCAGGCTACTGGGCCACCTGCAAATTAGTTCCCAGTCCAATGAGGTCATTGCACATCAGTCTCTGTTAAAAAATAACCCTACATTCAAAATAAATATACACACTAATAATCCTAATGTTCTTGATACATTAACTTACCCTCTGTCCATATTTCAACAGTGACGTGTATGCTTCGTCCCTTTAAACCATTTTTTCACTTGATATTAATTCTTCAACCTCTCAAAAAAATAGCAATGGCCATAAAATATCTGCAGTGTAATCCACAGTAACGCGACAACCGCTGGATTTAATAGGGGGAAACCAGACACACTCTTACCTCAATAGGAATTGTACATCCTGTATTCCACCACTATACCCAAATAACTTGTTCCTCCAGGTCCCCATCATCAAAAGTGACAAAAAATAAAATGTATTCAATAGTGTTCTTTCTGAGTTGCAACTGTGAAAGAGTAAAGTAAAGGATTGGGCCTGAACCCCAAGAAGCCTATCAAGTAAGTTTCCCTTCCCATGACGAAATATGTTCTTCAAGGTTCTTCTCCGCTGCCCCCACCCTCTCTTAACTTCAGGGGTAAGAAGAATAAGAAAGAAGAAATCAACACAAACATAGCATTAGCCGTGCAGAGTATTGCTCAGTCAATCCATCGACGGCTTAAAATCTGTCTGGTGTGCTTGACGTCCACACGTGCAACCAACCACAGCGCACTGCTCCGAGATCTCGGCAAGACTGGCCCCGCCCCTTTTACTCTTCAACAAAGGAAGTCTTCAGTTTTGCGGCCATGGGCACAGCCTCGCCACACCAAACGGTGAACCAAGAGGGAGTCCCCTAGCTCAGATTTTTAGTTTTCGGTACTCTCTCCCCGTTAGTCCTTCTTCCCGTTCACCTGGGGTGGCGAGTGTGGTAGCTGGGGCTTGGGGGCGTGGGCGTGGTCCTGGTGTCCCGCACGCAGCACCCGGCAGCACCCGCGGGCGATCTTGTGCATCCACATGACGTTCATGATGTCCAGGCAGATGCTGGAGCCGATCCAGGCCACGCGGCCGCCCCAGGGCACCAGGTAGAAGGCCTCCGTGCCGTACACCGCACACATGCGGCCGTAGTACACCGGCATGACGGCGATGCGCACCGCGAAGAACACCGCTGCCATGGCGACGCCGTTGGCCATGTTGGGCCGCGAGGACCTGGGGTAGCCGAGGACCTCGAAGAACCAGCTGCGGCGGGGAACCGAGGACAACAGTGGAGAGAACAGAGTGAAGTGGTGTGTAGGTGGGTGGGTGCGTGTCGTGTGGGTCTGGTATAGTGAACCGCGTTCCACAGGTAGGCAAATGGAGCAACCGTGCAGAAAAGTTTGGGAGTACATAATTATTTGAAAAATATTGATTTTCTTACAACACATTTTTTACTTTATTTTAATTTGTACTGACTATTTTTGACACGATGGAGCACATATCAAAATCATGAACAGCTCTGCCACCTGGGGCCCGGCTATAATGATGAGGCCCCCCACCTTTTCCACAGAGGTGTTCTGGCACGTTTAACACAGGTGTAGCGCCGAACAATCACATCAGATACTTTCCATTTGTGCTGTCAAACGTTTGGCATCCTCACTATGGTCATTTATACTGGCGCACTTGGCTGAAAGGGGGTCATGAATTGTAGCATTATCCCAAACTACTGCAACAATCAAATTCACAATTTCCTTTTTTCCTTCCCTCTCCCCCCCCCCCCCCCCAATAAACACTCTTTTGCAGCACCCTGTTCAAGTCGTTCAGTAGTTAGATGAGAACGAGGTGACTGCCGCCATTCATAAATGTATGACCTCTAAATGAGTGCGCTACACCTGTGTTTGTCTCCTACCATGACACACCTCTGTAAAAGAAAAGGGTCTATGCCAGGTTGAGGGTTATACGTGACCTACCGCTGATTGACACACGGCGTGGAGAACTCCGCGAGCAGCCGGAAGTTAGCAAAGTAAGGCAGAGTTCCCTGGCCCTGGAAGGACAAGGTTAAGAGGGAGACAACCAAAGGGGAGGGGGATAAAGAAAGGTACACATCGCTGAGTCTTTGGGAACCGATCAAGGTTGAATGCTTCTCTGCCAAGGTGGCACTGATTAGCAAAGAGCAGTTCAATCAAGCTTCTAAAAGCTTGTTAGTTTCACAATTGAGCCAATGTGTTTAAATGTTGCCCATACGTGACGGACATGTAATTGTCCCCTTAACTGAAATTAATAGATAACATGGACGTCATATTATTAAAAATAAATTCTGACCAAGATTTGGTGGGCTTTTTAGGGTGTCTAGGAGGGTTCAATCATGGCTGCTCTAAAAATAGCTGAAGGCCTCTCCAGATATAGAGCAATTCTTTTTAGATCTCAGCTCTGTCCTTTGGGACAAGAAACGATTCCTTCAACGTTTTACAGGCCAACACAAGAAAAACACGTCATGTTAACTTTATCTACAGTTTATCTGGGTTCATACCGAATGTTAATACGAAAAGTTCCCATCAACACAATAGCTGACATTACATAACGACAGTTATTGATACAGTATATGTACACCAGTATCGACACTGACTAGAGCAATGAAAACACTGCACAGGCTTTGATACACATACAGTCAGCCAGCCACTGAATGAAAGGGCAATATACAGCCATGCAGAGTTAAAAAAAACAACCTAAAACGATACGGTTGGATTTCAGGTCATTTCTAAAGGATCAGGTCCCGGTTTCAACAAACCCACGCATTATGTATGCATGGTGGAACATTTAAATTCCAAAATATTTAGTGTTTATTTGTCCATCTATGAGAGGGTGAATTGATACTGGGGAACCCCAGACCTTGATCCAAATAGCTATGATCACTAGTGTTCACCGGTTACAGCTGCAGGTCAAATGACTTCCTGCTCCTACGTATCGACAGACCAACTAGACCAGAGGCTGGGACTTACCTTGACCAGAGACTGAAAGAATGAGCAGGTCACCGACACAATACTTACTATAATGTAACACAGACATGGATCGTCTTGGTATGGACTGTATATTAGGTTAGGACACACACGTTGCCTCTCTCCCTCTCTCTCTCTCTCTAGCATGAGTATGCTAGTACCTCTAGGTACTGGTAAGTCCATACTGTGACTGGGCATCCTAGGCATCCTCACGGTTGCAGCACAACAGCAATAACCGCAGACAAGACAGGAACAAGGGAAGCATACCTACCCCCCCCCAATAGGAAACTAGCCCTGGTTTCTCTATAACTTTTTCCTTCATTTTGCTTTGTTAAAACTGATTATTTGGGCCATAATAACCCACACTAAGGTTATTTTTGCATGAAGAATTGGAAGAGAAGTTTATGCATGTTAAAGCTTGTATTAGCAGTAGAGACATCACAGAAGACAGGACAGAAGACTGACGGATATTATATAGATAAAAAAGAAAGAAGACTTCACTACGGTTGGAAACAGTACAGAAAAGCCACGAAGTTAAGAGCATGCGTTTAATAGTCACTCAAGAGGTGGGAAATGTTTCCTATTGTCATTATGTCAACATTTGAATTAGTTGAATGTATTAATGGTAAAACTAGAAAAACTCTCAAAATGTACTGCTTAAAACACAATTTAAATAGTAGAGGTCTGTATTATAAAACAATGAACATTTATGGAAAGTATCATTACTGAACTCAAATTTGTCTGATCATTCAAAAAGGATCTCAATGCAGCTCTTGATATTATCCTACAATATTAAAACAGTACAAACTCTATGGGTGTCTGTTGGGCATTGTCTGTATCAAACACAGAGAAACTTAATACATTAACTAACAACACTGACATTTGACAAAAAAGAAAAGACTAAATACAACAGGACCAACGAAGAAGGAAAACATATCCAAGTAATTTGAACACCTCAATTATTCCAACAGGTTGCCAATTCAAACTTGGAAACGCACAGAACAAAACTGGTATTTCTGGGCCGAGGTTGTTGTTACGTTGAGTGTCCAGTGACAGTATGGCCTTCTTTATTTACACTGCTTCTTGTGTTTACCTTATTACCGGTACTAATAAGAGTGTTGACTTACTTTAATTCAAACATCTATCCAGTTTCTATTTAAACATTAAGGAGCTTACATCCCAAATCACTTGCAATCAGTGAATATACAGGAAGGTTAAGGCACTGGGGATCAAACCGTCCAGGAGTCTTATGTGATGTGTCACATACGAGGAAACAAAGTTAAACTGTAAAGCCTGTCAATCAATGACTACCAGGGAATGGTACAACAAGGAAGTAATCAAGAAACTGCTTAACAACTATGCGCTGGCTATAACTTTCTTAAGCAGATTCAAATAGCAGTTTAAAATACAGACTTGCATGTCCTTACTACATTTCATACTGCCTTCAAGGTTCAATATTCTCTGCATTTTATACCAAAGAGGACAAAACTAGTTTCTACACCATACCATAGTACCAGATGTCAAATACAGGAAAGCCTCTTTTCAATGAGCACATTTTCTCAGCATAAGAAAGCACAGGTACAGAATCAGGCTTTGGTACAAGACCAACAGGTGGGTGGTGTGTGGTTATGTAGCTCGGCGATAGGTAGGAAAGGCATGTGGGTGGTTAAACAAGTTAGGAGTCATTTGTGGCATGCACAATAGCAGCAGCTACAGCATTCCCAGCCACCTTCTGGTAAGCTCTGCCTAGGAGGTTTCGAGTGCATGCACACAGCGGTTATGGCCTGGCATTCAGTTCAGCTGAAGCATGGCGAATAAAGTGCAGCTTTCGGTTCAGAATCACAACAATTAGATAAGGTGGTCAGTAAACAAGACAAACAAAAAAAAGTAGTTGAGAAGCACAGATGTTTTAAGAACGAGAGTGGGGTTGGGGGGGGGAGCATTCCATGCAAAAAATACCATATGTCATTCATCTGCATTTTTCTGATCCCCCTGTTGACCTGGTGGGCTGTAGGTGCATCCAACCAAGAGTGAACCGTTCTCAACGTTTTGAAGCTGGTAGCCGACATGAACACTACGTCTGGAGCTAAATCCCAACAACCACATCTTCAGCCATCTAATGTTTAAAAGGTCCACTAGACTACCACTGGTGGGTGAGGGCTTCATATCTATGCTATCCATCAATTTGTCTGTCTGTATTGAATCCAGGGTGAAATCCACTCAAAGAAAACTTTAAATGAACCAACATTTACTGACTTCATCATAGTATGCCAAAAATATATTCCACGTTTTCATTAATCATTTAATTTACACTAAAATCGGAATCAACCCAATTTCCTCTACAGCTCATATTTTCTGTGTTTTATTTTATTTTCAGCCAGTTCCTCATTTCAATCTATTCCAAGTTACCGTTCCCTCTCTTACCAACCAAATCAGGTCATACACAACAGTGGGTAAAGCAACAACATTATCTTATTATCAACTATACAAACACTTTATTCTCAACTGTCTTCACTCGTGGTGATGCGAGTATCAACAGAGGGAATGCTAGGCAACGCCCGGGCCACCCTAAGCTCCCAGCTTCACAGGAGTACAGCGGTTCACCCTTGGTTGTCTCCTTCCCGTCTTGGCTGCGCGCTCTGCTATTGGACAATAGGGAACTCACCAGTACATAGTAGTAAGCATACAATGCTGCCAGATGGTGCAATACAAAAAACTTGTCGCCTATCGCCTTCCAATAGTAAAATATAAGCAGCAGATCTGTAAGGGGGGAGAGGAGAAGGAAAGGAGAGAAGAATAAAAAAAATTAATAAAGATAACATGTTAAAAGGTGACCTTCTTTCTTATTTTCTTTATTTTTTCAAATCCCCTCTGATAATGGATCCCCACTGTGTTTGCCCATGGTAAGCCAATTCATGCCACAGGTCTCTTTGAGCGTGCAGCACGAGCCTATGGTGTGCCCTCCCCCGCCCCTCCACGCTCACCTTCATGCAGGAACACATGGCTTAACTGCCGTTTGTCTCACCAGATATGAGGTAGCCCGTTGTGATGGCAACGTTGATCTTCACCAGCGTCGGATCTCCCCTGTTGACACAAACCGCACAATGGTTCACTGTGAGGCAGGGTTAATCACTGGACCTTTCATGATGTGACCACATGCCAGTGAACTACAAGTATTGACATTTGTATTCAATAAAAGTGAATTTATTATGTGTTTGTGTTTTCTTATCATTACACAAGGTTTTTTGGGTTGTAAACAAATTCGCTGTAAAATTGTTCTCTTCTTTACTTAACAAGAAAGAAAAAAAGGGAAAAAAATTGCTTAATAGGTGAGCTCTCTCACCATACTGGGTCTTCATTGACGGAATCATCAAAAAACAAGATGTAGAGACAAAACAGCCCCACCAGGAGTGCGTGCAGCGTGGACACCGTCCTGCAAGAGAGACACACACACAACTTCACTTAGAAATGTCAATAGGAGTGCCTAAATGGAAAGCCTTTTGGCTCACAACAGTCTCTTTATGGGCAAGAGTTATAAAGAGTGCTTAACGTCTTTTCAGGGCCCCATGGTAAATGAACTGCCTGGCCAAAGGCTGGCGGTAGATTGATTCAGACCCAGAGATTAAATGCTGCTGCTGCTGGTTGAGGATGGGAGACGATCGGGCAGTGAATCAGTCAGTCCTTCAACGCCCATGACCCCCCCATCCCACCCCCCACCCCCCTAGCTCCCAAGCCTTCGGCCTCCGTGGAGTCTGGCGGGCGGCCAAGCGGTTCCTGGCAATCAGTCAGTGAGCTGGCCAAGAGTTCCAGGGCTGCTCTGGGAATTCACAAGCTCACGAGTGGCAGTGAGATGGTTGGAGTAAAGTGGGTCTGACAGAGCAAGGCTGTCAGACAAAACATCACCTACGGTCCCGTACCCATCCTGGTTTACGATGGTCCAGATCGTGTGGAACAACACCTGAATCTGGGAATGTGGAAGAATGCCCAAGAATGCAGATGGGTCACAGATATGACTGTAGACGTTGGTGTTGCACAATAACAAAAAACATGTGGGGCGGCAGCAGCTCAGGAGGTAGAGCGAGTTGGCTGGTAACCGCAAGGTTGCTAGTTCAATCCCCGGCTCCTCCTAGATGAGTGTCCTGAGCAAGGCACCTAACCCTAAACTGCTCCCGACTACCTGTTGGGAGCAGTTTCCTGTGCAAAACTACATATAGTATTGCCATCAATTAAGCCTCAGGAGCTTGAGTGATATAGACATACAAACAGAGATTTAGACTGAGATGACTGTCCAAAGTCCAAAGAACCCACCATATAAAATATATAAACAAATATGTACCAGGAATTTCACAAGATAAGGAAGCTGAGAAGCTGGATTGAAGACTATGGCTTTTTTAGTTCCAAAATCATCCTTCCAAAAAGGTTTACACACAACCTCACAAAAACACCTTTTGTTTCAAAAAGGAAGTGAGAGTAACACAACTAATTCAGCCCCAACCACAGACTCTGTGGCTCCACCTCTGTCAGTTAGTACGAGAGAAAGAGTGAGAATTTATTTATAACCCTCAACCCAGAGCCGTTATACATAATTCATTCATTTTTATAACCCAGCCTTTTCCTTCCCATCCATTCCCTTTCAGCGTCGATGCGACTTGCACCAGAGATTTTAACACATAGCTTACAACATATCACACTGCGACCCCATCCATAACATGATAGCCTTATAAGGCTTCAATTTGACTAGGAAATGGTGGAGCGCCACCAAAACATACATGCGAAACACACAGTTAGACAGTTAGATCAAGGTTGTCCAACAGCTGAACTTCGTGGGGCTTTCTGGATTTTTCACCCTACAACCAGCAGATTCTTGTTTGTTATATTTGGTGGATACAATGGTATAAGATCCTTGTACGACCGGATGCATTTCCATGAATGCCAACATTTGCTTTTGAGCACTTGCATTGACAGTACAGCATGGATAAAGGTGCAATGCTAGCCTCCACTATGTTGCAATAAAGAGACCTCAAGTTTGAAATATAGTCTCCAGGAACCCAGGCATTTATATTTAGCCTCTTGCACTACATATGCTTGGAAAGCAAGTGATATATATCTCACTCGCCCTGGAGTGGCAAGTTAGCAGAAAAAAGCGGTTGATAGGCCTATATCAAGTCACAAATCAAACCTTGGTTTGATTTGAAGGTGGTTCTAAATATCCATAAAATATTATCCATATCATACATATAATATGTAAGGAATCAACCAGGACAGGAAGTCCCGTTATTGTAACGTTATATGGCTCATAATAACATGTAAAAACAACATTATAAATCCATAAGTACCGCCACCGCCCTTTCTTTCGGGCCCCCTACCAAACAAATACGTATTGACATGACATCGGGGTACTGTACCCCTCAAAAGAATGCACCCAGTCCCCGGGGGCTCACCTGGAGTTCCACTCCACCTTCTGCTTGTCGCTGAGGACAAGGAAGCCCGGGCTGATGCGCGTGGACACCCATGGGCTGGCCCTGTGGAAGAGCCACTGAAAGCCCAGGAAACTGGTCACCGCTATGGCGAAGATCAGCTGACTGAATGTGTCCATGGCCGCCCAAACCTGCTGTGTGTGTGGAGGGAGGGAGGGGGGCAGAGATGAACGGGGTGGGGGGTTAACAGGATGATTTAAAGAGAAAAAAGCGAGCTCCAATTCCCATCACTACCGTTGTTTGAAGTTTACTGGGTTGGTTGTGAGGCTGAAGAGGGAAATGCCCAACTGTTGAATTCCCACTGATCACCCAAAGCAGACATATTGAAGGAAAACAATAACCTTGTTTGAGCTAGGCCACGCCCACTGTCAAATCATAAAAATAATAAAAGGAGGCTTCTGTCACACCTTTTTTTTAATTTAGATCAGGCTGATCAGGCTTTCACCATTTACCACTTATCCGATTTGCAGAGGGGGGGAGGGTGCAGCCACAATGTTTGATTGACATTACCTGGAAGGCCATCCTTAGTCCATATTTAAGAGATTTGGACCAGGATCAATCGATATCACAAGTATGTAACCCACTACCTCACCTCACATATTTGGTCACAGTCACTACTTACCCTATAGACCCCTAGGTGTGTTAAAGATGCTGTAGGTAAGATTCAAGATCTATTATTTGGGCATAATTTGTTTGAGATATAGTCATAATAAACTCACCATCAGAATATCCATTTCAAGTAGACTGTGCCTCACTCTGTATTCAGATTCAGATTCTGACAACTTTATTGTCTGTCGTAACAGAAAAGGACATTGTACTGATAAGCAGTCATACAACACAGATTTCTGCAAGCCATTTAGATTTGAGACTGCTCCCAGGCCATTTCTATCCAATGGGGGCATCTCTACCCTGATTGGTTAGGGAATCCATCTTGCCTGTCAATCGAAAATAATGCACTCTTCCCCTGTTCTCTTCTCCCTTTACAACTCTTGAATCTTACTTACAGCAGCATTAAAGGACCCACAAGGTGTGATATTGAGTAAAAAGGGTCTTTTAGAATGGAACATTATGTACACACAAAAGCAACTGGATCGTTCAAAGCCAGCCGAACAGTCTTTTTGTGATACGCACCAAAAGATAGCGATTCATCTGAAGGACAACACCTGTTCAAGATCAATGTTTAACTTAATCCCATACACACACTAGCAGGCCTACCAAGTATACTTGCTACCATGGCATTCACGTTGGAAACCCTTATGTGCATATGCTTACACACTGGCTATCATCTGAGGTTGACCAATATATTTCTATATGCAGGCACAAAGCAATTTCGGGTTCACAAATGTATTTGTTATGAAATCCCAGCGGTATCTTTTTAAGAAGCACAAACAAACTAAATCTTTTAGTATTTAGTGATTTCTAATGGCAAGGCGTGTGTGGACATGTGTATCTTAACCACTCTTTTTTTTTATAATAGGATGCCAACAGAATAAGACACACACAAGCGCCTCTTATAAGTGATTCAAAAAACATTAAAAAGGGCAAACATCATTTCCAGTGTTTACACACATAATGAACACAGAGCAAAGCTGCATGCAATGACTTTATAAAGAAAAGTATAGGTTACATTTGTGTTGAGATTCTCCCAGAAAGCAGTAAATAAATACTAATAATTTCAAAATTATCAACTTTGAAATCATACTATAATTTAATTATACAAAAAATGTTTGTAGTGTCAGCTACGACCTTAAGGTGTGAGTGCAAATAAGGTCCTTCTAATCTGGGCATAAAGAATTTGCCAGACAATTGAACAGGTTATTTAAAGTGACATCCTCAACTTGATTTCCTGTGAGTGACTTACACTATGAATGCAGTCACAGTAAGTGTGAATTGAGAATGGAAGCAATATTTTAGACACCTAGGATACATCATCCTGTGTCATCATCATCCATGAACATAAATTATTCCAAACCACAATACTTTCAAAGCCAGGGCTGTACCACACATACATAATTTTAATAGGTTATATCTCTTTATCACGTGTATCACCGATGCTACACACACACACACTTCAAAAAACTGTGTGATGCAAGTACATAGTTAGGTGTTTTGCTCAGGGTCACCTCGATACTCCTGAGCCATTGCCGCCACACACACGCACGCACGCGTTCTGTTGAGGTGAAAACTGTATTATATATAATACAGTAACATGTGCTGTATTATAGTATTATAGTATTATAATATATAGTATAACTATAGTATAATATAGTATAACTGTATTATAGTATATGGTGTGTACAATGTACACACCATATACTATAATACAGTTTTCACCTCAACAGAACGCGTTGAGGCACACAAATTAAATGTACATTTCATTTAAAAAAGCAGATTATTAATTTAAAAGAAATGTGTAATATATTATTCAATATACTATTATGTTAGGCCTACATAGCTGCAGGAATATAGTCTCTTTTTTTTATCAGAACGGCTAACTTTAGATTACTTAAAGTTGATATACATAACTTTTCAAATAAGCTTGTAGCTTAAAATGACCCGGTGGCGACCATATCTATAGTCGATGCTGATTGATAATGATTTAAACTGACAAACTACCAAACTGCCATCTAGAATCGCTATTTGACCTCCAATTGACCAAACTAAATAACTACTATACGACAATATAACCATAATAATATCAACACAATTATTAATACATCACTGCACGTCAACACTTGTCACTCAATGCTGTCGTAGACGATAACATCATTTGGAAAGTGTTGCTCAGACTACTGTCTGTTTTTGTCTGTTAAGTCTGGGGGCAAGGGAAGCCATGCATTATGTTCAACATGCAAACAGGCGTGCTGGTTTGGCAGGTTCCGTAGGGGGGGGGGGGGGGGGGGGGGGGGGGGGGTCAAGGTCAAATACCCTATGGTCGACTTAAAGAAGCAGTGTAGGGGGAAGCAGAGGCAGAGCACCCGGTGCACGGACGGTGGCCTACCGTCTTCTTTTGAACCTAACTATATAGCAACTAAATAAATCGAAGCCCATACAATTTAAATGTGGATTCACAAGGTTTTAATGTTTTAAGTAACTCGAAAAGTTTTGCTTTAATAAGATGGAAGCGAATTCGTATTGAAAAAAATATATAAACACATAAAAGTGGACATCACAGTATGTACGTAGGAATGGCATCGTTACGTAGATAGCGTTATTGCATAGTAACGTACATAAATAACGCAAACAACGTAAACAAAGGTGTTGTTTGATTAGGTATTTCAGAAGCCAATACATATTCCAATACACCTAAATCGGTCTTGTATGGCGACATAAACACACGGTTAAACCTTTCGGAAGCCAGCGTTAACATATCCTTGCATATGGGTGGATCTTTTGACAGAGACGAAATGGTGGCCTGCGAAAAGCCCTGTCATAAATCATAACGATTTGGACAGCAGATCGGACACAACGAAGAGCCCACTGCAGTGTGCGTGTGTCTGTGTGCGGGAGGGTTGGATTGATGGACAGCCCATGCAATCGCTGGCTCACCCGCATTGCTTGTCAGTTCATATGCGTGGAGAAAAACATGGTCTCACATTGGTGTGTGTCGATGTGTGTGCGTGTGTGCAGTACATAAACATACAGGCCCACCGCAGGCCCACTTACCTTTTCACGCTCATTAAGAACACCTCCGCTCTCACTCAACTTCTCATGGTACTCTGTCGACCGGGGCAGTGTGTGCTGTGGTGAACGCCGAGGCTGTGTCGGATCATGTCGACGAGAGAGACAACTGCCCGCACACACATGGACATACGGTGAACCACATGCCTGACGCTCGGTGTCTGCAGTGGGTGCTCGCTACGAAATGAAATACATACAAAAACGTGGCGATTACCACCACGCAGTTTCACGTCCGCATATGGAAATGATTGGGGGAGGTTAGGACGACCACGCTCACTCCCGTTCTCTCTCTCTCTCTCTCTCTCTCTCTCTCTCTCTCTCTCTCTCTCTCTCTCTCTCTCTCTCTCTCTCTCTCTCACACACACACACACTCACACTGTGTCTCTCTGTCCCTCGCTCTCCCCTCCCCTTATTGGGATCGAGTTACAGCGATTTTTTTTAGACACACACACACACACACACACACACACACACACACACACACACACACACACACACACACACACACACACACACACACACACACACCAAGACTCAATTGTGCCTATTTATAGCATGAACCAAGTATTGATGTTAAAAACCCTCAGTCTAAACCTATATTTTCAACTAATCATATATGCATCACAAAACCAAAACTATATTACGAGTAAACCCAAAGTTGGCCACAGAAATGTCACATGTAAAAAAACAAAGGTAGGTCAGGACAGCCTCAACCCCGGCTTTTTTAAGCTGTAAAGGTAAACAAAGATAAACAAGGCTCTGCAAACAGCTAGTGTTAGAAATGTAATTCCACAAGCTCTGGCCACCACAGCTCTCTCTCTTCAAGGCAAGCTTGTCAAGTAAATAAGATGGGGAGAAATCCATGTTTAGGTTTGTGTGTGTGTGTGTGTGTGTGTGTGTGTGTGTGTGTGTGTGTGTGTGTGTGTGTGTGTGTGTGTGTGTGTGTGTGTGTGTGTGTGTGTGTGTGTGTGTGTGTGTGTGTGTGTGTGTGTGTGTCACACTTATGTACACTGCTGCTAGCTGCAGGCATAACATGTGGACACACAATCACAAAAAACACATTCATGATGCCGCAAGTATTTTATAATGCATCATGCAAATAAAATGCTGCAGCAAACATTGTATTTATGCAACCACTTTCAAGACAATATGGAGAATGGTTTGAAAGGCTGTGTCTTTCAATGAAAGCCATGCTTTTCATGGCATGGTCGTGCTTCAGGCAGCAAGGTTGAGAAAGTCCCGAACATCACATGAAAAACATCATAACATGAATGTGTATGTAACAGTCCCTCTATTGCTCAAAATGTCCTTGTTGTGGATTGTATTTGTAAGATGCTTCTGGCTTATTGCCTTTTGATTTCCGTATCCATCAGTAGCCTACAGTCCAGTTACAAACTCATGGGCAAACCTAAAGGGTCAGATGTATTGTAATGTGGGGCTCATTCATGATATAATCATGTTATCAGTATAATGTATTACTATAAGAAACAACAATTGTATCTTGTTTATACAAAGTGTAGTTCATGTTCTTGTAGTTCATGTTTATCTGTCCATTTATCATACCTTCTATTTTCACATCTCATTAGCCTAAATTGTTAAACATAAATATCAACCAAAAAATATTTTTTTAATAGATATCCTTTAATCTAGAATCCAAATGTTGAAATGATGATGAGGTAGTTTGTTCCAGTTTTTCAGATTATATATATTATCAATATGTATATATATATATATATATATATATATATAATGTATATAACGTCAAATGTAAAGACAGTAAAGACTTTACATTTGACGTTATATATATGTATACATATATATAACGTCAAATGTAAAGACAGCCAATTTGTATTATTTGATTATATATATATATATATATATATATATATATATAAAATCTGTTTTGTAATATAATTACAAAACAAAAGGCTGGTCAAGGCCGACAGTGGGTTGGGGGAGAGAAGAAACAAGGAGTTATGTAACTGACTGCAATAATCATTTGTTATCCCACTGTCTTCGGACCAACCGAGCACAGATACCTTAACAGGTGTTTATATAGGAGCTAGCCACGCTATAAAAGTCACTTATGGTTGCATGTATTAATTTACTTTCTCATAAAAATCTCAGCTATAATTAGTTTATAATCGTTCACTCTAATATTATTTTATTTGACTAACATTGGTTTATTAAATTAAATTTATTAAAGTAACAAGCCGCGCTGTATTATGGGTAAACGGAAGTGGTCACGTGACGTTACGGAGGATTGTTGCTCCGTCAAACTGCTGCGTACATGTGCATCGATAGCGCGGTCAGATTATCCAAATTAAACTCTTTTCTTTGTCAAACAAATGTTTTATTTCTACTGTAACAAAAAACAACATTTACATATTGCAGTGACAGGATACCCACTGAACAAATTAAAGCGTTGTTAGCTAACAATGATCATACTAATGGTCGTAATTGATTTTCTGCTAATTGAGCTCATTTGTATTTTATGAGTGACCGGGAACTGCATCTACATTTAATTTCGTTAAACACAGGGGTTCGAATCCCTTTTCCATGCGGTGACCTGTGTGGAGGTGCCCTTTACCCAAGAAAGACAATATTTTGTGGAAAGCCTAGTTTGAAAAAAAAAAAAAAAAAACACTTGGAGAGATTGGTGTAATACGGTGTGAATCAGCATTACGAGGTGAGTAGCCTAAAAAAAAAATATATATAATTATATATATATTGGTGATGTGAAAAGTTAAAGTTGAAGCCACAAGTGCTTTCTGAGTTTCCCAACTGTTTTATTTTATTTCTGATCCCCCAACAAAGATTCTGCTCAACAAAGTGCATCCCAGACTAACGTTAGTGCCAGATAATCACAATTCACAAATCGGAAAACGTGTACAAGTCAGCTCGCGCCTACTATTGATCATCATTAGCTGAGTGATGCTAGGCAGTGCTTAACTATTGTTATTGCAATTATTCCTCTAGCCACTAGGTGGTAGCAGAGGGGTTTATTTAAACTGCCTGTCTGCCGCTTTGTACATCAAACCTGCTCACTAGGTTTGTACACCAGGTCCATAGGCGCGAGTAAACAGACATACGTTTAGTAGGCTTTGAAATAGAAGTATATATTTTCATTTGAGTGGGGGAATTAGGTGGCTACCTTTTCCAATTGATTTAACGAAAATGCATTACTTTTGGTAGGGGTGATACATTTAGGCCTTTCAGCAGCCAATAGGTCCCTGGTGGTCATTTGGCCATTATAATAATATGATTGTATAAATTCTGCATTGTTCTTCCAACAAGTATTGATATTGCCCTCAAAATGTTTGATTGGCTGATGACAACGTACAACGTAGTCTCAAAGGAAATCACTCTTCTCAGTCAGTCTGGAAAATTTGAGACGTAACTTGAAATGTGGAAAGGTTTTTTCTGAAATGCCTGCTGTTTTCAGATCACCATCAACTCAGAGAGCAGAAACTGGGTCAATCCAAAATTGACACAAGCCTCATACAAACTACATCATACACACAAAAATACACACGCTGCAATTTGATTGTTTTTGTACTTGCAATGCCTTATCAGTTTACCACCTATACATTTCTCAGGTGTTAAGATATCATTGAAATCATTAGCTTTTGAGTTATCCACGGATAGACACTGAACCCAAAGCGATCTCTCAGCAATGGAAGCATAATCAATTAATTCATATTGTATGCAATACAATATACATATATTTATTCTTCCATAACCCACGGCTTATTTCAAGACAAAAATAAAATAAAAATGCATGCAGAATGACAGTTGTCCAAAGAAAAACTCTCAAATGGTTTTCATTTGCAGGTAAAACACCATGATAATTTACCTCAGGATATTTGATTATCTCCCAACAGGCACTGTTCTGAAGCGGAGCACAGCATTATGTCAACCACAGAACTCTAGCTATCTTTATGTACACATTATGCAACTACAAAACATAGTAACACTACTCAGAATCATGTGTGTCCCCAGGCCATTCTCCACCACAGAAGACTTTGTGTGCTGTGATTAACATTATACGACCACCAAGGGAGAGGATTCCGATGTTTCAGAACGATTTTTCAGCGTTTTAGTGTTTCCACCTCGGTTCAGCCCCACTGTGTCCCCCGGACTATGGGAACACTCTGACCTCTCTGACATGACTTGGTTTCTTGGATGTAGCCTGGAGCGATGACTCGTGAGTTTTATAGTTGAATGGATGAATACGTTAGAGGCAAATCAAACCAACACAGACGTATGATTTCAGGGTTTGGCCTTTCGGGGCGATTGCAGTGGGAGGGCAGACATGTCAACTTTAAAGGTGACATATTATACCGCCAGGTGTGGGTGTGATTAGCCGTTAGCAGATTTTCAAAAAGGCTTGTAATGGCTAATCACACTCACACCTGGTGGTACAATATGTCACCTTTAAGAGGGCAGCAACTCCGTCGAAGTCTTCTGTATTCTCATGAGCGATGCTTGGCCAAAAATGCCGAAGGCAGGAATGAGTATTACTTTATACACCACGGTGACCTTAATTACCAAAATAACTCATGTCAAGGCAATAAACAAACTGAAAGCAGCACACAATGTTTTTTCACAAAACTCCAGTATCAACAACACAGGTGCACCACTGACAACTATGTATTCATTAGGGGCACATTTTCTGGTCTACATGATTTAGATGTACGTGAAATGTAACACAGGTTTCCCGCTTGGGCTAATCATGTCTGTATGCTAGGAGCTCACTTAGCTTTAATTTGTAGAAGCTGTGCATACCATTAGCACTATAATCAGCCTCTTGTTAGACGGGTACGGTAATCTACACTTAAACACCAGTGCCAATAAGCTTTGTTATTGTTCTGCGTTCACATTAACATTCACAAGATCCTAATGCTCAATTCAGATTTTATATTCACACCCTGAGCAGTGTTGCATCGAAGATCAGGGATCAGATTTAAATAGGATATTGGATTACATTTGAATATGGCCCAAATTTAATGAATTTTTATATAAAAGGCACATACACAACGTGAAAATCTCGTGAAAAATTCCATAATTTCTTTATTTAATACATCCAAACCCTTTAAACATAGAAGCAGGTCTTACTACAGCCATGACCATATAGCTGTGACCTAGTTGAACCTGGGCTTATTGCATTTCTAGAGGGAACACCACAAATCAAATTGTTACCATTGGCACGTGTGTGTGTGTGTGTGTGTGTGTGTGTGTGTGTGTGTGTGTGTGTGTGTGTGTGTGTGTGTGTGTGTGTGTGTGTGTGTGTGTGTGTGTGTGTGTGTGTGTGTGCGCGCCTCATGAAATTCATTTCTCTCAGTTGTGAAAATAGGTCCAAGAGAGAGAACAGGCTTATTTGAAACTGACAGGATTTATTTCCCCTTCACTGCAGGAAAACCACTCGACAGAACAGATTTTCCACATCGCAGGTAAAAGAAACGCAAACCCTCTTCTTCATCTTCTTCTTCTTCTTCTTCTTCTTCTTCTTCTAACACATCCAAAAGTGTTTTATTTCCTCCACACGTTTACTCTTCTTACACTTCCACCACGTTAACACCGTCTGGTGGACATAATCAGGGCAGGGGTTAATTGGCTTGGCAGATATAATACTCAAATCGTGACTCAAGCATGCACAGTCCTTAGATTTGTTACCTGAAATTATGAACGTGAAAGAGCATGCAATCATTGTACAGTTACTATCCTTCAGGTCTCATGCAAAAAGACACAATAAATGCACCATCCGCAAACTTTTCAGCTGTGCCTCAATCGGCCCCATACTTAGTTTTATGGAATATGTGAATGTGTGATGCATACAAAATACATAAACCAATGTCAATATAATAGAATACTGTCTCTATATGCATTATTTCTCTTCATATACACAGACAAAATCAAAGCTACATATGCTACATGAACAGTGAGATGATAAAAACCGACACATATTCCTGCATGCATGCACAAACACCATCACAAACTAGTGCATACTAGGAACCATTCGGAAGCAGTCATTTGGAAGATTGTTCTGGTGAGTGTTATTGATCTATTGTACAGCCGGTATAGTACCACCAGCATCTTGTGACAGATCACATTCACTGTGGGGCTGGAGAGCTTGTATCGGTTTAACAAGATAGTCCGGTTTTGTGTTCAAACATATTCCGTGTTGTAGTTTTGCTGTCGGTAAAGAGAACTTGAGCCTGAAGGAGAAGACATAATCGATGCACTTGTGTTTCTATATGTCTTGCTGTCTTTTCCTTCCTTTTGAAAGAAACACCTTAGCATTGGATGCCAAACCTGGATGCCCATTGGCCAAATAGCTATGATTTAGTTTGCTTTTGTATTTTACCTCATGGGATGATTCAACCAGAAAACTGGATTTGCCCTACTTTCATCAGTGGTCACCTGGCGAGTCTGCACAACTTTGTCTACGTGGTTAAAACCCAGCTCTGAGGGTTTATTTTTTGATGGCTCTTATTTTCTCCAAAAAACAGCATTTTGTCACAAAACAGCATAACTTTAACTTTGCAAAACCGTTTCTCGAGTTAGAAGGTTATATTGAGGACTTTATACTCGTCTCTCTGAAAAGAACCCTCATAATTCATAGAGGGTATGCTGGCTTACGTTTGTGTAAGAATTGTAATAAAACTCCCATTCAAACTGTATGAACTTAAAGTGAAACCGCGGTCTAATTAAGGGTGGATAATTGATCTACAGCGGGAGACAACCGAGTGCTCAACCAAAGCGACATCTGGCATCACAGACAAGAGAATTTTAATTGGATAAAGTGACAGAATGCTTCCTCTTCTACATCCACTAAACTCTCCCCTTTTTAAAGGTTGTTGAAGGTATAGGAAATAGACCGGTCACACTATAAGTCCTTATAGTGTGTTTCCTCCATCAAGTCCTTCATGCTTTCTCTCCCATTCAGATTTTATTCTCCCCCCTTTTTTCTGAGCAAAATTCCCCCGAAGTATTAGGTTTGGTGAATTAATTTAAGTTTAATTCATTTGTCTTTTATTTGCATATCCTTCTACTTCTTCTACTTCTTCAACTAGAAATGGACAAAGCGAAGGATAGAGGTTGCCAACCTCTATCCTTCGCTTTGTCCATTTCTAGTGGGGTTGATCAGAGTGCCCTTACCATGAAAATGAATGATCACTGACTGCAGTAGCTGACTGCCCACATCTGTTTTCTCAACCCCATTTCTTCCCTCCAGTCACTCAACTGTCATTTGGAAAGACACATAAGGTTAAACACTATGACGCCTAATCACTTAAATATAAATCCCCCTCTGAGTTTCTGAATTTGAGAACAAGCTTTGTTTGTGGTCTGATAGCAGTATGCTGAGGCATGTGACACTAGAATATATTATATATATTGTGTATGTATCTACATATGTATATTACCCATGTGCAAGATACTGATGATGCAATGTAGTTATGTTTAGGATATATAGTAAATATTGAGTCTTCAACAGAAAACAGAAAACAGTACAACAGTAATTTATTTGTCTTCTGTTTTGCCAAAGGCCACTGTTGGTGGGGCTTGGGTTTCCAGAGACAAATAGACACTGCAATTATATCATAATCATGCAATCACAATGTTCAATTAACCATGAAACACTTACGTTTTAGTTCAATTCCCACATCACTGAGGCAGACAGCCGACTACAGTGACATAATGAGTCACAAACCGTGGCGGGAGTGTATCCAGACGTGCTCATGATTTTAAAGTTGTTGTTAGGGGTAATTGCAGTGGATTTCTGTCAGGGGTTTTGTTGTCTGAGTTTGCAGCACATTTTGCACGCGTTGTGACGTTGTGTTTTCTTGAGTTGCAGTGGGTTGAGCTCCCAGGGCCACCATAGATGCAACCAAAAGGGAACTTATGACAACAAAACCAATCGGTAACATAACAACTAAAAAAACATATAACTTCCTCAATTTTGCACAGGCCTTGTAAATAAGGAAATTCCATTAACAACGGTAAATTGTTCACAGTACTTTGCTTTCGGTCAACACAAATCTAATCTCACAGTTTACGACTTCAGTAGAGGAAACTGAGATATCCAGTGCAATACAAAGTTATTAGAAAGCAATTACATTTTGTTGTCACTGTTTATAAAATTATTCTTTGAAATGCCTAAAGGAGAAGTAAAACACTTTGCGGAGGCCCTCTGCATAAGTTAATATGAAAATAGTCTGGCAACAGCAACAGAAAAGTAATTGTACTGCCTTGAGGCCATTTTACTACATCCTGGATAAAACAAGATGGCTCTCAGAATTGAGGATATGGGCTGCGATGATGTGTTTACCTGACTGCTGGCCTAAATGGTTCTGCTTAGTGACATGATTTGAGGAGATTAGAGGAGATGGGGGAAATGGAAGAGATGGAACAAGCAACAGAGACAATATGGGGACACCACCTGCCTACCCTCGCTGTGCCAATGCATCCTGTGCATCTGTTCGGTTCCTGCATTACAAGCATTCTAGGGAACCTCAGCATTTTTTCAACCTGGTCTATTTTACCATAATTTTGGACTGAAGTGACGAATGAGGACAGCAATGTTAGAAATTGCTCCAGTATTGAGCGAGGCAGAAAGCAAGAGTGCTTCAGCCATTGCCAGCCGCAAACCACAGGCTGCAATGTAACTAGGGATGAAACGGTTACGTTTCACAATAAACCATGGTAAGACTAGTTAGTATTACTATTTCAAATTTAATTATCATCTTGTTTTTTTTTAAAACACACGGCCCTCTGCCCTGCCGAAGTGCCTACAATCTAGACTCATCATCCCATCAGCAGTAATTGGTAAGAGTCCAGATGCGGTACTCTTTGAAGGGATTGTAGCAAGGGGGAAATAAAAATGCTCCTTGGAATTTGATCAAATAAAATACAACTTTTTACATATTGAAAAGACCCCAACGGGAGAGTGCTAGACTAAGGAGAATGACCTGTCAGAGATATGTGATGGTGTGTAGCATTGGATCAAGACAACAATTTGTTCCTTATCTCGGTGGTGCACTGGTAGATGGAGGGGTGGGTCTTATTAATGTTGGCAGAAGCAGATGGCAACGATGAAGAAAATGCAGAACCGGGCAAGGCAACTTGCATTGCCTCGCTGGCTTCTAGCAAGAAAGAATCTAAATAAGACCATGAAATGACTGCTACATCCTTTAACCTATAATTCAAATTTATTATCCATCTTTCCTATTAAATAAACACACTTAAAGGGGTACAGGGAAATTGTAATAGGCCAAAAAAATATGGATACTTATAACTAAAGGTGCTGGGTAGTGCTGTGAAAAACAGTTTACATGTGATTTTACGAGGAGATGGCTTTCCATCTAAGCAATCCATCGGATGAGAGCTGCCATTGCAGGAAGGTCACTTGATAGTTTCTCTTATGGTAATTGTTTTTTCATGGGTTGGCACGATTAAGATGAGAGATTGCCAAGAAGAGCCGTTATTGAATTAATATTAAGTGAATTTAATGTTTGCATAATAAGATGGGGTTCACTAGAGATACAAGACTTACAAATTGCTTTTAGGATGTATAAAAAATGTAATTCAACAGTACAACAGTTCAAGTATTTCACCTTTGTCTGTACTTGTATTTTTGGATTATAGTTTTGTGCTAAACGATGTCACCGGTTTCACCAATGTCATCCTTAGGAAGACCTAGGGAAGACCATGGTTTGATGTGTTTACAATAACAGATTTTAGGCAACACTATTTAAGGTACTTGCGAGCTGATACTTGTTGTGTGTGTGTGTGTGTGTGTGTGTGTGTGTGTGTGTGTGTGTGTGTGTGTGTGTGTGTGTGTGTGTGTGTGTGTGTTAAACTGTGGGTTACAGTGTGTGTGTCTGTACAGTTAAGGGTGTCTGTCTGTCTCTCTGCTTTTGTGTGTGTGTGTGTCTGTATAAGAGAGTGGACAGGTGCTTCCCTCTCCTTGAGTTCACCACCTGCTGGTGTAACACACACACACACTTTAATAATAGCCTTCCTTATGTGAGTGAGTGAAGTGAAGCTTTTCCCTGAAGCATATCACACTATTTATTATAAAAACAATTCTTAAATATTGGTTTACTTGTGGGCCACTTATTCTCTGCTATTTTTACATGGGATAATAAACAATGTTTGGGACCATTGTATATATTTTAATGTGTTCATCAAAGGAATATCTTCTTAAGACTTATTCATATTAAGACTGTATTGTTTTTATCCAGTAGTGCTTATTTAATTACATTTTTGACATCTGTTAGAAGTATTGTGCACTGGGGATCACATACACTGTCAATTAAGGTTGGTGTGTGTGTGTGTGTGTGTGTGTAGAAATCTGTATTTCTTCTTGCTTATTGGCAATAAAAACCCCTATAAATACATTGCCATCTCCAATACGATAGAAGCGGTCTACTGAAAGCTTCCTGGCCATAATGAGCCTGTGTATCTCCGGTGTTCCTGCATCCCTTCGGACACAGAATGTAGTTTCCACAGGATGAGTGACTAAATACCGCCACGTGCAGCGACATGGTCCCAGTAATGGGTTTAATGTCTGGTCCAGGACTGCAACAAATGGCGCATTTCCACTGGCGGGTACCCTTCGGACCCAGCACGCCTCAGCCCAGTAGTGAGGGTGCAGTATAGCCCAGCTCAGTTACGGCTCGCGTTTCCACCGCCACCAGTACCCTTAGGGTAGGGCGGGGTTTAAGCCGGACGGCGATAGCCACGGCAGTTACGTAAGCATTGTGATCTCATAGCAGCCAGACACAGTAGCCTGATAATAAATCCAAGGAAAAAGAAGAATGCGCACAATGAACAAAAAGCAAGCAACAATGTAGGACGTCCAAGAAGGACAGCAAACTTTTGCACGACATTTTCTTCAATAAACGAAGCTTTCGCCATTGTCAAGAAATACCTTGCGGGTACTGTGTTTGTTTGTTATCCCCCGACAGCGTGTGTAGCTTAAACTTGCCGGGACCCTTTTAGGCTTTCTCAGTACCTCAACAGTAGTACTGTGAGACGAGTACGGCTCAATACGACTCAGTCCGGGTCACGACCACTTTTGGTGGTGGAAACACAACCTGTGCCGCACCCTTGCAGACTGAATCGTTCCGCACCCTCTGGTGAAATGTGCCAATAGACCCCCCATTGCCACTTCTATCAAACAGCACAGACAAACACTGTCGCTGTAGGCTGATCGGAAAACAGGATAAAACTGACAGCGCATATCTTGTGAAGGTGAAAGGGTGCTTAAGCTAAAAGGTTAAAAGTTACAGCCATTTTGAAAGGTAACTTCCCAAAAAAAGTTATTTAATTGTATTTAGTTCAGTTATATGCTTATTTATTAAGTTAGTAAGGCATTAATTATCAAGCAAGTAATGTTACTTCTCTAAGTAACTAACAAACTAGGGTTAAGTCAGTAACTTTCCCCTAACATTCTCCATTATATCAGACAGTGATTAATGTATGGCCTGCACTGAGTCTCAAAACAACCAGTAAATTAAATGGTTAATTTCATCATTCTCTAGTAATTAGCAAGACCTCTATATCTCAGTGCATGAGTGGGTCATTAGCAGAGTAACACCATTGCTTCTTACTGCTGGTAAAGATAAATAAATAAATAAATAAATGAGACTTGGTAGAGAGATATCTTGCTCCTTTTAAAGAGGAAACTTAATTATTGCTGACCAACTACCACAAAGAAACCAGAGCTGTAGCAAGCAGCTCATTTCATATCTAGACATGGGTTAAGTGTCTGAGCATTGAAAAGACCCAAATACAGATATGTTAAATACTTAACATCCCGACTCGTCCATACCGAGTCAAGAGTTGTTCGAAAGTGAGTACTTTAGTTCATTAGTTGTCAAAAGTAAAAAAATAAATGATGTTGAATTGGTTGATTCATTTCGGAAGCTATTGTTTGCAGTAAGTAACAACACGGTTTGTCAGCTAAAAATGGTCTTGGTGCTTAATGCTTAGCTTTGCGTAATGCATAGCCTGCAATAGTCCAAATATTCCATCATATTGGTATATAGTGTAAATCCCTCTAGGAACAATTATACATTTCTTTACCCACTTACGCAACTTTTATCACGTGTCACATTCTGATTTGACACTGTATTTACTTGATGTATAAACATATTGACATGCTCAAGCATTATTATTACTTTCAAATTAGCATATATAATTAAGCAGAAAGTGAATGATGTGCTCAATTTCAAAGAAGTTGGTTGCTTTGTTGGTTTATAATTAAGCATGCACGAGTGGATCGATGGAGTGATGTATGGCTTTGTGATCCACAATACTTAAATTAATGTACACATGCAGTATTTGTGTATGTATAGTACAGCCAAAGCAAGCAAGAGCCTGTGAGGTGAGATATGCTCTTGTTTACATAAACATAGCAAGCCACATATAGAACCTTGTAATTTGATTAGACGTTATGATGCTGTGCCCTGTGAATTTGGTTGCATAATGTGAAATGGTATAATTACAGTTCCATACTTAAAGTGAATAAATGTATTGCAGCGTTTCCTAGATTCAGAAGAAGAAAGTCTGGTTCACTTTGCCCCTGTGTGCCTGCCTTGTTGCTTTCAGCATCCTATTGGGAATATATAGAGGAAGGAACAGGCGCTAATGTTTATTGCTGCTAATTAGCGCGTGTGTTCATGTGTCTGTGTGTGTGCGTGGGTGTGTTTTAGAGATGCTCCTTCTGACTAATTTAACCAGACGTTTTGTGAACGACTAGCCGACAAGGCTAAAGAAAAGAAAAGTCATTTTAACTCATTTCAATCTGAGGCCAAGTGTGGCAAGGACTATTTAGGCATACTGTTATTATTACTTATGGGTTGCCCATCGCACCAGTTAAAATATTTTTAGCTTTGGGTAAAATAGCTGTGGAATATAAAATCAAAATAATCATCCAAAATAAATCTTGGTCTGTCAAGATGTGATAACAATGAATGTGTATCTTACGATTTATTCTATGGATCCTGCTTACTGGTTAGGCTTACTGTGGCCAAGTGTTGGGCTGTTTGCGTTGTTTTGCCTGATATGATATATTATTAGATGTTTTGGAAAACAATCCATGTTGTTTAACTTTAGTTCATTCTTCTATTGAAAGCATGGTCTAAATTCAGCGTATGACGGGCTAAATATGTTATTTTTGTTTGGAAGGTTGTTTATGGAGCTAGGTGTTTGTTTATGTGGCAGTTGGTTTTTTGACCGGAAATGATGAGTTGTGAGTTTTCTTTTTCGATATGAATCGTGGAAGTCCACCATTTTTTAGATGGAAAAGAAAAGCATTTAACTGGCTAGTATTTCTAGTGATGACCAGCAAGGGCAGTGTCGACTAATTGTGACATTCCTTGTGTTGTCCTTGTTTGTGTGTGTGTGTGTGTGTGTGTGTGTGTGTGCGAGTGTTTGTGTGTGTGCGTGTGTGTGTCAGGTGCATGATGAATAAAACTGCTCTGATGCAGGGCAGGCTGTTCTGTAGGGTAACCATGACCACTGATCCACCCCAATTAAATGGAAACTGGGGCACTTTGGTCATCATTTATGTCATTATGCCAGGCTGCATCCAAGGGCTCACCCATTGTGGATGCCCTTCTTTGGGGGGGGGGGGGGGTCAATTCTGAACACCGCCACACAACAATATGACTAAATATAGGTTTTTAACTGCCTTCAACTTTTGAACTTTTGTTTTTTTTCACTGCCAAAATAAGAAAGGGTGTTCCTAAGCGGGGATGTGATGTGATGGTTGCAGAGAAAATGGAACAATGTGTCGGTTGTATATTATTTTGATTTATTATTTCAAGATCAAAGCACTTTATGGCACAGCACAGGTCCTAGGCCTGTACCTCGAAATGCCTGGTCTTGAAACAACCAATATCGACAAAAGTATCAGCCTTACCGATTTAGGAGCAGTGCAGCTTTGTGTGATTAAATTTCCTGTGGAGTCCCTGCAGTCAGTCACCGTACCAGGGCCTCATACCCTTATTGAGATGTATCGATCCTAGCAGGCTGTAGAAACCAGCTGTACAAACCAACAGCTGGCATGTTATGCATTTTATTGTTTTTGTGTGTGTGTGTGTGTGTGTGTGTGTGTGTGTGTGTGTGTGTGTGTGTGTGTGTGTGTGTGTGTGTGTGTGTGTGTGTGTGTGTGTGTGTGTGTGTGTAGATCTGTTTGTGTGTGCCTGTGCATGTGTGGGTCTATCTGTGTTTACAATATAAACAGAGATACACACTGAAAGGATGTTGACCTAAAACTGTACGCTTGTCCTCTATGGAATACAGGGGAAAGAATCCACCAGGATACGGTTGAACTAAAACACATCCCATAATAAGTCATTCCGTCCAGGTGCGATTTGGCGTACGTGTTTTTGGTGGGGATGACCCTGTTATGTCCAGCCACACTGGCCTGGCATGGATGTTGTTATTTACGCTGGACAGGGAAGACTCACCATGCGTGGGCTGATACTGATAAAAATGTCCAAAGCTCTTGGAGATGTTCCATTCATCTAGAGACGACGCAAGCTGGGGACAATGGGAGGATATCCTGGTACCGCGCACGCTGGTTTACTTCAACCACCCCCCCCCCCCCCCCCCCCCCACCCCCACACACATGCACGCACACACACGCACACGCACACACACACACACACACACACACAATCCCTTTTTTTCTTTAAAACTAGTGATAAAAGTTGATGAGGTATGATTTTGCAGTGGGAACGGAGCCTCTGTTGCTCTTGCTAAATCCTCATTTATCAACTTTTATTGCAACCAGTAACGTGACATCACATTACAAATATTCGGAATGTAATAATGTTATTTATATTTGACATCAATTTATTTAGGTTTTGGTCCAAAGCAACGTACAAAGAGACCGCTCAAAAAATGCATTGCATAAGATGAATCAAATAATCAAACATGGAACTCAGCCGACCTCCAAAACCATGAACCACTGAACATGCTTTCTTCACAGATCTTATAGAAGAGTAGCTGCAATACATTCAAAAGGGGCACAACCTTTAAAACTGCATTTACAAAATTCACTCTAGCAACCTATATTTCAGCAATAACCTTGGACTGCTAACTAAATTATTGCCAATAACTTATGTATTTGTCTGTAATATAATGGTAAATGGACTACATTTCTATCACAGTTTTCTAACCAGTAGCCACTCAAAGCGCTTTACAATATTGCTTAAAATTCACCCATTCATGCACACATTCACACACCGACGGCGGTGTTAACCGTACCAGGTGACGGCCAGCTCGTCGTGACTTGCTAAGCACACTCAGCTAGTTAGAGCCGGGGATCAAACTAGCAATCTTACACTTACCGGCCAACCCACTCTACCTCCTGAGCCACATGCCGCCTATGTGAGGCTATAACAAAACTAAGACATTTTAATAATTTCTTAAAACATAGATGGTGATAAATAAAGCTTGGCTCTTGGAGAGCAGTGATAGCGTTCCATCATGTGGTCCAAGTGTGTGCTCTCCAGACTCTTCTCCACTCGTCCGGACAGCGAGGTTGTGTCCTCCTCGTCCTTATTTCATTTTCATCTACTCCATTTCCACGCATTTTGCATCTGATTCTCCTCGACTGTCTGTTGCGATTTCCTCAGCAACGCCTCCTCGCCTTCAGGGCTAGCCTGCATTCTGAACACTGCACGACGCGACTATCTCTTATCACTGTATCTCCCTCTTAATACCGTATCTCAAACCTCAACCGACGGAACATTTGTCTCTAAAGAAACACAAAAGAAACTAACTAAACTAAAGAGATGTTCTAGTCATTATTAATGCTAATACGGTTACAGTTAGGTTGAATCATGAATATGATAAACCTATGAAATAAGCATAACAAAGGTGGAAAAATGGCTGCGTAGTGCCTGCATAATTAAAATCAAATGTGCCTACCAAATGAATCAAGCCTTGATAATTGCGTTTGAATCCCAATTACACAAGACTACGTGAATGAAATCCTTTCATATTGCTTAATGCTTTGTACAACGGCCTTGTACTCTCATGAATACAGGTAATTTGAAGTGTACTCCTAGACTACTGTTAGATTTAAACTGCAAAGACAGAGACATGTTAGAAGTCAACAAAAATATAATTTATTGCAGCAATTTAAAATTCCAAAAATACAGGCACAGCCGAAATGTACAGATCAAACGCCACGTCACAAGGCAAGCCTATCACAAGGCATATAATAAAATCATATCAAACCATTGCTCGTGTGTGAGGTCGCTTGCGAGATGCACTTGCTGTCTCCCTCTGATTTTAATTCAACCATCATGGTTAAAATGTCCTCATATTGATCAATGACAGAAGACATAGGCCTACTACTGAATCATGCTGAGACCAGCGGGTGTTGGAGAATTTCTGCAGCCGTTTTTTTGTTGCGATTGTTTGCCATAAAGCACTGGCTGTGATGGCGAGGCTGTGATGAAGTTCACTATTTATTGGACCGTGTCTAGACAGTTACGAACATCCCTGACCTTAGTGGAGTGCACAAGCGCCAAGTTGAGAGCGTTGTTTCTGCAGTGAACGTAGACTGCTGCGGGAAACTGCTGCGATGCGTGCCTTTCCCGCTTACATTGATCGCACCGTCATACCCCTGCCCAACAATATGGGCAGGATCTAGACCAGCAACAGCCGTGTCAATGCCTCTGCGTTTAAATGTTAATGAATTAATGGAACGTTGCATTTTTGATTCTAGACTAGAGAGTGTGCGCCAATCAATGAAACCTTATGCGGAATCAGAGAAAGTCTGCCCTCTTTGCAGCGCAAAACATGTTCAGAAATCAGCACATTTAGATAAATGCTATAGTTGTCACACAGACACATTTTTTATTTTTCTAATATGGAATTATTTCAGGGATGAAAATGCAGTGAAAAAGTGTGCGTTCAGGATTAGGACTGATATAGCATATGTCGGTCTGGGGCTAATCAATTGTGTTTTAATATATTAGTACATATTAGTCTATGTACTGTAATATTTTATACATATTAGTCTATTTTTTTCGTAGGCTACTTTGCTGTTGGCCTTGATGGGGAGATATTTTTTTGCTGCCACAAAATATAGTTTCATCAAACAACATTCCTGCGTCTCCCCTACAGAGACAATTTCAGCACCGTGTCAGTAGACAGTTACAAGAGCAGTGCAAGCGTGTTCATGTTAAGAGGAGTTTTGGGAAACGGTCAAAAAAATGTTTATGAAGCATCGAAAGATCCTTCGTAAGAATGATCGTACGAGCGTGGATCCATCGTTATCGGGAAACGGGGCCCAGGTTTCGCTCGTCAGGGTGCACATACACTTAGTTCCTTTTAATCCGAGGCCTGGAGGGTGCCGTGTCTAACGGATAAGAAATAACCTTACCTGGAGTTCTCTGATCTCTGAGAACATTTACTTTAATTATATTATTTTGTGTGTTTGTGTGTGTGTATGTTAAATCAATGTGTGTGTGTGTGTGTGTGTGTGTGTGCAGAATAGTGTGTGTGTGTGTGTGTGGTTTTCACACGCACGCACGCACGCACACACACACACCTCCCAACAAGTATCAGCTCGCAAGTACCTTAAATAGTGTTGCCTAAAATATGTTACTGTAAACACATCAAACCATGGTCTTCCCTAGGGCGTGTGTGTGTTTCTTGCGGCTTGGAGGAGGATAATTGTTGACTTAAATAAGGTATTATCATAATACAATGGCATGTGACCAGCACACAATAATCCCTGCATTGTAATAAAAAGGATGACATTGGTGAAACCGGTGACATCGTTTAGCACAAAACTATACTCCAAAAATACAAATACAGACAAAGGTGAAATACTTGAACTGTTGTACTGTTGAATTACATTTTTTATACATCCTAAAAGCAATTTGTAAGTCTTGTATCTCTAGTGAACCCCATCTTATTATGCAAACATTAAATTCACTTAATATGTGTATGTGTATTCAATATTTGTATCTGTAATGATTATGGGAATAATGTGAAGGCTTATTCATTACGGGGTTTGGGGAGGGAAAGGTTGAGTGTTGAGAGTGTTTTATTCCTGGGGGTTCAGCTATTACATGTCAATTAATGTAAATAAGTGACTCAAAAACGGCTCTTCTTGGCAATCTCTCATCTTAATCGTGCCAACCCATGAAAAAACAATTACCATAAGAGAACTGTCTGTTATTAGTGAGGGGAGGTTAATGCATCAGAGGCAACAAAGCCCCCCCACACACACACACACAAACACACATACACACACACTAGGGGTGTAACGATACACAAAAGTCACGATTCGGTGCGTACCTCGGTTTTTAAGAAAAAAGAAATTCGGTACGTAGGCCTACCAAAAAGAAACGTGCATCGAACCATTAGACCCGTACCGAAAAATGTTGGTACGAATACGCATATCGTTACACCCCTAACACACACACAACTGGAGAAGACTTGAAGTCCTCATCTTTCTGTTCATATATTTTACGTTTTGAATTTTGATCCAGTATTTTATAGAAGTTAAATTGACATAACTAGACAATGCTAACATACTATACAATCTAAAAAGAAGATTGCACATAAGTCCAAATTGACTATGACTGGGTGAGTACCTTATCTGATTTAATCCTAAAGAACTAATTTGCCATTAGAAAAACAGATAAATCATTGTGGCTCTGCACATCCAGACAGAATTTATATCTTTCTTGCAAAACATTTTTTTAAATCCTTTTACATTTTTCAATACCCTCTGCCTTCCATCGGTCCATCCCTGTCAATCAAACTGATTTTCATGCTATTTATATCCAGAGAAGGGAGAGAGATAGATCCTACCTATATAGCTTTTTGGTTCAACATCCAGAGACTCAGATCTCTCAACTCTCTCAACATGTCTTCGCTTCTACTTTACATTTTACACAGCTTACTACACTACATACGTCACAGCACGAAACAAAGGTCTACCGGTAATGTATGCTGTTCTTCCTCCCATAATACACTTTAATCTCCCTTTTATGTTCCTTTGAGCCATCTCTTTCCTGGAGCGCTCTGTTTCCCCCCCCCTCTAGTGTAGTGGACAGAAGAGATGATAATATTAATGCTTGATCTGCTGCCCTGTGCTTGAAATGGTGTTCTATATACACTTTGTTGACGCGGTTTGGCACTGCTTAGATATTAACAGAGATTACAAGCATCATTTGGAAATGGCCTTTTTTCTAATGGCTGACACTGTCAAAGGCTGACGCTGCCAGATTAACAAACTTATATACGTTTTCTCTGAAGTAGGGTAACTAAATAGGAATATTTTTCGGTATTACTTGCATTTAGCTGACGCCGTTATCCAAAGAGACGTACAACGGTTCATACACCCCTTCGTGGGTGATGCATCGCCAGGAGCGGCACGGGAGAGAGCCCCAGCCCCCGCCGGCCGAGGCGGAACCCCGGCGATTGCGGAGCCCGGCTCCGAGTGCAGCCAACCCGCCAGGTGCCCCGGAGGATTGGCTTCGGTACCCGCCAGGTGTCCCGGAGGACTGGCTTCGGTAAATCACTCCCCAAAGTGGAGTCAGGTTGTGAAGAAAAGACGCCAACCTGTTTCCACGCTGACAGCGCAGCCGAAAAAACCACGGAGGAACGGGGACGGTGTTATTGGAACTGGAGCTGGCGGCAACATAAGAACAGTAAAGACCAAACTGGTGAGTGTATTTGCCACCAGGTTTGATCCTGATCTAGATGCAGGGACTTTATCTGGCTATCTTAAAGAGAAACTTGGGCGGGATGTGGACTGTCAAAAGATTGGCACTGAAAACCGCAGATTCTGTTCATTTAAAGTTTCTGCTGAATGCAAGGAAGTGAATGAGATGTATAATCCCGATTTGTGGCCAGATGGAGCTCTGGTGCGGCGCTACTATGAGCCACGGAAGGCACTCATCGGACAAAATTCTTATGGTACGGCTGAGGGTCTGCGCCTGCCTACAGTGGCAACTTCTCACTAACCATGTAAAATGTCTGTGCAGGTTTTGTCATACAATTGTCGTGGCCTGCGTTTGGGCCAGAGCGCAGGGGACAGAGCTCGTCGTAGAGTAATTGACAACCTGTTTAACCACTGTGATATACTATGTCTCCAATAGACCTTCCTGTCAAAACAAGACCTTGGTCAGCTGAGCTCACTAAATCCTGACTTCCATGGAGCTGGGGAGGCTACAACCGACCTCAGCACGGGAATTGTCAGGGGTAGGATACCTGGGGGTGTAGCGATTCTTTGGCGGAAGTCGCTGGATCCGCTGATAAATATAATCAGAGTTGATGCTGACTGGTGCATTGCAATAAACTACAAACATAACAATAAGGAATTTGTGATTATGAATGTGTACACACCTTTTGAGTGTGATCAGAATGAAGATGACTTTTTAAATAAGCTTGCTTTTATCAATTCTTTTATTCAAGATAACTGTCATACGAGTGTATATGTCATTGGGGATATGAATGCAGATATTACAGATAAGAGATCAAAATTTGGCAACCACCTGAGAGAGTTCTGTAAGAACAGTAATTTAATCCTATCTAGTGACACACTTATGCCCAGCGATAGCTATACTTATATAAGTGAAGCCTGGCACACCACGTCATGGCTGGACCACTGTATAAGTACAGCAGATGCCCATGCATCGCTAGGCAGTATGAGTATTTTGTATGGAACAACTGTATCAGATCATATACCCTTTACAATGTCAATTGAGATAGATGCCTTACCAGCTTTAAATAAAAATAAGAATATAAATATGAATATTGGAAAGCTTGACTGGTCTTCTCTTACTAAGGAGGAAATCCTGGGCTATCATGCACGTACAGACCAATCCTTGAGTAACATCCACATACCAAGAGATGCTGTTATATGTAGTGATGTTAACTGTTCCAGTGTGGAGCATCGTAATGCTCTCTGTTCTGTGTATGATTCCATTGTAAAATCGCTGCATGATGGCAGTAGGCATCTCTGCAAGCACAAGCAAAGGATACCTAATATGAAACCAGGGTGGAATCACTATGTAGCCATGCACCATGATGAGGCACGAAAAGCACTTAAAACCTGGGTAGCTTCTGGTCGACCAAGACAAGGTCCAGTATTTGAACATAAGAAGTCTACCACTGCAAGATATAAGTATGCTGTGCGCTTTATCTGCAAAAATGAGCAGGCAATGACAGCCGACTCACTAGCTAAAAAACTGTCTCATAATAATGTTGTTGGGGTCTGGAAGGAGGTGAGAGCACTCAGTAACTCCAAAACATCCTTACCCTGTACCATGGAAGGCATATCGGGAACAGATGAGATTGCAGAACTATGGAGACAGCATTACAAAGAGTTGTTCAATACCATTAAAAGTGATGTTTATAGAGTGGGCAGTATTGCAAGCGATGAGATAGTGGGGGTCACACCACATCAAGTCTGTGAAGCAGTAAAAAAACTATCTAACAACAAAGCTAGCAGCTTAGACCAAACTACAGCTGAGCAGCTTAAATTTGCTAGTCCGAGGATTTTTCCTCTTCTTTCTATTTGTTTCACAGGCTTTCTGATACATGGGATCTTGCCGGATTCCATGTTATCAGTCCTGTTGGTTCCAGTTATTAAAGACAAGGCTGGCAAGCTATGTAACATTGACAATTACAGGCCCATAGCGTTAGCCAGCATTGTCTCTAAAGTACTGGAGACTATACTGCTTGATAGGTTAATTAATGTCATTAATTCTTCAGACAATCAATTTGGATTTAAGCGTAATCATGGCACTGACTTGTGTATATATGCCCTAAAAGAAATTGTTAGTAAGTATAAAAAACAGAACTCGTCTGTTCTTATGTGTTTCATTGATGCCTCCAAGGCCTTCGATCGAGTAAATCATAAAAAACTGTTCACAAAAATGGCTGAAAGAGGTGTGCCCGCATGCATAGTGAGGGTGCTGGCATACTGGTACGCAAATCAAACTATGCAGGTTAAATGGGAACACAGTTTGTCTGCCCCTTTTGGTGTGAGCAATGGTGTCAGACAGGGGAGTATACTGTCCCCCTTTCTCTTTAACCTGTATATGGACGACCTATCACGGCAACTCACAGAATGTAGGACTGGTTGTATGATTGGTGATAAAAAAGTAAACCATCTGATGTATGCCGATGATTTGGTTGTGCTTTCCCCGAGCAGTGCTGGTTTTCAACAGTTGCTGAATGTCTGCTCTGTATATGGTGCTGAACATGACATAAAATATAATGCCAGCAAGAGTCACGGTCTAATCTGCCGCACTAAAGAGGACCAAAAAATGTCTTTTCCTGATTTCAATCTGTCTAATCATAATATTGTTCCCTGTAAAAAGGTCAAATACCTCGGCCATTTTCTTACAGAGGATATGACAGATGATGATGATATTAGAAGGCAGTGCTGCAAAATGTATGCGCAGGCGAATACTCTTGCTCGCAGATTTCATTCGTGTACAGATGACGTTAAAATATCTTTGTTTAAAGCGTACTGTACACCATTGTACACCGCATACCTGTGGATTAACTACAAAAAAGCAAGTATGAAAAAGTTACAGGTTGCGTATAATGATGCATTAAGAATCCTACTTAAAAGACCTCGATGGTTAAGTGCGAGTGAAATGTTTGTAAATGCACGTGTCAACACCTTTAATGCAGTACTCAGAAACCTGATGTATAGATTTATGTGTCGGCTTGATGCCTCAGAAAACCAGATAATCAACAGTCTGACCCACATCAACTGTAGTTCCATCAGGTATCAATCTCTGTTCTGGAGACACTGGTACAGTTGTCTCTTTTTAACTTTATAGTCATTAGGGTCCGGGCAGCTAAGCTGCCGGGAACCTATTGTATTCCTAGGAATTCTTTCTTCTTCTTCTTCTTCTTCTTCTTCTTCCAAGGAAGTCATACTTCCCATGGGTGAAAACTCACCAAACTTTGCACAAAGGTCCAGTCCCATGCCAGATTCACTCAACTCCAAGGACATGTGCCCCCCCCTCCTAGGGGGGGCACAATAAGCGTTTAAATTTAAAAACTTAAAAAATTCCTACCAAACCAACGGTAGATGCTACAGTGTTGAAACTTCACCACAATGTAGCCTCAATACTGCTGAAACTTTTGTCCACTTAAACTCATTACAAATTATGAAGTCCATCACTCTGTTTTTTTCAATAACTGTAAAACTTTTAAAATGTATCTCCTCCCACAATTTTTGCTCAATTGTCACCAAACTTGGTACAGAGCATCTCCAGACCGTCCTCAACAAAACTTGTTTCTCGGATTTTTGATTAAGCAAAAATTGATCCTACAGTGCATGAAACCGTATGACTGTAAACAGTACTGTAAACGTATACCATCAAATTCTTGATAAATACATTTTCAATCTTCCTGAAAAAAATTGAGAATATTCTGGAGTCATGGTTGATGAAGTTTGGCAAATATCAGAATTTTATCTCAAAAACTGAATTTTTGAGAACATTTTGAATTCTGCTCTCATGGGAACAACTGCAGCCAATGTGAGAGTGGAATTTTTAAACATCATATTTTCTCTTATGAAGCAAAACACTTATCATTAAAAACAAATCACCAACATTTCCATGCTGTCAAGATGCAATTTATGTATTATCAGATTTTTGTTTAGATGACTGAATTTCTGAAATTTTGACCATTTTTTAAATTTGCCTTTACAACAGCTCAATTTGTGAAGCCACTGTTGAAATGCCACTTGCCAATTAGCTCAGTGCGATAGACAATGGTCTTTGGTTCCAGAGGTTGTGGGTTCAATCCTCAACTGGTGCAAATTGAACATTATAAGGTCAACTGTCCTGTCTTCCTATTCTCCTGTTTGTTGCTCAGAATTTGCCAAAATTAGCCCGGACCCGACCCATTGCTGCGCAGCAGCTATAATTCTATTTTTGATATCAGTGGTGTAAATTTCTATTTTTATGTTTTAGCTTTTCTTATTGTCTGTGTTGTGTTGTCTGTTGTTGTGCTGTATTGTGTCTTGTGTTGTGTTCTTTTTGCTATGGACCCAGAGACCCAGAGAAATAATAAAGAAATATACACACCAAAATCAACCATGCAAGGTGACGGGCATCTTGGCAGGAGCAGTAAGGGTTAGGTGCCTTGCTCAGCGACACCTCAACACTCAGCCAGGATGAGCTGGGAATCAAAGGAGCAACCTTCTGGTTATATGTCACCCTGCTCTACCTCCTACGCTAAGCTGACCGTCCTAGATCTAATCGAAATTGATGATTCATTAGTTTACTGTTAAACCTCTGTCTATTGAGCTATTGAGCATCTCAAGTGCTTTGCATTCCTTGTGAGCTGCTGAATTGGCGCTTTTCGCAGTGCAGTGCATAAAGGGAATCACATCAGGCGTCACAATTTCCCACGGCAGGCATTGCTAATGGGGTGGGATCCAGATCTATCGATCTAGCCGTCTTGGTGTGTGTCTGTTTTTGTCGGCTTTCCAGTATCATTGGGCCCATTCTTAATGCCGTCAAACGGTTCCTCCTCTGCTCTATTCTCCCTTCTCTCTCCTGTGTGTCACAAACTGCTTTGTTCGTTGCAGGGCCGTCAGGCATGTCGCATGGTTAACTGGCCTCTGAATTGCACGACATGTAGAAATTGGTATCCGTCCTAGGTCTGATCTCTATCCCATCCTAACAGTTTCTTTCTCTCACTCTGCACCCCTCCACCCCACCATTCACACTGAAATCCAATTATTGGTTCTGTGTATAGAGAAGACACATTTGCTCCACTCTGCGAGACTCATCACCTGAGCCAAGCAACGCGTGACGAACGCTTTTGTCATGTTATTTCAAGGCGGTATGGATGGAAACGTATAACCTGAAGTATATGTGATAACCTGAAGAAGGCAATGAAGAAAGTGTGACAGACTACTGACATGACATCCAAGATTGTAAGACAGACAGGGAGCAGGCGTCTGCTAAATGGAAAGAAAAATCCAAAAAGAAAGGCTGGGAAAGAATGGGAGCGAGAGAAGGAGGGTTAGTGGGAAACCATTAGGACTAATTGGTAACATGCTCATGGATCACAGTCGGTGGCGGTATTGTACAGACATGAATGATGCCCTTTACTCATCCTGACTGGAGCCATTTTCCAGGCCCCTGTATATTAATCATCCACCATTTACAGTAAATTGTTTTCCAGAAGGAGAGGGAGCAAGATGCGTGTTGCCATGCAACTGCTTAATAATGTCAAAAAAACTGGAGGGATTTTTGTCAATTGTCAACCACGGGTTGACAATGGCCAAGAATCCGTCATCATTATGTAGAGTTGCAATGATTGTGGAACTCCCAGAGTCGCTTATTTCACACCTCCGCCATATGTATGTGCATATCAGTATGTGGGTGCGTGTATAATGTGTTTGTGTTATGTTTTTTTTTAAATCTCATGAGCTGCAGGGTTTGATTAAGGGAATGAAGAAGAGAAGTTTGTTTCTTGCGTTAACCGAGACAACCCAGCCGGGGAAGCGAACCCGCCACTGAAACGGCGGGGAGAAGGAGAAAGGGCCCGTCATCAAACCTACATGGAAGCCTCTCGAACGATTCGGTGTGAAGGCACGCCGCGACGAGGATGCAGGAGAGCCCCCCCAGTTTGATTGAGGACTCTGGCATTACTAGAAGCACAGCTTGCTATAGCGTCGTGCTGAAACACTGATTTAGGGTGATGGTGACAAAGCTTCCATGAACAAGAGCCAAATGATTATGAACAGCTCAGTATAGCGCCAAGAAGAGCTAAGAAATGTAATGGATTAAAAAAATTGTATATAAAAATATTATACACTGGCTGACTTGAAAAATGACATCTCTGTTTATGTCTCTGAAGAGGTTGCAGTCAATGAAGCTATATCTCTTCTGGACATGTTCACAGCAAGTTCAAGTTGTAAACATCAGAGGTGGGAGGGGGGGGATGCAGCCTCTATCCATCATGTCTGGGATAGAGCTGTGATTAGTGGTTCAATATTCACCCAACTATTTTCCACACAACATATTATGCTTTCTTTGCACTGTATGTCAGTGGCTGTACAAATGCTCAACAAAGAGAATATTGTAGCGTCTGCTGTTTTTTCTTAGTTTCTTTCCCCCTCAACTATTGCACAATCGATAATCTATACTTGTGATGGTTTTATATCAGGGTTTTATACATGAGGGGAGTGTGTCTGTGGCTTGTGTTATCCAAATATTTCTTACACATGCGACCATTTGTAGACCTGTAGTTAGGATAAATTGTTGAAGAAAATAGAGGGCCCTGTTCTTCAGTGATCAGTATCAGTCAGTATTGCACCTTTGTTACACATACAGCCACTTCAAATCGCTGACCATCACATATTTTCAAGCCTTGTATATTGTGTGTGTGTGTGTGTTAGTCAAGGATCAAGGATTTCACACATTTTCACATATAAAACAATAACATGGATAAACTATTTTGAAGTTTGATGCAGTGGCAGAAGCACACACACTCTAAAGTCTGCCCTTCATGTGAAAGGAGGAGTGAACGCTTGGAATTGATTAAATATTGTCTCTTGTCACTTGATGAATGAATTAGGCAGTCTGGGTGTTTCTTGAGTGCCTCGTGTTATCTATTCCATGACATGTAATATATCCTTGAGTGTAATCACCATGAAGCATTTTCAACCAGTGGCGTCACTAGGCTGTTTTATTCGGGGCTAAAGCCCCAGATCAAATTGAAATAGCCCCGAATCTATTTTTGTTAACAATCCCGTCCGCCTAACCCTAACCCCCCCGTCAATAATCTCGTCCGCCCGCGATCGTCCCACTGAGCCCCGGATGTTTAAGAAACCTAGAATCGCGCCTGTTTTCAACTAATGGTAAGCCTTTGTCATTACTTTCACAAGCAAGGATAAACAGACTAAACCATACCTGCAAACTAGTCACCTTTCGGCGAAATTTGCCGTTTTCAACTGAAAATATGTCATTTACGTGAATCGTGTAGATCCGAAGAGTTTTTTTTAGGGGGGGGGGGGGGGGTAGAAGGTTTCGACAATTTTTTTCCTCGTTGGAAGTTAACGGAGCAAAGAGTCTAGCTCCGCTTTAAATCAGAGGTTGCGAAGCAAGGTTGGTTGCGTGAACAAAGGCACGCGTTCTCTGATACCTGTGGAGAGCAACGTATGGAGCGACACGCCAATGGCCAATCATGTAACTATCACGTTTGGCTGCGCCGTCTCGCGTGTGTGTTTCATAACAGAAACAGCGCGATGTGAGAAACGAAAGGTTCATGACAGTACTGGGCATATCTCCATGTCCCATTTCCCCCTTTGATGGCATTATCATTATTCTGTTTAATGTAGGCATTTTCGTTATAACATGGATAGCAAGCATAACAAAATCGCTAATCGCTAGTTAGCGAACATGCTAACTAGCGATCTTTACAACATGGATGATGGTTCATGACAGTACTGGACATATCTCCATGTCCCAACAACAATGACATCCATATGTTCCATGTTCTAGGGACTCCAGGTTGAAGATAAGCTTTAATCCACCTACCAAGTAATGCAATAGTGATCTCATGATCTCAACTCTTATGTTTACATTTAACACTGCAAATGTTTTTAGAACACTTTTTTGTAGCACATGTTTTTGAGCACTTTATAATTGATAACTGTTAAGTTTTCATTGTGATGTTCATTTTCATTCAGACTTATGTTTATATTTATTTGAGTTTTCCATGGTTGTGTTGACATTCCTTTTCCCTGTCTGCCTACAATCAGGGGAAGGTTAAGTTTAAAATAAAACTGTTTAAGTTTATATTTTTCTCCTGGTCCTTTAAAAAAATTTTTAATCAATAATTATCGATATCGACCGATATGAAACACTTATATCGTGATACAGTTTTCAGCCATATTGCCCAGCCCTAGTGCACATAACTGGTACGCAAGTACACATGCACGCCCATAATCAGCGATGCGTAACGTCACTTGTGCCACTACAGCGTAAACTCTCTAAAAAACTCCCACAGTCGTGATAGTTATGGCTTAAACACTATGTTTTTGAAGACCCATGCTAACAGCCTCATACCTCTTCGCCACCACTTAATCAATCTCTGTATGAGGCTGTCTATTTTCCCCTCCAGCTGGAAAACAGCCCAAATCACACCAATTTTTAAAGCTGACAACACTTGTCTGGTCTCTAACTATAGACCTATAGCCATACTCCCAACAATAAGCTGCTTGAAAAAACTATATACAATCAATTAAGCTTCTATCTTGAAAGCAACAACAGGCTAAGTGACTACCAACATGGTTTCCGTGCAAAGCGGTCCACCATGTCAGCTTTACTACTCTTCACTGAGGAAATCTGAAACTCTTTAAATAGAAGACACACTACTGGAGCAATTTTTATTGATTTTCGTAAAGCATTTGACACAGTAGACCACCTGATTTTACTATCCAAACTTCACTCTTTTAACCTATCACCCTCTGTTTTAGATATGATTTCCTCTTATTTAACAGATAGATCACAAGTTGTCCTTTACCAGTCCTATCATCTTTTCAAATCAAAATCGCCAAAACATTTAAGTATCTGGGTGTGTTACTTGACTCACACCTCACATACCGTGAACACACCTCCAAGTTAACTAAAAAGTTAAATCAGAAACTATATGTATATAACAAGATTAGACCATACCTATCCTCTACTGTTTCCAAAACCTACTTGCATGCGATTGTATTCTCAATTTCTTACTGTTTACCAATATGGTCTCTCACCACAAAGGAAGTTACTGAACCCATCGCACGGCTATACAACCAAGCTTTAAAGATCCACAGTAATCTTCCTAAACTGACACACCACTGCACTGCACTCACTCAATCGCATGCTCTGTCCTTTCAAAATTGTATTTACAGTCATGCTATCACATTTTATTTTCAACTCCAACACAGCACCTCACAAACACTCATCTCCCTCTTACCAACACATAACATGCCCCAAGTGCGAGTCACTAGATCAGTTTCCATGGCCCTCCACCCAGTGCCCGCATACAATAACGACTATGGGCAGAGGTCCTTCATCCATAGTTTCACCAAAGTCTGGAATGGCATTCCCCATCACATTAGAGCATTACAATCCATCACACAGTTCAAATAAGCCTATAAACTGTTACTCGTCAACACATACACTTGCAAACACTGACTTTTATAGATCACTGTCTGTGCTCAGTCTGCTGTCTATATGATTGTCCTACTGATGTCTGACGTGCTATGTCCCTGTTATGTGTTGTATGTAAATGTGACTTGTGATGTGCCTTGTCCCTGTTACATGTTATATGTGCTGCAGAACAGGAACCTGCTGGAAATCAGCTCTTTACTTAGTCAGGCCCATTGTAAATTGTAACTTTGTTACTTTTAATACTTTACTGTATAATAAATATAAAATGAAATGAAAATGACTCCTCTTCCATCTTGCTGATTCCATATCCTCCTTCGCAGGAGGTTCATTTGTCTTCTGAAGTGCCACTCTGCTCCAGGGAAAACCGCCAAATGATCAAAAGTTGAGCCAAGAGAAAACTATTATATTATTATTTATTATACACTATTGTCCAGCAAAGCGAAAAAGCAAGGACATCTTTTTTGCTTTTCTTTTGCTGCCGATGCAGATTTAGGCAAATCCAGTTCTTGAATTGGGCCGCTACCCACTGGAGTGGGACTGCATACCACCACTTATGGGTGAATCTAGGTATGCATTCTGTATTTAATTTATATTAATTCCTATCCTAAACACTAGTTTTGTAGTTCATAAAAAAAATTGATTGACATAGCTTACACAGTCGTCCTCTCTGTTCTCTGTAAAAAAAAAAATCTTTGGAAGTATGGCTTTGAATGCCACAAGAAAGCGGTCTAAACCAATTTTGATAACTTTACCACCAATGGAGTGTGTGTGTGTGTATAATTTGCAGATATGCTATACTGATCAGAGATGTCTGGTTCTGATAAGGGCCAAGCTGAGAAAGTTAGTTAATAATTGAAAGAAAACATTCAAGGTATTTGTTTAATTAAAGGTTTGTTTTGTGTTTTTTATACATGTCTGGAAATAATGAACTAGTAAAATAGCTTAACCAAACTGGTTGGTCATTTATTTAAGCAAACCAGCCATAATAGCCCTTCCTCATGAGAGCACTGGTACCTTTCTGATTCCAGTTCAAGCACTGAACATTAACCAGTAAACATGAACATGGATATGCATGCACACAGCGAGGTCTTCGGTTGAGAGGCTAAGGTAAACATAACCTCATTATTTTACTTCCCCCCCCCCCACACACACACACACACACATACAGTACATACACTCACCCAGAAATACAATCACACACACACGTATAAGACCCAACTTATTACACATACACACACACACACACACACACACACACACACACACAAAAAAGCCAACATTACACACACACACACACACACACACTTGCCTTGTTTGGTTTGAACCAAACCAAAAAAATCGCTGGTGCAGACCTTTTGGGCTGGTGTGAATACAAACCAATGAACTCTGGTGCAGACCAAACAGTCAGACCGAGACCCAGCCGGTCGTTTGATTTGTTTTTGGTTGCTTGATATTGTTTGATATTTGGGTCCGATATCCAATAGACTCTGTCTCCTCTGCTCCATGTTGAGCCACGACTCATTTTCACCCGACGGTCCGACATAAGCACGTAAAAAGTATGCTGGAAAACACACATAAAAGTGCTGATGCATTTAACACGTTCAGCATCAGGATGAGGGAGAAGGAGTTTGACCGGTCTGCAGATCAATTTATATCACGCTGGATATCCATGATTGTTTACTACTACTCACCGGCGCTCCCCCCCCGCCCTTTTTGTTTATTTAACGCTTTACACCGCCCCATACCTTTTTGTCCAATGATTGAACGACCTTTGCACACATGTGGGTTTGTTGACAGATTCTGTGACAGTTGCGAAAATTGCAATGTGAAAAGCAACCGCACCAAACCAAAAAATAAACATTGTATCATGGTCCAGACCAACAAGAGCGAACTAAAGGACTTTCCTGGTATGAATACGCCCTTAAAAGCCAACATTACACACAAACACACAGCCCCCCCTCTTCCACTCTAATCTGGGCGATGGGAGGCGGTGGAAGCTGTGTCGGCCAGGGAACATGAAGTCCCATTACAGTGCCTTCCCATCAGCTCACGCTTGAGTGGAGGAGAAAGAAAAAGGACACGGTGGAGACCTAGTACAGCCTCACACAGGTCACAAGGATATGAACTCTCCCATCAGCCCTTAGTGATACCAGCACATACTGGTCTGTATGCTGAAACTGTAAAGGCCCTTCCCCCTCACACACACACACACGAGCATGCATGCACATGTACACACCCGGTTGGAACTCTACTTCCCCCCCCCCCCAAAAACCCATCCGTGCCCCCCCAATGGCCCCCTGGTACTAACTGTATCCATGGGGTAATCCATCTGGGAAGCCCGCCTGTGTACCCCGAGTTCTGCCTGTCCTAAAGAACTCCTTTATTCACATAGGGATCCTCAACAAAATAGTCAGACATTGTCCATAATGCACAAAAGCACACATGCTCATTCTGCTTTTGCTCCTCACTGGTTGTTGTAACTTGTAGTGATGTCTTTTAATGCGAGACACGTCAAAGTCATTATTTCCACCCTGTTGATGGATAAAGTCTTCTCACCCAAACCTTCTCATCTGAACCAAGTTCAAGTTCAAGAGTTTTATTTCATTTCATTTAACCTTTATTTATACTTGAAAGATCAATTGAGGGGTGACCCTCATTTGCAATGATGTCGAGTCAGCAAAAACAACAATATATACACAATATACAATGCAAATACATCAAATATACAACAACTGATAAAGAGAAAAAGAAAATTTAAACATTTAACACAGATGGCTGGAATGAAAATAAAATAAAATATAGCTTAATTAAAACTTAATTTAAAAAGTTGCAGGTAGAGTTTGGCAGATTTATGATAATATGTCTAAATTGGTTAAAGGATACTTTTAATTTGTTGCTGTAAGTTGTTCCAGGAGTCAGGGGCACTGAAGCTAAAAGCTGCCTTTCCAAGCTCAGACCTGACATGAGGAACATGAAGCATAAGCATGTCAGTGGAGCGTGTTTGAAAAAGCCCATCTGAAATTTGCAGCATTTCAGACAAATAATGGGGAAGTTTCCCAGACAGGGCTTTATAAATAAAAATGTGCCAATGTGTGTCACGTCCAGTGTTGGGACTAACGCGTTATTAAGTAACGCGTTACAGTTGGTAACGAGTAACGAGGTAACGAGCACTGTAAATAATTACTTTGTCAAAATCAGTAATGCGTTTATCATTACTGCGATTGAAACAGGCTCGTTATTCGTTACTTCACGTTGTTATGTGTTCAAATGGCAGCAAAGGCAGGCAGAGAGTCATGGAGAAGTTTCATATATTTATCTGATAAACTTCAAAATTAAGGTTTTCATAATTCACGATATTACACAACTTTTCCCCTCTTCCCTTAACACAAAAGTTCACATTCAGAATAATGTCCATTATGGTCTATCGCGACCACGGAGCGTCGGAGAGCGTCCAAACAATAAGCCAATAAGGCGGAGAGAGTGAAGTGTGTGTACAAACGATCCAACGATCAAGCGTCCAACCAATAAGGCGTCCGCGAGAGCGGAGAGAGTCAGCGTCCAACCGATCGGGCAGATTAGATTAGGCTTGTTGTTGTTTTTGATATTTGTTTTACAACAACGTATTCCATGTGCTCTTTGTTTCACTTGCACATTTAAGTTAAATGCTACATATTTGTGGTGGAAACATATTTGTGGTGAAACTAAGAAAAAAAAAAGAAGCAGAATACCAACTTTTCCCTCCAAAGGATTATGTTCAGCTACACCTGTCTAGCAATAGCACAGCAGACGCCAAATGAAACATCACTTCTCGCTACAGTGCATAGCGGTGAGGATCCAACTAGCAGTGTAGCAAAGCATAACGGAAGGGTTTCCTGCTGCCGGTTCTGTTGCTCCATTCTGGTTCAGCGGCTACTTGTCTATGGAGGCGCGGAGAGGGTCAGCGTTCACCCGATCAGGCATCTACGGGCGTGGAGAGAGTCAGCGTCCACCCGATCATGCATCTACGGGCGCGGAGAGGGTCAGCGTTTATGGCATATGGCCCTATGTGTGCACGTGCCTGGTTCTTCCCATGGTTCTTTCTCATCGGAAGTGAGTGAGCGATGAGACTTACAGTGAACAAACAAGCCAATTTAAACTTTAATTGAGATTAGATTAGGCTTGTTGTTGTTTTTGATATTTGTTTTACAACAACGTATTCCATGTGCTCTTTGTTTCACTTGCACATTTAAGTTAAATGCTACATATTTACCTGTGGACTATCTTGAGCCAGGACACTTAGTTTTTTGCCATCCCATCCTCATGACGACCTAAAAACAACAATAAGACTGTTGCTCACAGAAGCCGGAGATCTTTTCTACTTCCTGTTCTCTCTAAATCAAATTTGAACAAAAAAGTGAAAAAATCACAAAGCGGCAGTTTACACTGAGTTACTGAGCTCAGAGAAAATGAAGGCTGTACTGGTACTGGAAGAAGAATCTATCGCTGTGCGTTTGTATCTGCAGCATGTTCCCATGTCGGGGCACTCTCACTATTTGAGGGACATCTGCCTGTTCCCCTCATTTGGTCGAATTACATTCATTTTTTTTTTTTTTTACACTTGAGAATTGTGGAAAAAAGGGACAGTTGAGCTGTGTTATTATTTGAAATATTGAGAGAGCAATATTTTTTAAAGAAAGTGAGGCAGATAATAGGTGAGATAGGGATACAAAATAGGAAGAAAAGATGAGAAGGAAAAAGGCGAGATGCAGTAGTGAGATGGTTCACTGGAGGTTGAGTCACCGTCTCCCTTGGGATATGCAGCACTATGTCCGTTAATCACTGTCACAGCCTCAAAGGCCTTCAAATGCCAAAAGGATGCAACACCCCCCCTCCCCCGGATTGCTGAGATGACAGATGGGTGTCGCCTCGTAGTTGGGATGAACTCCCCAAAACCGATTGTGGTGAAACTAAGAAAAAAAAAAGAAGCAGAATACCAACTTTTCCCTCCAAAGGATTATGTTCAGCTACACCTGTCTAGCAATAGCACAGCAGACGCCAAATGAAACATCACTTCTCGCTACAGTGCATAGCGGTGAGGATCCAACTAGCAGTGTAGCAAAGCATAACGGAAGGGTTTCCTGCTGCCGGTTCTGTTGCTCCATTCTGGTTCAGCGGCTACTTGTCTATGGAGTGTGTGCTTGATGGCAGGTTTAAGCAGCCTCACCTGGCCCCAGTCAGACTGATTGCAGGCTGCACACCTGCAGCGCATTCAGTGTTCCGATATTCATACTTCCTGTACTTACTATACTTTGGCGTAGAGGGTTTACCGTAAAACCTGTTCAAAGCGGGATGTTTTATACTCCTTGGTGCACTGACCGGAAATCGTAATTTCCGGTCAGTGCACCACAGAGTATTAGATTTGGAACAACACTGACATCTGAAAATCTGCGCACTTAGTGAGTGCAGATAGTGTACTACGTTTGAGTGTACACATGGAAGTATGGATATCGGAACACAGCACTGCTCTGCCATCCCTACAGTAAATCCCTACAGGTTTATTCAGCGGTTATGTGTGTCCTAGTGTCGGAGGACCCTTGGAAAGCCACATAGGTAGTGTGTGGCAGGAAGCACAGCCACATTGCCCCATAAACATCCTCTGCACATGGGGGACATGTAAACCCTTCTGCAAATGGTTTGAAGGTTTTGTCTGCACTGAAGGATGAAAACTATCAGAACATATAAACCATGTCAATATAAATCAGAGAATGCATTCACCTGCTGCTCATGTCATGTGCTAAACTACTGGTGTTGTGCTAGTCTGTGCCTGCATGTCATGCTTACCATCCCTAGAGTGCATGTGTCTGCCAAATTTTGTTTGGCAGACACTCTCTCTCTGTCTCTGTCTTGTGTGTGCGCTCTCCATCTTTTCTCTCTCTCTCTCTCTCTCTCTCTCTCTCTCTCTCTCTATCTCTCTCTCTCTGTCTCTCTCTCACATATATATATAACAACAAGTAAACTGGCATGCATCATACGTTTCCGGAACACAGTCTGGATTGTAGATGTAATTTAAAAGTACCACAGACAAAATTGGGAAATATATATATATATGTATATCAGGAGATTCGACCCTGAGGGTGATTCACACTCACACACTGCTTTATATGCAGACATCAATGTCGTTTAGACATCAGTAGAATCAACGGGGGGTTTAGGAGGGTCGGCTTGCAAGGGGCGGGATATGACATAGGGTCTAAGTTTGCAAGAAGCGGGTTAAGTGTGGCGTCACGAATGTTCAATATCAATCAATGTCACAAGACATTTCGGGAGGCTCAAGGAAGAGAGTAATATTACATTTTAGCAACAAAGTGTAGTCTTGTGGTGGACTGGTGGAATCATAATTCACCATATTGTGTTAGTGTCATGTTTTCATTCTGTGTTATAGGTACGCTGTCTCTTTAAAATCACGTGACTTGTGTGTTGATATGCCGGTCCCTCTACAATCGATCTTGCCGTTGTCTTTCAACGTCTGCATCCGCGTGTGTGCAGTGTGTGTCTTTGCGTGCAGGTGTGTGTGTGTGCGTTTGTGCATGTGTGTGCCGTGTGTGCATATGCAGTGTCCTGCCCTGCCTTTGTCTTGAAACGTCAGCGTGTGTGTAACATGCATGTAACTTGCAAGAGCCATTTGCAGTAAATGTATGGGCAAGTCAGTATATGTGTGTTTCCTGTGTGATCTTGGCAGGAAATTGCAATTGTTTATTTTTTTGCCCCTTGAGGCCTTTGTGTGCTTTCAGAAGTTTTTTTAAAATATATGTACACACACACACACACACACACACACACACACACACACATAAACATATAAACACACACACACACACCCACACACTTCTCACAATTGCTTAGATTATTTAGAATTTCCACAACACAAACACCCACTATCACTATCACACATCCACCCAGCCACACACATGCAATGCAATGCAATGCAATGCAATGCAATGCAATGCAATGCATGCAAGCAGCTCCATTGTAAGTCACCATGGGAACCTCACCCAGTAGCCTCTTGACAACATCCTGTTTCCCAAGAGATGGAATAGGCTCATTAAAAGGCTAATAAACTACCTTATCAGGCATGTGTGTTTATATATATTCGGTTATTTTGTGTTTGTGGGAGTAATTGTCAGTGACTGCATTTGTTTGTTCCGATGCGTGTGTTCTTGTATATCTGTGTGTGTGTGTGTGTGTGTGTGTGTGTACGTGCGCGTGCCTGTGTTTGCCTCCAAGTCTCCCTGCATGTTTACTTTGCAGCGTTCCCTTTTCCGAGAGCAACCAAGGTTAAAAGTCGTTGGTCCTGCCTGAGCAGAACATGATACATGACGGAACACTGCCTATCATCAACAAACAAACAGGGAAGAGAAGGGGGGAGGAGAGAGAGCGAGTGTCAACGTCTTCACCTCTCTCGCCCCGTGTCAGTCAGCGAGGCACTGGAATTGTCATGTTTATTTTGCTATCTCTCTGAGATTAGCAAACTCACATTTGGTTCTGTGTGGTGCTCTCACTTTCCAGGAAAGATGCAGTGGGGATTTGGAGCTGGGTATTGCAGTATAATAGACACCCAGACACACACATGCAGGAGCACACTCACATGTCGTATTTTTTTCGGCAGACATTTGGATTTTTTATTCAAATATCACAGATTTGGTTATTACTTGATACTGAAAGGTCAACACTCTTATTAAGTGTGTAAATTTATTTATTAATTTAATGCTACGAAAGACAACCAAAATCTTTCTGTGTGCATATTCAATTATGTTACTATATTACTATTACTATTATATTATTACATTTTCTTGTATTATTGCCACCAGGTTTTTTCTGTTACCAGAAATCTTGGATTGTGTTCTCCATTCTCTCTTGTGCAATTGTGGCATTCTAATCCTACATAATCTGCAAATATCGTCAGTGTGGTTATAATCCGCGATGATGTGTGTATGTGTTCATTTTGAATTCAGGTGAGCTCAGTGACTGAAGCTCATAATGAATCTTAAATCCTCAACACAAAGCTTGAGGGAGGCATAATTAACAGGTTGAAATTGCACTTTTTTTTGGTTTACACCTCCTTCTCTGTCCTCCATGCTACAGCTCAAGAACCAGGTGACCTTCATCAGTCAAGGTCACCGCTTCCGTCTTGAGTGATTGAGTTGATTTACGTAGCCCATCGGGATGCAAACCTCCCCTAGTGTGCCGTTATTCATAACCAGGTTGTTGTGCTGCTTTGACACTAATCAACTGCAGCGTCCATCATGTGACTCTGCCAGCAGGGAGGTTACTTTATAGCTGACAAACCTCCCATCTTGCTGTGTATTTAGTTATGAGGATCTTGTTTGTGTTTTGGTTGACAAAAGGCTTATCAGTCTACTGTGAGTTAGGGGAAGGATGCACTATCATTCTTGTTTTTTCCTGTCCAAATCCTGCACAGCACACATATACAGTGTTATGTTTAACTGCAAACGTGCAAGTCAAGAGATTGTTTGCTTCCTCCTCCCTGTGTATCTGTGAACTCAACCTGATATGGAGCTCCAGGTTTTTCATCTGGTGATTTACCTGGCGTGAGGACAGATGCTGCTGTGTAACGCTGTTTTAGCATCTCCAGATTCAATGTGGTAGTTTGTAATTTGGTGATTTGCACTCACACATTTGCACTTTAAAAACATTTGAAAGTGCAATTATTAAACAGCAGTAAAGAACAGCATCTGTCCTTACATCAGGTGATTTTTGTCAACATCAGAAGCCTTCTACCGAAAATCACATCAGAGATTCAGCACCTAAGCAAAAGCAGAAAGGTTGGAATCTTTTGTTTCACTGAAACATGGTTGGATGACTCTGTTAATGATGCTGAAATTGAATTAGAGAACTATTTGATTGTTAGGAGAGATTCAAACCGCAGAGGTGGAGGGGTGTGCATCTATGTGAGAGTGGACATTGGTTTTAATCACAGAACGGACTTGTATAGCGATCAGATTGAAGCGGTCTGGCTAGATAATTTGCTACCGAAGAGTAAACCCATACTAATCTGCTTGTTACAGGCCGTCTGATCAAACCCAGTTTTATGAACTTTTAGAAGAACTTTGCACAAAGAGGTTGGACTTGATTAAATCTGAAGTTATCATGATGGGAGATTTTAACACTGATATTCAGAAACGCGATGTGTATACAAAGCATTGATGAATTTTTGTCGTTATTTTAGTTTATATCAGCTGATTAATGAACCTACACGTGTGTGTTCCAACACCCAAACCACGATTGACCTTGTCCTAGTATCAGATAAGTCTAGAATAGCACAGAGCGGGGTTATTAATTATGGGTTGAGTGACCATTCTATTGTTTTCTGTACTTGAAAGTCCAAGAAAGCAGTGCTTAATTGTCATTCTTCAATTAGAACCCGGTCGAAGGTAACAAAGAAACATTCAATGAAAGTTTGAAACAAATGGTTTGTTCTAATGTATTGCAATGTAAAGATGTAAATAAAGCATGGTGCTCATTTAAACATATGTTTTTAGAAGTGGTTGATAAAGTAGCCCCATATAAAGAAATTAGAATAAAACAGAGGACAGAACCTTGGGTAAATGGTGACATCCTTGAGGCAATTGAGGCAAAAAATAGGAAGTATGATCAATTCAGGGCACAGAAGGATGAGCAAAGTTGGGTATAAAAAGGCAAGAAATTAAGTCAACAGATTAGTGGTTAATACTAAAAAGGCAAACTTTAATGAGAAAATAGCAGAATATAGAAAGGACTCAGGAAAGCTAGGGAAGTCCCTCAAGCAGCTTGGCTATAGTAAAAGGATGAAAACCAAAAACTCCAACATCACTCTAGATCTTGGCAATACAATTACTTCAGATAAAGGGATAGTTGTGGCTGGCTTTAATGAATATTTTTCATCTGTTGCCAGAGAGTTGGTAGGAAAGCTACCTGGCCAGACTTGTCAATATGGGGAAAGTCATGTGCGGGACTATTACTCTCAGTTAGGGGTTCAGCCCGGGAGCTTCTTTTACGGAAAAGTGTCTGAGGCACTGGTTCTGGAGAAGCTCCAAAGGCTTGATGGTTCTAAAGCCACAGGTTTAGATGCCATTTCATCCAGATTCTTAAGGGATGCTGCTGAGATCATTACCCCGTCCATCACTCACATTGTAAATAGGTCTATAGAGCAAGGGCAGTTTCCAAATGATCTCAGATTGCCAGAGTGATCCCGCTATATAAAAAAGGGAGTAAACAGGACCCGGGCAATTATAGACCGGTCTCCATTCTCAGTAGTCTGTCAAAGATAATTGAAAAAATCATTTTTGAACAAATTGACAATTACCTTTCATCACAAAATACTTGAAAAAACATACTATGAATTCCAGTCTGGTTTCCAGAAATCTCACTCTACTGATACATGCTTACTCTTTTTAACAGATTTCATTAAGAAAGAGGTATAAGTTATGGGAAGTTATGTGGTATGGTGATGTTGGACCTACAGAAGGCATTTGACACAGTTGACCACTGTGTTTTACTGTATAAATTGAAAGCTATGGGTTTTAGTGAATTAGCAGTGAAATGGGTGGGCTCCTATTTGGGGAATAGAATGCAAGTGGTGGACATTGGGGGTACAATCTCTCAACCTCTAGGCATTGACTGTGGCGTATCTCAAGGGAGTGTTTTGGGGCCACTTCTCTTTCTTTTATATATTAATGATTTAAAGGCTGTCTGTTCATCTAATCTTTTTTTATATGCAGATGATTCTGCTCTGGTAGTTTCTCGTGAGGATAAAAACATGTTAGCAGGTGGATGACTGACAACAGGTTATCACTTCATGTAGGACAAACAGAATCCATTCCTTTTGGATTAAAGATTAGATTGAAAAAAGCCTCCAGTTTTAAAGTCCTAGGTGGAGATTCTGAAATTACTGCCAAGGAATCAGTCAGTTACCTTGGCTGTGTGTTAGACTGTAACTTAAGTGGCATAGGTCAGGCACAGAAGGCAATCACCAAAATAAACCATAGAGTCCGTTTTCTGGCCAGAATTTCAAAATTTCTGGATAGAAAAACAATGGTCATTTTGGCAGGAGCCTTAATTCAGCCGTATTTTGATTATGCATGTGGCTCATGGTATAATGGCATCACAATGAATTTGAAGCATAGGCTACAGACCTCACAAAACAAGTTAATCAGACTTGTTTTGGACCTCCCCATGAGAACCCACCTTCAATCTTCCCACTTTGATAAGGTGGGATGGTTGAAGGTGGAGGATCGTGTATCTCAGATGCAGTTATGTACGGTACATAGGAATGTTTATGGGGAGGTACCCAATTATTTTAAAAATTATTTTAATAGAATAAATGAAGTTCACCACTATTCCACTAGGGACAGCGTAACAGATTTTGTACCACCTAGAGTTAATACGAACGGGTAAGGAGTCCTTTCTTTATGTTGGAACTATTCTTTGGAACAGGTTACCTAGCCCACTCAAATCAGTCAGAAGCATAAGCAGTTTTAAACAAAACTTGAAAAAATGGTTTAGACACCAATCTTAGACTGTTGGCAATTTGTATTTGTCATGTATATTTTAAACTGTAATTTATGTTTTTATGTGTCTTATGAATGATTGATGTTTGTATGTATGTATGTATGTATGAATGATATGCTGCTACTTGCCCCTGTCTCCTGCCCTATAGGGACCACAATGGAAATAAGCCTTAGGGCGTTATTGTGTCATCCCTGACTATTTTTATTTATATTTATATAACATATGGCACAGGTTGCTGTTTCATATTTTTATATCAAGAATGGTCAAATAAAATCAATCAATCAATCATCTGAGGAAAAACCTTGAACTTCACATCAGAATGAGTTCACAGATACACTTGGAGGAGGAAATAAACACACACACACACACACACACACACACACACACACACAAACAGACACACAGTGCACAGTAACAAACACTCACACGTTCACTTTTACGTTGTCTGTTTCTTAGTAGTTGTTTTGCATGCTTACGGCGAACATGGGCAGGAAGTGAGATTGGAGTGAACACGTGATCGCTTACAATGACTTGTTTACAACTTGTGTACATTAGGCAAAATAATATCCAATATGGATGAAAATAGGTCAGGTTGTGTTTATCAGTTGGAAGTGCATGGGAACATCCATTGCTCAGAATTGTACATACTTTCCACAGTGACACGCACGCACACACACACACCAACAGCCTTCTTGGCAAGAAAATTCTTACAAAATAAATGTTTAATCTCCATGTGATATCTTACTGGAAAAAAAGAAGAAAAAAAGCTATATATCCTTATAAAAGCTAAATTGCTCATTTGCCTGTTTATACTTTACGTTAGTTTTGTATGTCTTTCAGTATGGCTTGTCATACCGTAGTTATAAAAAGGGGCAGGTGGGTTCCCGTTATCTGCACTGTTGTTATTTGTGTGTGAGTTTGTGCCGTGTTGCTGTTCCTGTCAGCATTGCACGCCCAATACATCACAACTCTAGAGTCCTGGGCGCAGTCACAAAGTACGTCTGTCTCAACATTTGAAAAGCTAACCCCGCCCTCGCTATTACTGTTATGATTAAGGGACGGCACGCTACACTTCTGCATTCCCAAACATTACAACATATCGGATGGTTATTATTGAGAAAGGATATTGAATTTGGGGAAGTGAACTTGCCAATGAGCATAACCGCAAAACATAAACGAGATAAAAGCTCATCTTTAAAAGTGGAAAGCAGTCAAACGACCGGGTCAACTTCAGTTGGTTTTGTGCTCAGCATGACCAACACACACAAACACACACACACACACACAAACACACACACACACACACACAACAAAACAATTTTTCTGGATTAAGCGACGGCATGTCTCTCCAAACACTCCAGAGTCCTGCCGGTGGCCGGTCTGGCTCCGTGATCCGTGCACACAAAGACTGGATTGTGCGGTCCTCCATTGTGCGGCATGTTAACGCGAGGCCGCCCGACACCTCAGAACCAGCCCCCCCGACCCTCCTTTGTCTGTGAGAGGGGTCATCCCGTGGTCAGTGCTGTTTCAAGCATCCTGTCTCATCGTGCGGTGGCGCTGTTAGGCAGGTGCGCGGCAGCAGTACAGAGCTGCGTGCTTTTTGTGTGCAGGGGAAACATTAGTTTGAGGCGAGGTTTGTGATTCTTCTGAGAGGAAGACATTACTGTTATTATTACTACTACTTACTGTTTGTCATTTGTTTGCTTAATTGTTTAATCTATAGTCAATTAAGGAATCATCAGAATTGATGAATGAATAATTGATGCAAGTTATATTATGTAATTGTTGTATAATGTTTATTATACATTCATATGCTGGATGCTTTGGCTCTTCACTGGATGCGGACTCATGAGGCATCAATTATAATTAATGAATAAACGACTTGGCCTTTCTGCAGTGTTGCAGAATCCTGGCTTGCCCACTACGTTGTTGTTGTTGTTGTGTTAATATCTGTCCATCCAATATAGGAGAGCCTTTTGGCTGAGACACTTCCAGAGGTTCCGGATGGGAGGGGGCATATACACATACATAGGAAAGGCTCTGGCTAGCAAGGAAGGCTTATAGTGTGTATTGCAACACCTAATCAAGGTGTCGTGTTGTGTGATTCATAGCCAGACAAAGTGCTCTGTGACTCTGGGGGAGAAGCCATTAGTGTTGACCATGGAGGAGTAGATTAATAGGTCAGCTATGGGTTGAGAAGTTGTGTGTGTGTGTGTGTGTGTGTGTGTGTGTGTGTGTGTGTGTGTGTGTGTGTGTGTGTGCATGCGTGGGTGTGCCTGTGTGTGTGTGTGTGTGTGTGTGTGTGCGTGTGCAGGCGTGCGTTCATGCATGTGTTTGCTCTTTCTGATCAAATTTATTATATTTGTTTTTGATCGACCCGCTTTTGACCAACATTTGAAAGAAAGTTTGAAATTGATTTTTCCAGAGAGTTTAGCCTCTCTACTGCCAGGTCTTATTATGTTTCTCATATCTCTTTTGCCTCTTTTACTTCGTCAAACCAGCTGGGGAAAACTTGATGTAGTACACATATCATTGTAATCTGACTCATTGTAAATAGCCATTTTTCTAAATCATTTATTAAGGGCAACTACTTTGAGAAAGGAAAAAAGATTATTTATAGAACATGAAATTATTCTAGCATTGATAGATAGTGATACTCCTCTTAAACAGACATGTGTTAACCACCATGTTTCCCCTGACATGTACGTGTATATACCGGAAGCCCTTTTCCTTCAATGTTCACTTCACAGGCATTTGGATATTTAATCTAGACCTTGAATGGGAATGCTGAATTTGTGCATGAGCCAGCTCAGAGAAGACGTGGTTGTTAACAAAGCAAAACAAAACTTTGATGAAATGACTTTGAATTACTGAATGGTTCTACTTTGCGGTAGAACAATCGATCCTATCCGATTCAAACCACAACTTTCATGTAAACAGATCACTGGAACATTCCGCCATTGGATCTTAAAGATGCAGATAAAACACCAGTGTGGTGATGCCGCAGCCAGGTCCCTTTGGTTAGTTACAAGACACATTTCACACTCTGTCTTTGGCACACAGATGATCAGAAAAAGGGGACGATTCAATGCTCTTACTTTCTAGGTAATTTCTTTAATTTCATTTGTCGGATTTCATTTACATTCTGCCACATAAATCCACATTTAACCTAAGACTCATTGTTGACAACTAAATGGAGTCTACAATAGACTAAAGCAGAGAAACACAATTTGTGTACATCCTGTTTTAAATCACATTTATTTAGAGAAGCTAACCTTTCGACATGCATTAGCATTTGATCGATAGATCAACAAATGTCACGGTTTGGGATCGGCCAGCATGGAGCTATAGGTCACATCAGATCACAAGCTATCTGCATGGCCTTATGGTGCACCCTCAATGCTAAGCCTGAAGCACACGCCCACACACACACACACACACACACACACACATTTCCACATGGATGTCTGTCGTGACTCTTTATGGGCCAGAGTGGTCCATGTGAGGCGTATAGACCAGAGAGAGGATGTCAGCTGGGCCCATTGGGTGTTCTCATCCCTCCCTGGGCTGCATCAAGCTGAATAAACAGCACAAACCACCATGCAACAAAGTCTTAGGTCTCCATTAACCAAAACCTTACATCATATCTATGTAAGGCTGCAACTCTCAATTAAGTGAACTGTGGCTTCCCGCAGTCTATAATGGAGCATTAAAATGTATGCTGTCAATAGGAAAAAATGCCTTTCCAAAAACCTTTGACTGTTGATGACACAGCATTTTTTCACTAATACTGTGGAAGGAGTGCTTGTCAATGCTAAATAAGATGTCATTTGGATTAACGGTCAAAAAGTAATTGGACTGTTGTGTATTCCTCAGTAAAAACAGCAACATTGAATCCTAGGGGGAAGACTTTGAAGAATGAGTTGCATTTCAAGACCTAATTGAGCAGAACGGCAAGTATACAACAAAGGAATGCCTTTGAGATCTCCAACATGGAGGGGAGACACCCTGAATGGGAAGCGAACCCATTGCATCATCTAACACACAAACACTGCTCACATGTTCACACACTTTCTTAAGGCCATACGAAACACGAAAACAATAATAGCCCTTTCATTACCCCTCCATATTATTCATTAGGGTGCATGAAAGACCTTATCGTCTCCTTCCAATGCCTCTGCGATGTTTCCTCCTTCTCATAAGGTAAAGACTTGATACAAGCACCCGCGTCCAGCCAAAGAGGGCAGAGCGGCTTTGTAACAATGAATCTGGCTTGTAGCCAAACACTACATCTGACTTGTAAACCTTTGGATTGTGAATATTCCTGGGAGCTCATTCCGGCATATAATCATATCAGAAGATGACCGTTTATTGATTTTAATTAATAAAAACATACAGTTCTGGAGTCTGAGTAATTAAGCTCTTCTGTTTGTTACATTTTACATGGTTTCTCAGGAACGAGCGCTTGTACCAGTGTCAGAGATGTGTTATGATTGGTGTTAAATCAAGAGAAATGCAGGGCCCAAGTTAGCAATAGGCACAGTAAAACTACAAAAAAAACTACTACTGGGGGTCTTCAGTGGAGTTTATTCCACTGTGCCACTTTAAAACCAGAAGCCATCAGCCATATCCAAATATAGACCATTCAATTTAATTATAAGGCATGGAACATCATGTACATTTCCATGAAGCGTATTTGAGCATCATTGGAGATTTGTCTGTATTTTTATCTTTGAAGTTGGGCTATTAGCAATTAAGTCATGGAAATTATGCAGACAACAGGAAGTGAGATAAGGTGAACTCGTACCCTGGAGACCTCTGGCTCCAGGTAAACTTATCACAAAAAAATAAAACACATCCGTGCAGAGAGACATGGATACTGGCACCAGACACACACCTGCTCTATAGGTTGTTAGTTCGAGCCACGGCTCCTTCTTGCTGAGTGCAACTAACTCTAATTGCTCCCGATGAGCTGGCTGTTGCCTTGCGTGGCTGACTCCGCCTTTTGAGTGTGATTGTGTGTATAAACCTTTGTAAGTCGCTTTGGGTAAAAGCGTCTGCTAAATTCCCTAAATGTAAATGTCAATGTAAATGTAAACACGGCAGGTGCATGGAAGATACACTATTGCAGAACCACCCAGCAGGAAACACAATAAATCCATAATGTGGTATTTGATAGCAATCATCTCAATGCTATTATCTTTCTTGAACCCAAAGTAGTGGTACAGTAAACCTGGGTATATGCAGTAAAACATACACACACATTGTATTGGCTGAAAACGTGTCTGTGCATTCACCCAAGCATGTGCATTCACCCAAGCATGTTAAGAGTTCAGCAAGGAGGTTTTCACATTATGCGTGCGGGGTAATGGATTCCGGCTGATGGGGCTTACTAGGAATCCATTAGGGGTTTAAGTGAAGGGAGTGGAGAAGATAACAATGCCTACGTTGAAACGTAAAATATAGGCTTTCAGTTGCAAATAATAGCCGCCGTTGAATGAAAAAATATTATTATCATTATCATTATTATAAGTTATTATGTCATCAAGTCATTATGGCAGTGAAAATTGGCATTAGCATTTTTACGGTTTTGTTGCCAATAAGAGGAAATAGATGTTGTGACATTGTGCTTTACAGGAATGTTTACATACAACATAGGGGTAACCATGAATCTGCAGGCAGTGTTACTACTTTGCACAGTGCGGTTCTGTAGCCTTCTGGGAGCCTGTGAGCCTTCGATCTAACCTTGAAACCTTGAATGGTAGGAAATACATATCTATCTGGACCTATTTGTGCATGCATATCCCCCCTCTATGAAGTCTACATTTTCTGTGGATGGGGGACGGTGGGGGAGGACTTAAAATGGCCAAACCACTTTTTTAGAAGGCATGCCAAAACTTGGAAGATCTGAAATGTTGTCTTTAAATAGACGCTCCAGTAAATCCCGTTGGGGCTTGGGATATTTTGAGACACTTCCAGGAATTGTTCATTTCCTCAAAGCATTGGGTCAATACTATGCAAGTTGGGGCCAGGACGAGCCTGTGACCGACGCCAAGTCAAAACCCAAGTCAAGACCGGCTTTCCTCAGGTCCTCAAAACACAGCACACAACTTCAAACAAAAGCAAAAGACAAAATAAGAAATCCACCAAATAAATAAAACGTGAAAATAAACTGCAAACTTTTTTAAAAATTGAAATCTCCTGGTCTCTGCCGTCGGCTACCTGTCGGTTGCAGAGACTGGTGGGCGGAGCTGGATGGGCTTCACCTGGCCAGCCTGTGTAAGTCGTGCTACGTCGGCCTCTCTCTGGCTTCCACCAATATTTAGGTTTCTTTTTTTCAACCCCATCACACATGTTCTATGCCCCCAACCCACTGCACCACAGCTGCTAATATAACACACCTGCGCTCTTCATTTGATTATTGTGGTAAAGTGCTCTTTTGTTTCATAAAAACCCTGTTGATTGACGGTTGTTATCCCGGGTGGTCTGCAGCCTGGTCTTCGCAGCTGTTGGTTCTTGGCTCTGATAGCCCGACCAATTTCCACCTGCTAATTGCGTCAGCTCAATCCCGGGGGCTATAGCAAATCTCTGCTCCTCCACCCAGCCTCCATCCACCCACACTCCCACACATGCCTGCCTCCCCTCTACTTGGCAGAGCTCCTTATGGATCTCATAGCTCTGTGTGGAAGGAGCTGAAGACGGATGTAGAGAAGGAAGAGGGGGGGGGGGGGGTTATTAGGGACAGTGATCTCGAAGGAGTGGGCGGGTAATCCGTGTGAGCGTCAGGACGGTATTCTGCCACTATTCTGCCACTGATCCTCCCCACCTCAATCATCACTTGCTGTATAGCTCATTATTATATATATTTATAGTTCATTTTTGTGTTGGCAACTGTTCGCTTTGATGTGTGAGGGGCAGAAACAAGGTGCATGTATATATATATATAGAGAGAGAGAGAGAGAGAGAGAGAGAGAGAGAGAGAGAGAGAGAGAGAGAGAGAGAGAGAGAGAGAGAGAGAGAGAGAGAGAGAGAGAGAGAGAGAGAGAGAGTATAGAGAGTATATATAAAGGCACAAAAGGGAGGTATATATCTCCCTTTTGTGCCTTTGCCTTTGCCATAATCCCCTGAAATCTCCATAGAGTTTCTCCTTGTAAGCCCTTCTGCTGATTAGCACATGGGGAATCCTCTCTCTGACAGCCAAGTTCTCCTGACCCAAATTGGAAGTTAGCTTCCCACTTATGAGGAAACCGGGGGAATAAATGTCCATTAACAAACAAGCCTTAACAAGCCTTTTTAATGCGACATGGAAGAGAGAGCAACAAGGAAGAGAAACCATGTACTGTAGTGTCGGTCGATTTAGATTCATGTCAACATTCAAGACACATACATGCACAATAAATAAAATACTCCATGGCATGGCGGTCTGAGGGCTGGAGGGCTGCAGTGGGGCGGTGGGACCCCCAGGGGGACTGGTCGAGTGGGGGGGGGGGGGGGGGGCTTCATTGTTGTGTTGGTACGCCTCTCATGGTGTTTGGGGGGGGGGGGGGGGGAGCCTAGGCAGGATGCAGGCGAGCCAAACAGAGCTTTATCTGTGTGTAAACACAGCGAATCTCCGAGTGACCCCCAAGACCAAACACCAGCAGGAGCCAGACATCCTCCACCACCTCCAAACCCACCCGAAAGTAAGAGCTGGAGGCGAGTAGGCGTGGAGTTAAATCGAGATCTATTGTGAAGGCCGGACCCTGACGTGGCGGAGCACGGTGGTTTGGCCTCCGTTCCAGCCGAGCCATTCCGGTCTCCCTTGAGACATACTGTTCTGTGGATTTCACTGTTGTGTTGCCATGACATCATCCAGGGTGAGGTCATCGGGGAGGATCGGTTCACATGTCAGATATTTCCACAATCGGGTGGTTCCTCCAACTGCAAAGTCCAGAATGTACTTCAAAATAATGTTGTTTTCTTATTATTTGAAGTCTCTGTATTTTGAAACTTTTTGAAACTTTTTGAAACTTTTTGAAACTTGAGTATTTTTGAGTACAAAAAAAAAAAAGAAGAGTTTTTTGAGTACAAAAAAGACCTTCCAACTGTTTAACGTTCGATAGAAAAAGGGCTAGCATTTCAAATGGATAATGGAAGATTCCTCAGACGTGGACAACTTTCTTAAATTAATTCAGTCATTTCATGCATGGTTTGATGTTTTTATCTTTTACTGAAGAGCCAATGTGAGGACAATGTGAAACAGAAATACAGAGCGAAACACTGAAGAGTGACGGCTACGGAACAGGAGTTGAATTCCGCTCTCACATCGTGTTTTAAGTGAAATGTCAAACAAGAAATACAAAGTTTTTCTAATTCTATCCTGATGACGCCTCCCCCCCATTATGAAAGTTATTTCTAATACATTTAAATTTGATTATGTGACAACTGAGAAAAGTGTATGTCGGAGTGTGTTCTTCATGATTTTATAACCAAAATGATTAAAATCATTAATATTATTTATTTATTTATTGGTTTATTTCAGGCACATTGCACACTAATCAAAATTAAAACTGTAAGTGAGCCATAGTTAGCCTAAGAGGCTAGTTTACGTCTGTTGTCCCCGGCCAGATATTCAATATTAGGGAAAATAAAAAATCAAGAATCCCATCGTCCTCCTGGAGTGAGGACAGTGACTCTCTCCCTCTGCCTACTGACCACCTACTCAACATTCGGTTCAAATGAACGTTGGGAGAAAGCTCCATGGATCCACACAAACAAGAGCTGCAGACCCTTCAGGCCCCACAAAATACACATGCCTCCCCCTAGAGTGTTGCTGGACCCCTCTCTCTCGGACAGCCGTACTCCATCCACACGCTGCTCCCTCCTCCAGTTGTTTACTCTACGCTGTACTCCTTCCACTCAACAAACTTTGATCTTTTTTTCCACCGTCTTATGGACGGTGGAAATTATTAAATAAACTGAAAAAGAACGTGCACGTTTGTGTGTGTGTGTGTGTGTGTGTGTGTGTGTGCGCGTGCGTGCATGTGATGTAGTGCAAGCTGCACATTTTGGTAAATTGTTGAGCACATCTTCAACGCTAAATAGATAAAGTACCCCAAGCAGTAAGTGTGGCCCAATAAGGTGAAAGGATGAGCTTGAACAAGCCTTCTCCAACAGAATATTCATTCTATTTAACCGATGCAGATGCAACATTTAGTCATGGTTGAAACATACAACCCCTTTTTGACCCTCCTGCAGCTTATAAAAAATGTGCATTTATTTTCGAAAAATACGGCACACCATTACCCCTTATAATTCATCATGTCAGAGCCTGACATAAAGCAAGCCAATAGAAAAGTGGCATGAACTGTTTTTTTTTCCATTTCTGGTAGAAGTTATTCTGATTTGTGTATGTTAATTTCTTCACCAATTCAAGATCCAATGCCATACATTTGTTTAATAGGAATTACTACCTTAAGCATTGTACTACTCCAGATCATACCACGCCATATCAAGCCATACTCTTGTGTGCTTGTGTGTTGAGTAAGTGCATGCAAGCACTTAGTCATTTCCTTTGAGGTTGATACAGCTTCCGTAACTGTGCATTTCTCGCATGTGCCCTTTCTAACCATGTGGTGAGTGACTCACACCGGGAGAGAGACAGCACGATGGAGAGAGAGTGAGAGAGAAAACTTCTGTCAGAGCTCATCGCTGACGACAAGACGTGCAGACCTTGTGTCCCGCGACAAGGTGACCTGCCGTCATGATAATAATGCTAAATCCAGTCATCTATTCCCTCTGTCTGTCTATCGCTCCCCGTCTCACCCTCCCTTTCTCCTTTACTCTCACTCTCCATCCCTCCATCCCCGTCTGACTCTCCATCTCTCTCTCACTCCTTGCCTGTCTTGCTCTCCCTCTGTCTTTATCCTCCTCTCTCTATATATCTCCCTATAGCTGCCATCTCCTGAGAGGGGAAGGCAGGAGAGCGGAGGGGAGATGATAAGAGATTCAGATTAAATTAATGAGGAGAACAAGAACAAGAGAAGCCAAAGTGAGAGGAAGATTGGCCATGAGTCGCAAGCAGAAACGATGGGGGAGAGGGGAACACACACACACACACACACACACACACACACACACACACACACACACACACACACACACACACACACACACACACACACACACACACACACACACACACACACACACACACCTGGAAAGCTGAGAATGCCCTATTGGAATACATTTATTTCCCATTGGGTACAAACCTATGCACTTCATATCGGGGCCCTTTACTGAAATAACCATCTGTGCAAAATAATAATTATTGTATATAAAAAGGAATAAGAATCATGAATTTTGCAAAAACTTTGCCAAGCATGCACACACACACACACACACACACACACACACACACACACACACACACACACACACACACACACACACACACACACACACACACACACACACACACATCATTGTATATTTATAACTGTTCCAATGCACACCTGGGTACTCGTTGTTTTGTAACCCCCCAGGGATCTGAAATGTCAGTGTGAGGTGACCCTGACAGCTCTAGAGGAGCCATGTATCTACCCTGGGTAGATAAAAGTCCTCTTTATCTGACACATCCACATCCCCTGTGGGGCTTTCTTGCATTTTCTGATGGTACCCCACCACCATCACCACCATCATTACCTCAAACACTACCACCACCACCATCACCACCACCACCATCACCACCACTGCCACCACCATCATTACCACCACCATCATCACCACTAATACTGTCACTACCACCACCAACAATACCACTGCCACCACCATCATCACCATCATTTCCACCAATAGCCTTTATAAAGAACACAACACATTGCCCCCTGGTAGAAGCATCATTATCACCAACCTTAAACTTAAATCTCTCTCTCTGTCTCTCTCTCACACACAGACACACAGACACAGACACAGACACACACAAACACACGCACACACACAGCGATGAGAGTGATATTGACCATTACAGCCAAAGTGACCAATTTTCATCTCACCTGTTTCAGTTTGTAGCAGGAATCCTACACGCCACGAGAGCTAGTGAGCGGACGGAATTGTGTTGGAGCGCGGAGCGCTTTTTAATTTAGAGAGCGGCCGCTCTGTTCCATCACAATTTCGCTTCAATACCGCTCACACCACGAGTCTGAGGCATGCCCTATTGACGCAGCCAAGGTTGTTCGTTTTTGCACTTGTCTATCTTTTAAAATAAATGTTCTATGAGTGAAATATATTGCCGTTGCTTTTAGTTATTTAGTATTTAAGTTTTATGTTTAAGGTGACAATTCGTAGTCGATTATTTCTCCCTCTTCTAAATTGGAGCGAGCGTGGAGCGATTACACTGGAGCGGGAGGATTTTTAAGTGGCGCGGGGAGCGACGTGTAGCGTTGCGGAGCGACCTGACGCGAATTTGAGCGGAGGAGCGGCCGAGTGAACAGCCACCTGAGCGAGGAGCGGGATATTTGCAACGCTCAGCTCCGCTCACTCGCTCTGCACGCCACCTAGGCGGCTGCCCCACACCAATTGAATCGTGCTCCTCCAGACAAAGGAAGCAGGGCGGTGATGTTGAAGCCGGTTTGTTGTAAGGTTGCAGACAACGATACATGACTGGTGCCCCAGTTTGCTATGCAGGAGATCACTCCCTGTGAGTGTGTGCGGGGATGGCTGGTGTCGTGGCAATTTCCTTTAACAGATACTGCCTCTAGAGGAGTTTTCTAAATGCAAAAAAGCACACAATACTTGTAGACAATTATCCTAGGTTTAATGCATGCATACATTAGACTCCTCTCTAGCAGAGTCCTGAATTACAGTTTGACAGAGTTATTTATACCGTTTCAGATCCTCCCCACATTGTAGATGTCAATAATCAAATCAAGTAATGTTTACCCAAGACATAGAGTTGCCTGTGTTCTCATCAAGCAGAAGAGTGCCTAAGAGGATGTCTTCTCCCTTGCGACCGGTTTACCCAAGTACGAAGGTTAACATTATTGCTTGACTCTAAGGAAGGTTGACTGGCTACCCATAGAAAAGGGTTTACATTTATTATTATTAATCCTTTGTTTTACCAGGGTAGTCACATTGAGACAGTCTCTTTTACAAATGAGCCCTGGCCAAGAAAGACAGCACCTTAAAGACACATAAAACCAGAGAAACATATTTAGATGCCACAGAGGAAGGTGGGACAGCTGACCAAAGCACAAGGGTCAACATTTTGATTGACTCTGAGGAGGAAGCTAGGACAGCTGACCAGAGCACATGGGTTAACATTTTGACAACATCGCTCACGGGTGAGGTGGCTGAATCAAGCACAAAGGTCAATATGTAGACGACACTGAGGAAAAGCAGGATGGCAAGACAAGACACAGAATGGAAAATAAAGCCTATACGACTAAAAGGTAGCAACATATGAATTTTTCCATCACACTGCTTCAACCAGTTGCACATTGATTGCTCAATGTGCAACTGGTGTGCAGCCCCACCCGGCCCTAGAGTCCAATTAGTCTGACTGCGTCCAAGCCAGGCTGCCTAAAACAGCCATCATCCACACACACTCCCTGACAGATGTTAGGCTTGTAATGCTTCTATCTTTTAACTGCATGGCAATAAATCCCCCTAAAGACAGTTTACCCTTCTGTAGGGAGAAGCTGGATGCAAGCCAGTTAGGTAGCTAATGTATGACAGACAGACAGACGAGTGGGCATTATTAGAGTTGACCTTTTTTGCCCTCAACGGCTTTAACGGAGAGCTGTTGACGTTGTCGTTTTATCTTCTATCTCTATGATACTGGCCTCATTAACATGAAAGTAAATGTAAATCCACCCTACTCTGACTAACCAAGGAGATATCAGAGAAAATGGAAGCTGAGGGGGAGTGGGGGAGGTGGGGGGGTGGCTTATGATGTCACAGGACATCCTGTTAAGAAACACTTCAGCGACTTTGAACTCCAGCCAGGGCCCGAAAAATGGGCAAGGGCCATCACACAGCGGGGGCCAGAGAATAGGACAATCCAAGCTAAGTGTGGCCAAAGAGGACAGATACAGATAATGTATGGTAACTATAATAGCCGTTCATGTCTTCAGTGAGTGATGAAGCTTATATTTAACTTCTTTGGCTATACATAAATGTCCCAGATGTTTATCTTTGTGCTTGTATACGTTATGTGTTTGTGTATTTGTGGGTCTATATATTTACAGTATATCCGGCAAAACACATACATTTGTCAACTTTTATATATCGTTGTTGACATAAGAAGCTATATGTTGCTTTGTGTATGTGTGTGTGTGTGTGTGTGCGCGAGCGTTTGTGCACATGCGTGCGTGCACTTGCATGTGTATGTGTGCATGCGTGTGAACCCGTGCTCTTGCGTGCCAACGCGCATGTAAACATGCTAACGTAAAGGATGCCAGCTTTGCGTGTCACCGTCTGTTTGGGTAAACATTACATTCAGAGGATGTGTATGTGAAAATGGCAACATGTGTATTATAGGCATAAGGCCCCCCGAAAAACAGGAAGGTGAAGCAGGGGGGGGACTCCTGCTTTTAGAAAACGGGCTCCTTTGAATTTGGAGTTGGGCAGGATGGGACACCTAAGGTATAGCCCAGTCCAAACAGAGTCAGCACAACGCAGACCCCGACCACAGTGACGGAACACCTTGGGGGAACACCAATGTGCCTTGATGCAGAATAAAACTGATTATCGTTCTATTGTTGGAACCCAAAATGCCGGAACTCAGCCTTTTTGTGATTGTGCATACGGATGAGATGGTGTGTGAATTATTTTTCTATTGGCGCAAAAGACGCCAGACAGTGTGTGTGGTTACCTGGACAGGGTACAATGTTCGCTTGTATAGAGTTATATAAAGAAGGTCAACTGAAAAAGCTGCCTCACTTTTATCGGAATATGACGCTCTATTCTGTTACTGTGACATGCATGAAACTCTTTGTTTCGGGTTATATGTTATCTCCGGAGCTACACTCTTTGATTCCTCTTTTTTTTTTTAAATGTGTTAGTTATATTGTACAAACAGTGAATGGAATCACAGTAAAACAAATGACCTCGCCCAGCCTGGTCGAGTGTGTTTTATATAAATCCCGTCTTGGTGAAATTATCCTTCTGTATGTGGAGGTTGGTAGGTTGTTGGTTTTAATACAATTCTAACATATTTCAAGGTCAATAAATGAATTACTTGGAGCAAGCAGGAAATATTAGGAATAGAATGTTACAACATAAGAAAGACGGAAGAATAAAGTCATAAATTATGCTATTTAAAAATGGGCAAGTGTCAAACAGATGGGATTATTTTGGTTGGACCATTCACTGTGGTAATTGAAATATGTGTCTACCGGTTTGTCTGCTAAGCTGCTGTGAAATATGGTGTTAAGTCCAGCAGTGGAGCTTTGATAGTGGGGCTAGGATAGAATGAGAGTAGTAATAAATACATGAGATGACCTAGACAATGATAAACATAGACTAAAACACACACACACACACACACACACACACAC